>NC_028641.1:70377707-70397462 GCF_001406875.1 Solanum pennellii
TATATATATATATATATATATATATATATATAAGATTTGCAAAGTATGACTCCATTATGTGGCAGTGATGATTAAGCAACCAATTCGGCGGCAATATTCATGAAATTAACATATCAAACTCATAATATTAAATTAGTTGAGATTTTAGGGTTAAGTCATTAATTTTAACTATTCGAAGTGGTATTGTTTTATATGTACTGTATAATAATAATTATGACGAATTAAATTTTGATATATTAAGATAGGTAATTAGATATTGAGTGTATTATAATATATGATAATTATTAGGTTTGTAGTATTTGGAGAAAATATGATTTAACCTTAGACTTGAAATTCAGGAAATATGATATTTGACATATTGATTGGAATCAAGATTTAGAAACTCTGTCATAAATTCGGGTGAGTTTTGGGACTAAGATAGACATATGATAATATGAGTGTTGTTAACTTCGAAACCTTATTGTCTTTAATTATTTGAATAGATTGGATTTAATTGGAAATGGAATGAAGGAGGAAGACTCAAGTCTGGAGTAAATTCTTAATTAATTCAGGCAAGTGGATTTCTAAACTCTTGTTAAGTGTATGGAATGCGTGTATTTCCTTGTGGTATATGTTTGTAAGTAACGAGATTTGGTGATGGGTTGGCTTGTCCACCTTGATTAATTTTAATGATGAAAACAAAGGGTAATAAGGCAATGTGAATAATTGGTTGTGTGTGATGTGTTGATAATGGAGAATGGTTTGAAAGGCTTTTTGAATCATTATTGTTGTGAATTGTGCAATGTTATGAAAATGGTGATATCCTCTTATTTGTGTGAACATGTCTTTTGCATTATTTTGAGACATGATGGTGAAAAGTGTTATGTGCATTGAGAAAGAAAGAGAACTTAAAGAGGATGTACCATTTCGAGGGACGTATCGCGCGCCGCGATGAATACTATATTTCGAGGAACGTTCGCGCGTCGCGATTGTTACTATTATCGAGGGTCGTGTCATGCGCCACGACAGATGCATGGACAGATATGTCCCCCATGGGTCCCGGACTGAGAGACAGCGGGTGTGTATCACTAGGTCAGACATGGATCATTATACTTGACATGACATTCCATTGCATTACACATGCTTATCATTAGTGAACTTGATATCGTGTTTTGCTGATCTTCTGATTGCCTTTCTGCGGAACTTGTGACTGATGAATATTGAGCTTGTTATTGCGGATATGTAATTTGTTGAAGTATTGTTGTTGAGGATATGTAATTTGTTGAAGTGTTGTTGTTGAGGATATGTAATTTGTCTAAGTATTGTTGTTGAGCTACGTGCTATGTAAACTGTGAGCTGTTAGGTTGGGTTGATTTTAATGCAGGTTGTAGTTGTGGAGGTTCGGTTGGGGTGGTAAGAGTACCCGTATTTCATTCCCTTAGCTTGTGTTTAGAGGTTTACTTGCTGAGTACCGTGTGGTTTGGTACTCACCCCTTGCTTCTACAAATTTTTGTAGGTTATGAGCCTGGATTTTTGTTGTACTTGTCATTCTCTTCTTTTCCGAGGTTTCTTGGAGATTTGTGAGGTAGCTGTTTCCATCTCAGCAGACGTTCTTCTCCTTAATTATGATCTTATTCTATTCTAGAAACAAGTTCATTTGAGACTTGAGTTTTTCTTTTGAATCAATTATAATACTTTAGTGGCTTGTACACGTGACTACCAGGTTTTGGATTTTTTATTAAGTTACTTATATTTTATTTCCGCACTTTTATTGTAATGGTTGAGTTTTAGGCTGACTTGTGTTGGTGGGATAAGACGAGTGCCATCACGTCTGTTTTTGGGTCGTGACAAATGGTATCAGAGCCCCAGGTTCATAGGTCTC
The DNA here is from genome assembly GCF_001406875.1 of Solanum pennellii. NCBI lineage: Eukaryota > Viridiplantae > Streptophyta > Magnoliopsida > Solanales > Solanaceae > Solanum > Solanum pennellii. The sequence continues at coordinate 70,379,569 of NC_028641.1, forward strand.
ACGTGTGCACAAGTCGAGTCTAAGTAGACTCTTGAGGATCTGTATGGTGACGTCTATACTTATCTTCGAGAGGCTATAATGACTTTTAGGAAATATCTTCACTTTTTGAATCTCTATCGTGCATTCTTTGTCCGTTTTGATTCTCACTTAAGTCCATTCTTTCTCTCATTTATGTGATGACTCGTGCGTAGTTCCTTATGTAAATAGTTGTTGTATCGTGTATTGGTTGGATGCTAGATCTGGTATTAAGGTGGAAATAATATACTCATGAAAAGAATGTGTGGTCATATTTGAAGGGGTCGAGTAAGGTTAGTTACCATACAAATAAATAAATAAATAAATAAAATAAAAATAGTACTTATGTGGTATAAGCAATATCTGGAGTGGTTTGACAATAAAAAGTTAAATGTTTAAAGAGTTGGCTAGATAATGAATAGTGTAACCTTGAAAAAAATTATAGTTGATATAATTTTCATAATATTAATGGGTTGCTTAGTGAATGATGTTGCACCAATTGAGGTCAGAATCTCTTTTGTGGTTTCATAGATTGAGTGTATACCAAATAAGGTCATGATACGACTATAACAATGGTACTGATAGGTACTTGGTTAGAAGTATGTTGTTTATTATTTTTGTTATCGACTTGCCCTATGAAAAAATACACATAGCTTGGGCTAGATATGAGAGTGAATTTGATAATATTTTAAAGTTATTCGATAGGTAGAAAGGTGTGGGCTATTTGGGTACGGTCTTTTCGATAGATATGATGTGTTCTAGTGGTGGATCTAACAGTCTTTCACGATATGGTACTAGTGTTATATGAAAACAGATACATTGACTGTCAAGTGTTAATACTAACTATTTAAGGAATTATCAATTTTATCACATGCTCATCGAGTAAGATTTGATGTTGCATTTAAATTTGAGAAACCAACTAGTTTGTTACTATGAATGAATAGGTTAAGCGTGTGTATAAGGAAGATTTTAATGGTGGATTGATGATGTGGTATCAATGTGTTAAGTTGAGAAGTTTATTCCGAATGTTCTAAATAAGGACCGATAATTCCATTTTAATGTCCGAGTAAATGGATAGATATCAGAATGACAAGCTTATGGGTAAAAGAAGTTCAAAAAAAATATACTTGTGGGAAGGTAATTGAAGATGTTAGTAAGAAAGTGCATATAAGATTGGTTTAGTCCTTCGATTTGGGTTCGTATAACTAGCTTTATCGTGTCATATTGATGAAAAGATTGACTTCGTGGGGATGACAAGAGCTAACTAAGCATGATACTATAAGAGTTTGTGATGAATTATGATTGGAATACAACTATATGATAAGTTTTGTTGGTGAAAATACTTTTTGTACGGTAACGATGACTTTAAAATGTCTAAGGTATGGTTCACTGCTATTTTCTAAATAGTGTGCTTGTATGATAAGTTTATGAGGAGTTGGGATGTCACTCAAATGGAATTGAAAGGAGCTAAAGTCATAATTAAAAATAGTGGAATGTAGTTTAACATTCAGAAAGAGAAGAGAGCAAGAATATTTACTTTGATTGCGAGAGCTAAGGAGGTATCTTTAGAGGGGTTGAGAATTGGGTTCAGAGACACATGATTTCATCCGTTTTACGTTGGTATGGTAATAGTGTCACGGGTTTATCAGATTGGTTAAAAAAAACAATCGAATAAGATTTGAGAAATGAGTGTATATACGTTCAACTTGAGTGTGATGATAAGTTTATTCGTGGTTTTGAGCTTGGTAATGGGTATGATTGAATTTTTTAGAGAAAAATATGATAAGATCGATGGAGAGACGATCAATGATAAGCTAAGATACGTGAATTCATAAAAATCTTCAAGGTATGAGCTAATAGTGATGGATAAAGGGGTTAAGTTACACAATTGGATTCAAAATTCAAGTTTTTCATGGTGAGTTTAGGTTTGTGGTAGTGTGTTTTGTGAAGGTATGAATTGGTACAATGAGAAATGATCAATCACATTGAGTATGAAGCATTTGGAAGGACTTAAAAATTTCAAGTAGTAAATTTGGTTACATTTGATTGTTATACCCAAGGGAAGTTTCACATAATGTTATGGTTACATGACTTCTTTATTTTTGATCTAGGAAATCAGGGGTTTTGTTGACTGAAGAAAAATATATAAGATACACATTGGGCCTCGAGTCATGTGGTTCTAATACAAATATTTTTATAGATTTGGAATCAACTTAATATAATTTTGGATAAACTGCATAAGCCGTGTTTTGTTCGATCTTTTTATTATTGAACTTTTATGGATCTTAACCAAGATGCGTAACTGTGTTATTTTTTGGTCTTTGCATACACCAACTTAGAAGCATAACTACTTTCTTTGCTTGTGAATCATCTACCCACACATGTTCTCCCATGTATTATTTTTTGTCTCGTGCAGAGGGAGTTAATCCGAGTCAATTGTTTTCCAAAAAAATCATACCCTCTACTTATACTATTACTAGATTCCGAACACGTGTGTTACACAAGATGTATTTCATATTAAATTGATTAAAGAAATCTAATAGAGAAAATACAAAATAAACAGAAAAAAATACAATATACACAATACACTTTAATCTTAAAACTTTAATTATAATATAAATGAAAAAAAGAAGGCGGAGTAATCCGGAAAACTCTTGTACTTGGCTCTATTTGTAAAAAGAGGAGTATGAAAATAGTGGGTGGATCCAAAGAAGAAATTTAATTGGGGGGTTGGGTGGGGAGGCAACGCGGAGCTGAAGACTTTGAAGAAGATGACTTCTTCTTCGATGTGTTTGTATATGTATCGATGATTGTGTTTGTATTTTTGCATGAAATAGAAATTTGTATAAAATTGAATTGAGTTAGAATATTTGTATCTCTCTCTATCTTGCTTTATACAAACACAAATTATACATTGTAAGTTGTAGTTGTATAATTTGTGTTTTTATAAAGCGAGATAGAGAGAAAGCCAAAGGAGAATTGGGCAGGAGAAGATTTGTATTTGTATAATTTTAAGTGTACAGGACGAAGAGATGTGTATTTGTATTTGTATATACAATTCTCTCTCGTTTTTTTATAAAAAACAAACACAATTTATGCAATTTTGTTCGTATAAAGTGAGAGAGACGAGCCAGAGAGTGATGAGCGAGATTTAGGGAAGAGAGGCAAATGATAATGTGCTTTCAACGAATTAGAATTAAATGAAACTACAACTATATTATTAAATTTTAATTTAATAATTTACTATAATGCACAATTTTCCCTTAATTAATACCATACTTGGTTTAAAGTTATCTTGAAAGGTAACTCAAGCTCAAGAATAGGGAGTTTTGTAGTATTTCAAATTGACACATAAGGTCCAAATTTGTTATGTTTTGGCTTAGGACATTTTCCTATGGTTAATATGATCATATTTTGATCAAACTATAAGAATGTTTCAACTAAAGTGAAAATAAATAAAATAATTATTTATTTATTTCAAATCTTATTTTCTTTTTCAATGTTTGATTTTAATTTTCAGATTTTATTAACTAAAATATATATCGAAAATTCTTTTTTTAAAAACAAAAGCTTTAGATCAAAAGACGATTTATTTTTTTATTCAAACTCAAAACATCTCTCAAGACAAAAACAAAAAGTGTGATGACACAGCGAACAATTATTGTTGATTATTGTGATGAGGTGAAAAAAGAGAATGAGTAAAAATAATAAATAAAAGTCTCATAGGGTTCTCCTTTAATGACCACAAGCAGTATGGATTTGATTTTATTTGTCCTCCTTTAAAGACCACATGCGGTATGCAGGTGCGGAGCAACCTTGAATAAAGGGGTTTATTCAAATCATATTCGACAAAAAATTATATTATATATATATGGTCAAAATAATTTTATATGTATGTATAGTAGATGTCGAACTACATTCGTCTACTTCATGTGTCTATTACTATAAACTTTGAACCCCCTTATTGAAAATTCTAGCTCCGCCTCTAGTGGTATGAATTTGAATTTAAAAGAAAATCATTGGGAAGTAAATAATTATTAAAATAAGAGATCTTTTTGTTAAAATGATACAAATAAGCATGATTTTTAGGTGTTTGATCATATATATTTAATATTTTTTTATTTTATTTGAAATTTATAAAGTTATATTTAGTTAATTGTTTTAAAGAATATATGAAACACTTGAATGTTGTTAAATTTAATTTTAAAGTGATAAATGAATTTAAAAATCAAGCTTTACAATTATGTTCCAAATTTGAAATACAACTTCAAGATAGTGCTAGAACTTTCATGATCAAACAATGATGTTTAAATAACGCATAATACATAAATATGTCCTTTAACCTAACTTCATTTTACAGTTATGCTTTCAACTTTGAGTGTACACAAATAGACACTTAAACTTATATAAAGTTAAACAAATAGACACATAAGTCCTACGTGACACTGTACACGTAGGACATAAATTTTCATGTAGGACGTTTGTGTCTCTTTGTTCAATTTCATACAAAGTTAATGTCTATTTGTGCACATCCAAAATTTGAGGATATAAAAGAACATAAATATAAACTGAGATCAAATTAATAGACAGATTTATTGTATTATATCTTTAAATAAAATGAAGAAATAATTTTATAAGAAATATTCTATGGCCGGATTCTAAAATAATTTATCATATTAAGAATACACTCCTTCCTTTTATAATAAGTGATATTTTTAACAAAACAAAACTACTCATTCTTAAAAAGGCAGAAATGTTTTACTATATGTTTTCCCCTTAATTAAATGCCGTGAAAAAAGAAGCATTTTAATTTTTAATGGAGTAAAATTATCCCATACACTAAAATAAAGGTAATTTCGGAAGGAAAAAAATCAAACCTTTCTTGATTACGTAATACAATACTTATTTGAAAAAAAATATCACTTACTTTAAAATGAAGGAGCACTAATTAACTAACAATAGGTGATCAAAATATACAATCTATCCTCAAAATTTACGAGGCACATATAAAATTTGAAGATTCAAACTTTTAATGTTTGAGCATAAATTGACAGGCAAAAACTTTAAATATTTTAAAAGTACTACATATAAATTTGGTGTAAATAAAAATTTTGATTACTCTCGAAATTATAATTGTGACCCATAAACTTGGTACTCCATTCAACCATATTTTATTCAACAAATTTGATGTAAAGTCCTAATTGGCAACTTATTATCATCAGTATGACAAAAAGAAATGATTTGGCAGAATATAATTGGCTACTTGTTGGAGAAAGCACGTAAGGGACATAAATCTAAATATCCACTTGGCAGCCTTTGAGTGAAAAGTCCAAAATATCCCTCTCGATATCCCAACTATAAATCTATTCATCCGCCAAATCTATTAACTTACCTCTCCTTTCAATTTATGTGACACATCTTGAATTGCAAAAGTCAAACAAATTTATCTTTGACGGTAAGTTTTTATATATCATTTAAATATTTTTGATTGTTAATTATTGTGACTTATAATATTTTTTAGCGTAGTTTATAAATATATAAATTTTCATTTCAAAAGAATTGGAGATCTTATTTGAAAATCACCGTTAAACTTAAGTTGTTTGACTCTCGAAAAATAATATGCATCACATAAATTGAGACAGAGGGAGTAATAATTTTGAAGATTTGATTGTGAATCTTAATTTGATAGTTGTTTAGAGTTAGACATGTATATTAGTAATGTAGGAATTAGTTTTGAGAAAATTATATATTAAATTAATTATTACTCATTGTATACAATAATAATAATTTCATATTTTATTTTGTATAAAATATGTACATATATTTTTTCATAACTTATACATATATTAGTTACATAGGTTTCTAAATTACACATCAAACATTGAATTACTTTTATACCAGAATAACTTACCTTCAAATTAGCTACCAACCAAACAACCCTCAAGTGTTTCTAATTATTTAATGACTGTGTTGGTTAATTGTATTTTGATTTTGAGAATCGTAAAGCTAATAAAAGCGATTTTTTGCTGTCAACATAAAAAATATCATTAATGACAATTAAGTCTTAATTATCGTTAAATATGTATTTTTAGCGGCAATTAATACTCTTTGTATATATTCCTAAGATCTTTAGCGACATTAATTTCTAATAACACTTAATTAATAATCGTAAAAGCTTTAGCACTTTTTATTAATGTCAATATTTATAGTCACTAAAAGTTATTTTTGGTGAAGGGAGAGGTGGTGAGAAGTATTGAGAGATCAAAATGCTTGCAAGGAAAGCTGGTTTAATTGCTCTGTTCGATGTTGATGGAACTCTAACAGCACCCAGGAAGGTATAGTATTATGAAATCAGCGTCTGAATATGCGATTTTCATATTATGATATTTTATATCATGATTTCATATCGCATAATCGAAATGTTCAGGAATGTACTCCAGAAATGTTGAAATTCATGCGAGAACTTAGAAAGGTAAATGATTCTTCTGCCAAACTCCGCTTCTCTCTCAACGAATCTCTGGCTTAACAATTTTGTCCCCCCTTTAGGTTGTTACAATTGGAGTTGTTGGAGGTTCTGATCTTGTGAAGATATCAGAACAACTTGACAATTCAGGTTAGCTTAATTTTCGCTAGATATATAATTAACACTCTCTGTAAATGCCCCTAAAGCCTATAGCTACATTAGATCAATAGCAATTAACTAATCCTGGTAAACGTTTAACACTCTTTATTAATGTATATATTTCTAATATTTGTGATGCAGTTATGAATGATTATGATTACGTATTCTCTGAAAATGGACTTGTAGCACATAAGGATGGCAAGCTTATAGGAAAACAGATAATGGCCAAAATTTGACATCTTATATCTATAATTTTACTTATGAGTGCAGGTTCATTTTTTCACATAACAAATCTTTGATTACTGTCTTTATCATTCGAACTTGAATTTGTTGCCACAACATAAGCACTTTGTACCCAATCGAGGTACAAAGTGCAGAGCATGGCTAATTAGCAAGGTGATTTCTTTTGAAATGACATGACTCCTTGTGTGTGCAGAGCTTGAAGTCATTTCTCGGAGATGAGAAGCTCAAGGTTAGTCAATGCTCTTTTCGAGAAACTGTCTTGCCTCTACATTTGTTAAGTTCTCAGAGTAATGTATATTATGATAATTAATCAAAATCTGAAAACTATAGAGACGCTTTTGTTTGTTTGTTGCATACATATCTTGATGACTTGATGGTATGCAAATGATATGCAGGAATTTATCAACTTCACCCTTCGTTATATTGCTAACTTGGATATTCCAATAAAAAGGCGGGCATGTCAAACACTATTGCTTGGATCCTCCAAAAATGTCGCTGCATCTGTGTAATACCCCACAATATTTTTGAAGGGTTGAAGCAACATAGATTAACAGTTGAATTATCCGCTTAATTGCCTCTTTGTGCCAAACTTCTTAATCATTCTCCTTTGCAGAGGAACATTCATTGAGTTCAGAAGTGGCATGCTAAATGTGTCGCCTATTGGGGGAAACTGTAGTCAGGAAGAGAGGGAAGAATTTGTTAAGTATGACAAGGTATACACAACTTCTCCAGTATTGCAGTAATGTACCTCCAGTAGAATCATTTTTCTCGTTGATTTAACATCAATTTCTAAACTATATTCAGGTACAAAAGATACGCGAAACAATGATATCAGTGCTTAGAGGAAAGTTTGCACACCTTAATTTTACCTTCTCCATTGGTGGCCAAATAAGTTTTGATGTGAGCTCCTTTAAGCTTTTTCTTGTGCTCATTGATCGTTGAACATTTTAGGTAGATGATTTGAGGATGTTGGTCATGACAGGTTTTCCCCCAAGGCTGGGACAAGACTTATTGTTTGAGATACCTCGAAGAATTTAATGAAATCCACTTTTTTGGTGACAAAACATACAAGGTAATTTTTCGTTACTGATGTGCTTGAAGCTTTCTTTATATGTCCGGGCTAATATACAAGTCCTACTTTTTACGTGAACAGGGAGGAAATGACCATGAGATTTACGAGTCTAAGAGAACTGTTGGTCACACAGGTCCGTCCAGAATTTTATTCTTTTATGTTTGAATAAATCATTCTCTTGCTTTATTACTTGAGGAATCACATTACCTACTATTTTCTCTCTTTTATTCTAGTTACTAGCCCGGAGGATACAATGAAGCAGTGTTCTGTTCTATTCTTCAACAAGGATAATGGAACTTTATGAGCTTGTTGCAATTTTCCAATACACGTACAATTGTATGCTTGTAACCTATGAACGACAGAAATGAATAATTCCTATAAATTCTTATATTGAATTTACTCATTAAAATTATATAATTTTAGTTTCCATACATTTGAGGTGGGATGTATACTTGTGAGTCATGTGAACCAGATTCTCTAAGAAATCCCTTGAGGTGGTCTTGTTTTTGTGAGATAATCTATACTTTTTATGTCGACTTCATAATCTTCTTTCATGCTCTGTGTAATGTGTGTATATATAGTGTTAGCATTTTTGTTAATGCTGATATGGTCTGTATTAGATGGGTCCATTATCCCACTTCATGGACCCATTATGCCGCTAATGGGAAGGTAGTTAACTACCCATTATCCCACTAATGAGAAGGTAGTTAACTATCCATTATCCCACTAATGGGATAATAGTTACCTACCCATTATGCCACTACATGAATCCACTATCGTACTACTCTAGTGGTTGGTAACTTCCAATAACCTCTTAACCGTTCTTGATGGAAGCACGATTATAAATATGTCATTTGATTCAAAGGTACCTAAGCACATTACTTCTAAAAATCCATACCATCTAAGAGTAAGGTTTTGAGTGCTTAGAAGATCTTTGAATAAAAGAAGAATTGTAGACTCCGACTATATCGCTAACAATAGCTGGAGGTATCTCGATCACTCTATATTTTCGCTGCATCTTTGCTTTGCCATATCTTATATTTGGCATCAGAGCCGCTGAATTTCCTCTGTTTTGTTAATTGTCGGAATTCTCTAAATCACTCAAAATTGTTTTTAAAAATTCAGATATTGTTTTGAAATTTTTTGAAAATATTTTCTAATAATAAAAACAAAGAGATTGTTGTTTTGTTGCATAACGTTCAACAATAAATCTTGTATATGATTTTGATTTAATATTTAGTGATTCATATAATTTTATTTGATTGAGATTTAGCCACAGCTATCTTAATGAAATGATATTTTATATTATATTTTGGATCACTTAAAGAAATAAATGTCTAAGTGATCTAGAATTTATTTGATTAAAGTTCAGCCAAAGCTTCTTTAATTGAATAAAATTTTAGAAGTTAAAGGATCACATAAAGAAATTTTCAGACATTAGAATTGTAATTAATTATGCATGATATGATAACTTAATTTCTTTATTATTGAGTTGCATAATTAATTAAGATGAAATATTAAATACTTTTCATAATTACCCACAAGAATTATAAATGAAAGTTTAATAGTTTTGTCATAAAGATAGAATATCATGCTATTAAATTGATAATTTTATCATAAATATGGATCTAATTGAATTAAAAATTTAGCCCACAGGAAATTTTTATGTCAGTAGATTCAACTTTATATTACTTGCCTCAAATTTATGTTAAGTATGTATGTATATTTTTTGCAGTTATGCAACATGCAAATTTCTCTGATATTTGTGATATTCCCGAATTGAATGGTGAGAACTATAAGATTTGGAAGGAGAGAATTCTCCTTCACTTAGGGTGTATGGATATTGATTATGCTATTAGGAAAGACGATCCACCTATCAATGAATCAACACTCAAGATAAGATTTTTCTTCATGAACAATGGGAACGCTTTTGAGTGTTATGTTCATTAAGATCAAAATCTCTGCTGGTATTCGTGGTTCTGTCGAACAACATAACGATGTCAAGGCATTACTGAAGGCTATTGACGAACAGTTTGATGCTTCAGATAAGGCACTTGCCAGCACATTAATTATGAAATTCTCATTAACGAGGCTCACTAGTGTGAGAAATGTGCGTGAGCACATTATGAAAATGCGAGACTTAACGGCTCAACTAAAGATTCTTGAAGTCGAAATGTCTGAAACTTTTCTTGTGCACTATATCCTGAATACTCTACCTGCACAATATGGTCCCTTTAAGATCTCTTATAACACACATAAAGATAAACGGTCTATTAATGAACTCATGACCATGTGTGTTCAAGAGGAAGGTCGACTACTGATGGAAACAGGAGAAAGTGCATTCATGACTACTCAAGGAAAGAAGACCAATCAAGCCAACAAGAGGTCTAAAGGAAAGGCACCACTTGAAACTGACATAAAAAAGGAAGCCAAGTGTCGCTTCTGTAGAAAGAAGGGGCACATAAGGCAGGATTCTGTCAAGTTTCAACATTGGCTTGTTAAGAAAGGTAATTCTATATCTCTTGTTTGTTAATTATGAAGCTAATATGATTGATGTTAATCATACACGTGGTGAATTGATTCTTCTTCTAAAATTCATATTACGAATTCCTTGCAGGATTTAAGAAACATGTGGAAGCCAGTGGGAGGTAAGCAAAGTATCTATTCTGGAAACAAGATGCAGTTGCATGTGGAAGCTATTGGGACATGCAATTTAGTTCTTAGTAGTGGTTTTATTTTAGAGTTGGCAAAGACTTTTTATGTTCCTAATTTTTCTAAGAATTTAATTTCAGTATCAAGACTTGTATCTTGGGATATTCCTTCTTTCTAGAAGAGGATTCCAAACTAGTTTATAAATTTAAACTTATTGGATATGGTCTGATGGTCTTTTCTCTCTTAATTTACAAAATGATTCCACTCATATTGTTATGCATGTACAAACTGGCACTAAAACATGTGTTATAAATGAAGATTCCTCTATCTTATGGCATCGGAGATTGGGACATATCTCCATCGACAGAATTAAGAGATTAGTAATGATGGAGTACTTAGTACTTTAAATTTTACTGATTTTGATACTTGTACGGACTGCATTAAAGGCAAGCAGACCAACAAGTCAAAGAAAGGTTGCCAAGAGGAGTTCAACCGTATTAGAAATCATACATTCAGATATATGTTATCCAGACATGGACGCATATGGTCAGAAATAATTTATCACCTTTATAGATGATTACCCACGATATATGTATCTCTACATGCCTCATAATAAGAGCGAAACATTAGAAGCCTTTAAAGTTTTCAAGGCTGAAGTAGAGAAACAATGCGAAAAACAAATTAAGATTGTGAGAACTGATAGAGGTGGTGAGTATTATGGTAGATACACAGAAGATGGACAAACACAAGGTCTGTTTGCAAAGTTTCTTCAATAAAATGGGATTGTTCCCCAATATACTATGCTTGATTCTCCAGATCAGAATGGTGTAGTAGAAAGAAGAAAATGAACATTATTGGACATGGTGCGTGGTATGTTAAGTAGCTCTAAGCTACCTAAGTCCTTGTGGATTGAATCTTTTAAGACAACAGCATATATAATAAATCAAGTTCCCACCTAGGCTGTTCCAAAGACGCCTTTTGAGTTATTCAAAGGTTGGAAACCTAGTTTGACACATATACGTGTATGGGGATGCCCGTCTGAAGTTAGAATTTACAACCCCCAAGAAAAGAAATTGGATCCTAGGACCATTAGTGAATATTTCATTGGATATGCCAAAAAGTGTAAAGGATACATATTCTACTGTCCATCTAACAATACTAGAATTGTGGAATCAAGAAATGCAAAATTTCTTAAAAATGACTTAATTAGTGGGAGTGATCAACTTCAGAATACAATTTCTATAAGAGATCAACCTTCTACTTCAAGTCAAAAATTGATTGTTGTACATAATACCCCTCAAGTTCAATTGGGTGTTGAGCAACCAATCAATGAGATTCCACAAACTGCTGAAAGCATGCATATAGATCAAGTTGTTCAAGTAATTCCTGAAATTATTGAACAACCAGTTGAAAAACATAATCCACAGGAAAATATTGGTGCAACATTGAGAAGATCTACTAGAGAAAGAAAATCAGCAATTCCTAGTGACTTTGTTGTATATTTGCAAGAATCTGACATTGGAGTTGAAAATGATCCTGAGTCTTTTTCACAAGCTATGAATTCTAAAGAGTTTGAATTGTGGTATAATACCATGAAAGAAGAGATGAATTCTATGAAAACTAAAGAGATGTGGGATCTTGTCCATTTTCCTAGTGGTGTTAAAATCATTGGATGTAAATGGGTTTTCAAGACTAAAAAGGACTCATCAGGCAACACAGAAAGATATAAAGAAAGAATCATTCCTAAAGGATTCACTCAAAAGGAAGGAATTGATTACACAGAGACATTTTCTCCTGTGTCTAAAAAGGATTCCTTGCATATAATATTGGCATTAGTAGCACACTTTGACTTAGAATTGCAACAGATGGATGTGAAAACCGCATTTCTCAATGGTGATCTAGAGGAAGAGGTTTATATGAAACAACCTGAAGGATTCTCCTCTAGTAATGGTGAGCACTTGGTATGCAAGTTAAATAAATCCATATATGGACTAAAACAAGCTTTCCATCAATGGTAATTGAAATTTCATGACGTTATCTCTTCATTCGACTTTATTGAGAACATTATGGATCAATGTATATACCATAAGATCAGTGGGAGTAAAATATGTTTCTTAGTTCTATATGTGATGATATCTTACTTGCATATGATAAGGTAATGATACATGAGGTGAAACAATTTATCTCTAAAAGTTTTGATATGAAAGACACGGGTGATGCATCTTATGTTATTGGTAATAAGATTCATCGAGATAGACATCAAGGTACCTTATGTTTATCTCAAGAATCCTATATAAATAAAATTTTAGAGAGGTTCTGAATGAAAGATTGTTCACCAAGTGTAGATCCTATCATGAAGGGTGAAAAGTTCAACTTGAATCAGTGCCCGAAGAACAATCTTGAGAGGGAACAAATGAAGGACATTCCTTACGCTTCTGCTGTCGGAAGCTTGATGTATGATCAGGTTTCTACAAGACCTGACATATCATTTGTTGGTGGAATGTTAGGAAGATATAAGAGTAATCCAAGTCTTGACCACTGGAGAGCTGCAAAGAAAGTCTTAAGATATCTTCAAGGAACAAAAGACTACATACTTATGTACAAACGATCAAATGACTTGGAAGTCATTGACTACTTTGATTCAGACTTTGCTGGCTGTATTGATTCACGGAAATCAACTTCAAGATAATATTTATGTTTGCCTGTGGAGCTATATCATGGAGAAGTTCCAGACAGACTCTAGTTACTACTTCAACTATGGAGGCTGAGTTCGTTTCTTGTTTCGAGGCTACCTCACATGGTGTATGGTTAAAGAGTTTTAGTTAGGACTTAGAATTGTCGAATATATATCTAAGCCATTAAGGTTATATATTGAAAATTCAGCTGCTGTCTTTATGACTAAGAATAATAAAAGTGGTAGTCGAAGAAAGCATATCGACATCAAATATCTAACCATAAGAGAACGTGTTAAAGATAAGAAAGTGATCATTGAAGACGTTAGCATTGAAGTAATGTTAGCTGAAACTTTAACTAAAGGCATGTCACCACAAAAACTTAAGTATTATGTAGTCACAATGGGACTTAGTCGCTCTATGTAAAATTTTGTCGTAACAATGAATGTTTATGAACTCTATTTTATATTATATTTTTGTTAACTGTGTGCACGTTCAGTTTTATTTTCAGAAATGTCACTAAAGTATGGACCTTGAATAAATATCGAGTTTATTCATTTAATTATATGAGTTAAAGTTTAGAGATATAGTGCATTGTGATACATGGAAGATACTACTCACTGCAAGAGAAACTATCTCCATGATTCGTGTATTATATTTTATTAATGGGATAAGAATATATGGACCAAGTGGGAGAAGATGGTATGGAGTTTTTAGAAGTATTGTGCTTAGAAGATCTTTGAAGAAAAGAAGAATTGTAGACTCCGACTATATATCGCTAACAATGGCTGGAGGTGTGTCGATCACTCTATATTTTCGCTGCGTCATTGCTCTGTCATATCTTACATATATTTCATTCATTACTGCTTTCTTACTCTCAGAGTGCTTCAAAGTCTAATTCTGAAACACGCAAATCTAACTATTATTACACCTCAAGAATTGTATTAATAAATCTTGATATAAATATGTTCTTTGATGATTTTTAGTTGACTCTCAAATAGGTCTTGTTCTATCTCTCAAATCTCTCTGTGTGTGATAAGTCTTCGAAGAATCAATACGATATTTTTATATTTAAGTTAAGAATATCCATTTATGTTTCTCCAATATAATCGATATTTAGTTTAAAAAATATTCATGAATTCAATCCTTGTTTGACTTGATTTGGAGTTAGCTAAACTTCTCATAATTCCAAGCCATGTAATTTCCTTTGTTCAATTATGATAGCTTTTAATGTCTTGAACTCTTATTATTCTGTCTTATGTATTCATGTTAGTAAAACAGAAATAAAAAAGATGAAATTGTAAACAGAAAATAAAACAATCTGAGTCCATAGAACCCACTAGACATGAGTATATTATCGCTAGTGCCCTCACTCCTATTTTTGTAATGCATAGGTCAAATTTCGCCTCTCCATGCTCCTTCGACTTATCTATTGAATACCAAAGGGAACCTTTTAGAAAAAGAAGAAGAAGAGCAAGTTTTTCAAACAAAGACGTCTTTGCATACAGTAGTTATATCTTTGAAAGCTTAGATTGAGAGAATTTACGAACTTAAGCCACTTTAGTGAAAATCGATTTTACTTAGTTACCCTTTAAGTTCGATGATCTTGTTCACGAAGTCTAATTTGTGATGTAAACTTTCACATGTCAAGTGATATTTTCTTTCATTAGGCTAGCCAAGTAAAAAAACAATTAGAGTAGAGATTTACAAGCATTTGATGAGTTAAATAGATTCACTGCACTCTGCACTAGCAAATTACACACAACCATCACTACAAAGCATAAACCAAATAGAGGCAGAGCCTATGAGCCTCCTCTGTTCAGTAATTACAATAAAAAACAGAAACATCGGGAAGTTTTAAATTGGGATGAGCCTTGCTCTAATACCATTTAAAGAAACATGCAAAGTAATATAGCATGTCACGAGAAAACTATTTCTTTCCTATTTTACCCTCAACACTAATTATTTATTCACTCAATTATTTTGTAAGATCAAGACTATACATTAATTACTATGTGTATTATAGTAAAATATTCATATTAATTACTATTTCTTAATGAACCTATAAAATTCATAGTGGACAAATAAAAGAGAACAATATGATACTATTTTGGGTGTTTGAACTGTAATTCTATGAGCCATCTCTTATGCTTTAAGTGCAAATGAGGCAAATGCAAAATAAGAAAAGCAAGTCATGGAAGTTAAAAGAGAGATTTATGAACACATAATTTTATTTGGTGAACCTCTTTTATGTGTGACAAAATTGAGTGTACTACAATGAAAAATGTTATGTTGGCAATTACATCTCTCCATGCCATTTAATTGAAGATATAATTAACTAATAAAAATTTGATATTTCTAATAGTTTAAGTTTCTAGATGAGATGATCACATACTTTAACTTAATATCAAGTCAGGGATTGAATCTCACTGCCACTCATATAAAAAAAGAATCTTCACATGCTTGACCCATGAAAAAAGAATCAAACTTGCACGTGAGGGATCGAGACAACTCGGTGGACTTGACAACAAAAATCCTACCGGTGCAGCGTGACGGGGCGACCGACACGGCTGCTGTAGAGCCATAGCCTATAATGTGGCCTTTGGTCCAGTCCATTTTTTGTTTTTTCGGAGAAGAATTTGATAGGAGCTAGTTAGGAAGTATAAAGAGTTTAGGACATGTTCTGTTACAAAGAGATTATATTATATATTTAATATAAACCGTGGAGTAAAAAATAGTGAATGTCTAAATTAGTTTGGTAAGGCTTAGGTTTGCCTTTTCCCCTATTAAAGACTTGAAAAGTTTGGTTCTTTTAGTTATTATGACCAATTACTTGTGATGTGGCTTGTTTAAATATTTTTTTCGAATGAACTTTATCATAATTGTGTATTAACATCAAATCCTTCTCAGTTCTCATACATTTAGTGAAAACAAGAACTCACGTTGAGGTACTTGTGTGGTTCTTACTCATCATTTTTTAAAGAGTACAAGCAACATGAATGTTCTCACAAATTTTCATTCATGTTTTATGGTCTTCATTTTGTTGCATTCCTCATTCGAAGAATTTCATTCATTTTCTTCAAAATATTTTAGGCCATTTCTAAAAGTTTATTAGCAAATATTTTGTTAGGATCAGAATAGGTAGTAAAAGAACTTGTATAATTTGATCAAGCAAAACTTAATACTTAGGTAAGTTAAGACATTCATTTTAGTCAACAAAATCACTACTTGCATGCTTGAATCGTCTTAAAATCTCAAAGTTGTTTTTCTTTCTTTAGTATCTGTGTTAATTCACTATGAAGGGGATTTGTCCTTGTGCATTATAATGTACCACGATTGTTTTCTAAACCCTAATTGCAAAAAAAGATGTGTTATCTCCGGGGGCTAAATTTATATTGATCGTCAACAACCCCCGTAATCAGTTGCCCGCCCCAAGAACATTCACCATTATCAGTTTGCAAAGATTTTCCTGGGCAGGGGTTAAAACCCCCGCCATACGTCGAGTTTTTGGGTTAATTATTTAAAAAGTTGTGGGGATTAAACCCCATCATTGATTTTTACTTATATATTCATTTATAACTAGTAAATGGGCCCGCGCTTCACGCGGTTATACTTTCTTCTTTAAAATTTATTAGAATAGAAATTTTCTTGTATTTTGATGCTATAGTATTTTTATATAAGTTTTTTCTTCAAGAGTATAGAGGTTATTTTTAAATTTTATGCTTTCAGTTGGTGGATTTACATATAGCATGTACTAATAAATACTTATTACAATAACTTTACATAAACATAAACATAAAAATAACCAATAAAGTTTAAAACATACACTTTAAACAACAATTAATATCATAAGCATAAATTAATCACAGTAAGAAAACATACCAGAATCTGTCACAATAGAGTGAAACAGAAAGGAAAAATCGTACCACTGAATGCACAATGTCTCCTTGTAAGTGAATCACTCAACAGGAGCAAAGTACACAAATATTTATTTGTGCAGAAAAAGAAGAAGTTCAGAATGAAATATTTAATATTTAAACTGTACAAAAGAAGAAGAAGTTCAGAATTTTCGATATTTTAAAATTAGAAGAAACCTCTCTATTTATAGACAACAAAGGATAGTGTGAACAAATGTTTATTCAGTCTTACCGGAAAGGTCACATTTTTATGGAAAAGTCACACCTTTTTGGAAAGTTCACAACCTTTCATAAATTTTACAACTTTTCATAAAAATCGTAACTCTTTATAAAAGTTTCAACTTTTCATAAAAGTTACAACTTTTGATAAAAGTCACAACTTTTCAATAAAAGTCACAACTCTTCATAAATTCATAACTTCTCATTAAAGTTACAACTTTTGATAAGTCACAACTTTTCAATAAAAGTCACAACTTTCAATAAAAGTCACAACTTTTCATTAAAGTCATAACTTTTCATGAAGAGGAGAGGTTAATTTTGGAAATTAATAAATTTAAAGAGAATTCTTGTTTGTGGTGGCGCCATGTGGACGGGCCTAAGGTTCTCTCTCTCTCTCTCTCACTCTCTCTCTCTCTCTATATCTATCTATCTATCTATTTATCTATCTATCTATCTATCTATCTATCTATCTATATATATAT
>NC_028641.1:70398235-70471534 GCF_001406875.1 Solanum pennellii
TATATATATATATATATATATATATATAAAAGATACTGTCGAACTAAAAATACATTAACATAAAAGAATATAACATTAGTATCAAACATATATTTCAATGGTTAAACACAAACATTAGTATCATCATTTGTCTCAAAAACTGAACAGTAAGCACATTCATTCCGACGATTAATCATAAAAGATCTACTACATCCATTCAAGCAATTACTATACGTAAATATCTAATACCACTGTACGACAAAACTTCATTAATTGTTATTTGGATTGCTTCAATCGGATAATATTTTTTTATTCATACGTGAAATAATTTCACTAGCTGAATCACTTGGCTACAAAAAGAATTTAAATTATAATTAATCAAAAGGACCACAATAAAATCATATTCAATAAACTATAACTTAGGTAATTAAAAAAAATCAACTTAGATCATTTCAGCAGAAAGCAAGATATGAATACAAACCTATCAGCATATAATTTATCTACAAAGCACATAATTTAGGAACCAACATTCATGGGCATACAAATTAAAAAGTATCCGAAGTAAATTAGTTTATAAATTTGGCCTAATTCTACATAAACTAATACAACAAACTTAGAACCCAACTTTTCTTTTCCATTAAAGCATATTAAGACCAAAATAGAGCAATAAATTACAGCTTAATGAATTAGTTGCTATTTACCTCAACAGAGATAATGAGGCAGAGAAACACTGATTGCAAATATTAAAACTGAAACCCTTCTTAAAGAAAAGATGAAAAGAACAAGGTTTATTTAGGGGTTTTAAGGTATTAAAATTTAGCCCACATAAGTGAAAGTGTCAAATTCCAGAAACAGCAAAGTAGATAACAACTTATTATTACATGTGGTGCAAATTTTATTTTGTTAACTTCAAAGGCACCATATCTTTCAGTGTTGTTTAAATGTATAAAAATGAGCTATCAATATTTTATTGCATAATACATAAACTTGTTTATATTTAGCTTAAGCAAATATTTATGTCTTTCAAATTTAAATATGTATAAATTAAATAAACTCTTAAACTTATATAATTTAAACAAATAGGTCTAGTATAGAAGAAAAGGTAAAGTATGTTTATATATTTTGCCTATTTCATTTGAACATCGCTTTTGCAAAAGTATTTATAATAATATTTTTAATCATAAGTATTCTTGTTTATATTACTTTTTATTTATTTATCTTTAATCGATAATAATACTTCACTAATTAAATTAGAAAATCTAAAAACTTAGATATGATAAAAAGTACTTCGGACGTCAGGTATTTTAAGAAAAGATTAATTTGTTAAAACTATAAATATTTGGAACCTTAAGAAGTATATGCAATTATACTTTAATAAACTCAATTTTGTTACCCCTAGACGTAGCACGACGTAGTACTTGACCCCGAAGGGGGCTCATACAAGCCCTTAGCATAATTATGACATAAGAAATAGAAATGATGCGGAAAATTTAAAACTTTTTACAGTAGAATTATTTTTCATGAAACCAACATATAAGAGTATAGACCTTGTCATAATCACCATCTAAAACAAGTGAATACAAACTTAGGGTCATAACCCTTTACAACATAGTCTTGAAAATAGAAAGTAAGGTAAAATCTAAAAATGAATAATCCGTCCTTGAAGCATGGGGACTCACAAGGCTTGGAGAATAGTCAACCCGTGCCTTACTTGAAAAGGGAAGTATGTTTCAGCGATCGAAACCTACACTTAATAGAAAATGTAGAATATGGGTTAGCACATAAGCACTAAGTATGTAGGCTATGCATAAAAATCCTTAAAACATGCATAAAAGTAAATATGTAAGCTATGAATAAAAATCCTTAAAAAATGCATAAAAGCGACATTTAGGTGAAATCATGCATTTATCAAGTTTAAAATTCATTATGCACACTTAGGGTAATTACATAGTCAAACCATATCATAAGCAACCCTAGGCTATACTTGTGTCATGCATTAGACAAGATCTCATAATCCTATCCATGCTAAGTACAACTTTTAAGCTACCATTGTAATGCATAACATACCTTGTTCTCATCCATAGCCAACACTCATAGACAAGGAGACATTCATGTTCATAGCTTAAAATAAAGAGAAAGTCACTCTTAACAACAATTCATTTACATCATCATATCATAAGGAAACCACATCATAGTTCATTTATGTCTATTTGTGCAACGTCTAAGTGAAATCTGATACCCTCACTGCCACTAAGCAAAGATCATTAAGAAATCACATGTATGGCTCATGTTCATGGTTTATAGAAAACATGCATTAACTCATAAAGCATCATGTCATAAGAGCACATACCACAATCACTCTCAAAGTCCACTTGTGCAATCTATGAATGAAGTCCCATTGCCCCATTCATACCAAGTAGAACCTCTTAAGGAATCATAGGACATATCCCATGTTCTTGTTCATAGTTCATCTTCTTGTTCTTTTCATGTTCATGTCATGTAGAGAAATATAACCTTAACCAACATAGACCATGTGAGCTATATGGAATTCAGTGTCATTCCCAACACCAAAATAGGTATTCTACTAGCCTAAGGTAGAACTAAGATGTTTAGCTTTTAGGTGGATCCACTAGTTAAGGATCTATGTGGGCACATAGTTATGGTATAAGGATATTGCTAGTAGAACCCAGACTAACTGAGGTAAAAGGTTTCCATCATTTTTCAAAGAGTCTGAGCAACATAGATGTTCTCACAAATCCTGTTTTATGATCTTCATTTTGTTGCATTCCTCATTCAAAAAATTTCATCCAATTTCTTAAAAATATTTTAGGCCATTTCTAAAAGCTTATTAGCAAATGTTTTGTTAGGATCAAAATATGTAGTAGAAAAACTTGTTTAATTTGATCAAGAAAAATTTAATACTTATGGTAAGTTAAGACATTCATTTTAGTAAAAAAAGTCACTAGTTACACGCTTGAATCAAATATTAAAATCTTAAATTTGTTTTTCTTTGTTTAGCCTCTGTATTAGTTCCTTGTGAAGGGGGATCTGTCCTCGTGCATTACAAGTACCACGATTGTTTCCTAAACACTCACGGCAAGAAAATGTATTATCTATGGGGGTTAAATTTATATGTTATGCTGGTCAACAAGCCCCAGAATTAGTTTCCCGCCCCAAGAACTTTCACCATTACCAGTTTGTAGAGATTTTCTTGGCTGCTGTAATATTTTAGCAGTGGTTTTATAGAGGGGGTTAAAATCCATGCAAAAATAATGTCATTCGACTTGCATCTTATATGATGCGCATACATGTGTTCAGGGTCATCAGCAGACACTTCGTTGATACCATCACTCTATCTAGATTTGGTGAGCCTCTTACTTTACAGAGGGCTTCACACTTATTTCATGCTTTTGTTAATTTGCCGTGGATTCTGTCTCGACATCGATCTTGGCTTCATGGATAGTTAGATGTTGAGGAGTCTTTTATTATTCCCCTTCATGTTGAGTTGTTCTGAGATCTTTAGACAATTCATTGTATAAATTAAGAAGTATTTTTAGATGTTCATTCGAGTTAAGTTTTGGTTCAAATTTTAAAGTTTAATCACGCATTTGAAGTTCCTATTTTGATTGAGTATGTCTTACGCTAATTAGTCAGCCATACCAAGGGTTCTCTTAGGATCAACAATGGTTCTCAAGTGCCGACCACTTCCATCGTGTAGGCTCGGGGCATGACATAAAACTTCTTCAATTATATGCATTTTGTCTATGAAACCTTTTGATTGTGATTTATTCCCTACAAGGGAATTAAAATGACCTAACAATCCATAACCAAACCAATAATGTATTAGACCACCCTTTATTACCTTACCTGGCCAAATATTGTAAGTAGTACTCATCTTTCAAAAAGGTTTGAAACCATTGTTAGCTAGGAATAAATGAACATTTCAGGGATCAAAAGAAAACTTAGGAAAAGTAGTATCAAACTTTTTCCATGCCTCACCATCTCTAGGATTTCTCATGATTCCATATCTATTAATATCCTTTGCATAACATCTCATATGGTCTGCAATTTTAGAGCACATGAACAATCTTTGCAACCATGGTTTAGTAGAAAGTAACATAGAATTTTTGCAGGTACCTTCTTTTGTTTCTTTTTATTAGCAGGCTAGTTATTAATGCTCTTCGTGTTAGGGTTCCATTTTTGTAAGCTTATGGTTCTTGCATGTTTCCTCATTACTTTCTCTATTTTAAAAATTCCTTTTAGTTTTTTATAAAAGGATGACCCTTTTATTTTTTTGGAAACACTTTAACTTGAACTTTCCACATGACATGTTTACGACCATAAGATTAAAGGGTATTGTGATACATTTGACATAACTTTAATTGAGAATCACAAGACTAAAAAGTCTTTTTTCTTTTCTTAAACTTCGTTCCAAGTCAAGCTAGACCATTCTTTTTTAAACGGAGGGGGTAATATCATCTCCCAATACAACATGCAGTTATTTGGACACACATGTATCTGGATTTAATCATGCGAAATCTTTTTGATGGTTTTCTTTGCCTCACAAAAGGAATTAGGAATCTTAACAAATTTAAATGCATCCCTCAATAGATCATTTATTGATTTTTTCTTTCTTTTATGAATGTTATAACTTCTAGTTCTTTGGTAGCGGACTCTTATTGATAGACCGTTCTCCCCTGTGTGACTCAACAATTCGACTGTACGACGATTCTGATTTCGATTCGAAATGAATGGAATAGGATTTATGTAAGGATCTATTATCCGAGTTTTGATTAGGAAGATGTCTTCCCAAAATAGAATGATCTCAATCACCAGTATTGATAGGTGTAAGCGAGCCACTCAATGGCAATAAAGTATACTTAGAACACTAGAAAACAAAGGGTAGTGTCAAAGGTTCTTATTATGCCTTACCGGAAAGGTCACAAACCTTTGGAAAAGTCACAATCTTTAAAAAAGATCACAAGCTTTCATAAAAGTCACAATTTTTCATATAGATTGTAACTTTTCCTAAAGTCACAACTTTTCATAAAAGTCGCAACCTTTCATAAAAGTGGACACTCTTCATAAAAGTCGCAACTCTTCATTTTTCATTCACACGTTTTAAAACCTAACAATCCCCCGCATGAATAAGGAATGACTCCAAGACAAAGAAATGGACAAGTATGTATACTTTACAAGCAAGACTGTAGGTTTCCCCTTGGAATTTTCGTAGTGAACATATTCAGATATACTCGCTCAATCGGTTGATGCGATATCTTTAAACCGTCGAGCTTTGGTGTATACCTAGACAACTATATATCACACAATTAGGTGTCTTGCCTTGAGCCTACACCTTGACGTGGCCGACACTCGAAGACAATTTCTGTCCCCCAAGTGAACCATTGGTCTGACTTACTTAACTCCGCGAAAGACTAAACTCAACTTAATCAAGATACAACATGTTTAAAATAAATACTTTATATAATATTGTGGCCGAAATGACACTTAAGTCTCAACAAGTAAAATAGACTCCAAACTGAACTACTAACTATCTACGAAGCATCTAAACTGACTGAGATGGATGTTAGGACAGACCGCACAACATCCTAAAAACTAAACTAGTAAACCAAATGAAAAGTATGTCCTCCGGAATGCAAGGAGGCTCACCAGTGACTCTGGAGCTCAATCTGGATAAACAAAACGCTGCGTGCTGATCCTGGTTACCTGCTTTATGATGCAGGCCTACTGACATCAGTACATTGAATGTACGAGTATGCGAGTTGAAATTCTAAACATAATTATAAAGCTTGAAAAGGAGTAAGTATGAACTTACCTTGGCTCTGCTAAACTCATAAGATGACAACTCAATATATGGAAACAAGAACATATGCAATATATACATAATAAGCTGGTAAAAACAGTGTAAACTCTTAGTTCATTAAAGATGAAATAATAATAAACTCAACTTTACTCACATATGAAAGTAATATAGTTTATGTGGGAGTTTCTCTAACCGACAACCACCACTATGAGCTTTAGTGATGATACATCGTCTCATCCACACTACCAGAACTGCCTAAACTTTGCCTTCGCATAAAACATCCTCAACCTAGTGGATCCACTGGCTAAACTTACGCGAGCATCTAAAAAGTATGACATGTTAGTACCCATGATGGCTACATGGTTTACATGGGGACCTGAGTTATCTGAACTTTCGTTCCAACATCGATGCTCAATACTACTCCCAATACATGCTTTAGCTCATACTTTTAGTAAAACTTCCTTCCTCTGGGTTGAGATAATTTACTGAACCCTTTAGCTTTAAAATCTCCTTTTGGAATCAATGTTCCCCTTTTTAGTTCAAACTCTTTCGGAACTTCTTAGTTTCCTTTTAACTTAAATGTGAAACATTCATCAACCTTCAGGAAATACTTAGTCCCCCTTATAACTTTAGGGAAATGAACTCAACTTTTGCTCTTTACTTAACTTGAAAATTTAACTCTTAGGGACTACTTAGTTCCCTTAAAGCTTTTGAAAATTTAACTCAACTCTTTTATCTTTGCTCAACTTGTAACTTGAGCCTTAAATCAAAGTTAAAATGAAGTTTTAAGACTCTTTGAAAACTTTAAGAACTCACTTTGACTTGCTGCTTAACTTTTAAACTTGACTCTTAACTGCTTTGACTTTGAATCTAGTTTCCCTGAATTTGATTATGGATTCAAGGATCATGATCTCATGTTTATAGATGATTTCATGATGTTTATATGTACTCTAGAGTGTTGGAATCAACTAGGAATGAAAGGTACATCACTTAGGAAATAGTACGAAAAGATAGGGAAAGAACAGGGTCTCTAGGGGGTCTTGGCGCTCTGAGAGGCGCGGGGCGCCAGGGCCTATTGGACTGACCATGGTATGGGGCGCTCTGGCTGGCTCGGCGTGCCAGGTCCTTTCAGACAGAGCCTGCCCTAAGGGGCTCTGGTAGGAGCGGCGCCCCAAGGGCTATCTAAATGGGACCTCTGACTTTTCTTCTCCTTTTTTATCTTTAAACCTCCTAAACTTCCATGGATCCCACCCCAACACTTAGGATCCCTAAAAACCTCATTACCCAGTAGATGAGACCCGAAAATAGTTCGGAAACATGAATCAAACCTACTAGAGATCAACTATAATTTAACAAACAAAAACTTCATAACTTTTCATCAAGAACTTCAAGATTTTCATTCAAATAAACTCTAATTTTCTGTATTGAATCAAATTAGAGTGTGGTTGAAAGAACCCAACACCGAATGATCTCACATACCTCGATAGATATCACCCACAACGAAATCCACGCAACGATCTTGGCGTTTCTTAGACAGTTCTTGATCTTCCTTTTTTTCTCTTTTCTCCCAAACCCTAAGCGTTCTTAATTTTTATAAAAATGATTTGGTACTTGGTCTTTACCCCTATATAAACCTTAAAACGAATTAGCAATACTAGGGTGAAAAGACAACTTTTCCTTTACTAAAATCCGGATTGGACTTTCCTCAGTCCAATAATCCAACTTCTGAAAGGCATATCTCCCTCATACGACATCGAATTTGTGCAAAATCATCGACGTTGAAAAGATTTTCCCAAGGTATTTTCAATCATATAAATAACTCATGCAAAATATTCCTGAGCTGGATGTTATGACTGTTTGAAAATGACCAAAACATACTTTTGAAAGCTAAAATTTTTCTAGATTTCCCTATTTATTTCCAAAAATGATTATTCTTGGTTTCTTAGCTTATTCTTAGATAATTCAAGTTACGACATTTTACATTAGGCCTTTACTGTTTATGGTTCTTACGTTGTGTTCGTTTCAACCATGAACACCTCCTTGTTTCTTGATTGTATAGAGAGATATACTTTTGACAATCATCTTCTTCGAAGCGACTTACACTTCACTCTCACATAGGTGATTTCTAACCATGTTATCGCGTAGATACACTCTTTGTTCAACTCTGTCAAACTTAGCAAATCATTAAAATTATTAAGTGTTATTAACTCATTAACAAGCCCTAATGTTGTATCCTTGTTCCTGAGCATTATCTTCATCATGAGAATGAATGTTGGTTAACAATTTTGAACCGTCAATCACAACTTTGTTTTCTCCTTGAATTTATCTCTTGGGACCTCCAGTCATCTAGATAGAGTTACCGCCACGATGACTTGTCCTAAGCCGTAAATCCATTCCCTTAGATGATATTTTAACTTTCTCTCTAGTTAGGCCTTTTTGTATGTGAGCTGACACATTATCCTTTGACTTTACATAGTCAATTATGATAATTCCACTAGAGTGTAATTTTCTAACGATATCATTCGTATGTCCTATATGATGAGACTTTCCGTTATACATCATCTTTCATGCCCTACATAATGCATCTTGACTATCAAAGTGTATGCATAGTAATGCCAATTATTTGAGCCAAAAAAGAATATTTATCAAGAAATTCAGGAGTCTTTCAACTTATTCACTGACCTTATCTAGAGCAACTAGCTCAAAGATCATTGTAGAGCTTGCGATACAAGTCTCTTTTGAAATAGTTTCAAGAGACTGTTCCTCTACCAAGAGTAAATACATATCCACTTGTGGATTTTACTTCATTTGTCCGGTGATCCAATTTGCATCACTATATCCTTTCAATGCTGCTGGATATTGTTATAAGGCAAGACATAGTTTTAAGTATTTTCTAAATACTCCAAAACTCTATTTATTGCCATCTAATGAGTTTGATTGGTATCACTCGTGAATAAACTCAGTTCATTAATAGAAAATGATATATCTGATCGCGCACACTTCGTGATAGACGTCATACTTCACAATACTCTAGCACAATCAAATTCTGAGTTACTTTCACCTTCACTCTTTTGAAATGCGAAACTCACATTTATTGGAGACTTTACAATATTGAAATCCATATATTTGAACTAGTCAAGTACCTTTTAAATGCAATGAGACTGTGAAAATGCTAAACATTTTGCAGTTCTAAGGATTCTTATACCTAAGATCGCATCAACAACTCTAAGATATTTCATTCCAAACTTGCTTTCTAGCATATGTTAGTAACATTTATGTCAATTAGTGTCTCTATTGATAATCAACTATCACCAATATACAAAAAAACAATGACCTTATGATTTTAATGTGAACACATTTATCACTCCATCATTCTTAAATTAATTTGCCGACATGGATTGGTCAAATTTCTTATGTAATTGTTTGGGTTCTTGTTTTAGTCCATAATGTGACTTAATAAGTTCACGCACTTTCTTTTATTTACCAGGAACCATAAAACCCTCGACTGTTCCCTGCAAAATTCTTTCTCCAATTCTCTGTTTAAGAGAGTTGTTTTCATATCCATTTGATAAATTTGGAGGTCATATACCACAACTAATGTTGCTCCCAACATACACGCAAGTTTACGTCGTCGCGCAAGTAATGTAGTGACTCTTAAAGAACCAGATTATCGATCCCAAAGGACTTGTCAATTAACTGTTTTTACCAAATTATACTAGTCTAATTATTTATTTAAGAATTCCAAAAGAAAAGACTGAAGGAATAAAATGATTAAATTACTTATAATGGTTGGAAAATCCCAAGGTTGTAACATATATTGGATTTCATGTATCATATTTTTGGCTTACCACTAACTTTAGTTGTCAAGAGACTATAATATTAATTGTATGAGTGAGATTTCCTTTTATTTTAAAACAATGAAAATTGTAAAATAATGCTTCTTTTGCACAATTAAATATATGTGTATTTTTCTCCCTGTTGAATGACTCATTCACAACATTGTTATTATATCAATACACTTGTGAATAGAGTTGTTCCATATTGAGAGGATCTATTCCTTTAAACCTCATGTACTAAATAAGAATAGTTTCCTTAAGGAGACATTGTGCATTCAATGAGCTCAATTTTTTCCTTTATGTTTCATTCTATTGTTATAGATCTATTTTTTTTTATAGTCATTAATTTATGTTTATGATATTAATTGGTGTTTATCATTACATGTTTTATACATTGTTGTTTATGTTTCTACAAAATTATTGTTATAAGTATTTGTTAGTACAAAAAAAGATTATTTATATATTAGAAAATTTAATATCTCATGTTGATGTTCATCTAATTTCTCAAAAATATCAAATAGTAAGACTTGCTCGAGTCAAAGGATAATCTATAAAATCAAACTAAAGATGATTGATTGAAGGATAAATGATATAATATAATTATCATTTTTACTCACCTTCTTTCGAAATTAGCGACAATTTATTGGTTCATTAGGCGTCCAATGGTTGTCGCGAGTTTCAGCCCAAATTGTTTATTTGGGTTCCCGATCCTTTCAAAAGTCACTCCTAGTCAACTAGCGTAGAGCTGAGCCAAATCCCAAATTTGGGATCATTTGAACTAGGATGACCCAACGCCCAAGGCGTGTTGGGCCCATTAGAAGCCCACCTTGTGTCTACTTGGCCCAAATTGCCAAAAACAGACAATCATGCCTACGTGTTGATTGAAGGATGTTTATGTATTTTAAAATGATTTATTGTCTACGGGGTGGGGGGTCGACTAATTTTCATTTGCTATTTTTGTAGGATGAATTCGACATACAAGCCTTTGAAAACAAAAATGGTTACTATCCCCGATCCTTTCCTTAAAGTATGGTGGAGGTTCATGAACAATGATGATAAAATGATCGTTCAGAAACACATAGGTTACCTCCCGTCGCTGTTAGAGATGAATGCTTGGCCTGGTTTAATCGGGATGATGGTGAAATTCTGGGATAGTGAGAAAATGGTCTTTCAGTTCGGTGAAGTGGAGTTGACGCCAACTATAGAAGAAGTTCTTATCCGCTATGAAAGTATCGCAATGTGCAACAAAAGGAAACGACATCCAGATACAGATCTCCTAAATCCCATAATATGGGATTTCGTTGAAATTAAAGAAAAGTTGTCGTTGGTTAAAGCCGAGTGGATGGACAAGCTCCCTGGCCCAAATATACCCTTCAGAAAACTATATTATCGGTTCGGGCGTGCGAGGGCTTATTAGAAATACAAAGACGAGTTCATTTCAAAAGAAAAATGGAAAGAAACGCGTCCCCTTGGATTTGCAATATGTTTACTCGAAACGATGGTTTTCTCTCAAGGGCCAAAATACACTATTCATCCTAGTGTATTTATGGTCACTCATGCCATCTTCTATGGAGTGGATTACAAAACATCAACAAAATACTACACTTTAGCCCCTATGATTCTGGCCGACATCAACAGGGCTTTAGACAAGTGCCAGGGCGGAGAACATTTTTTTCAAGGATGTAATCTGATACTACAGTGGTGGATGATGCGACATTTGATCAAAACTCACAATCCAAGAGAACCAGATCCCCTAAGGCGGTCAAATAAGCTACATCGTCATGATTGGTGGTTGTATCACAATCGTTGCAATAAGACTAGAGGAGAGAGTTTTTTGTATCCGAGGCTTCGAGGGCTGAGAGAAGAAGACATACAATGGTCAATAGATAGTTTGGTGGTAACTAAGAATATGGTGGTTCGAACAGAAAAGGTCCCTTATTTGGTATTTCCTGGGTTAAGAGGTACTAGACCATATGCTCCAAGTCGAGTTTTGAGACAACTAGGAGGGAAACAAGAGTTGCCCCAGATCGCAGATATGAGGAAATTTGCAACTGACCACGAGAATGGACGAGTTGCATTTGCTGAAGACATGCGTAGGATGTGGAGATCTCGAAGAGTGTTGGGTTAACCTGTACCAAACAGGTTTCGCCCAGAATGTTCGAGGGAGTACAAAGAATGGTTGAAAAAGAGTCTCGTTGGAACTATTGAGCCTGGTCCAAACGTTCCCCACATTATTGCAGATGTTTGAGCCAAACATCAAAGTCTGACTTCACTGCCTTCAAGAGAAGTTTGATAGGAATGAATTAGAGCATCAACGTCATCATTCAGAAGACGCCAAAGTCATAGATCGATTGAAACAAGAACTACGAAGATCCAAACAGTGCATGGTAAAGTTAGATGATAGCATGGAACAACAGATTCAGTCGATAGAGGGGTTCATACATCAAGAAAGAGCTTTATTGGAAAGAGATCATCTCTGGCCGAACAGATATTCTATGTGGGAGGAGGTCAACATCGCCAAGAGGACCAGACTTGATGAAGGATCAGAGGAGGCTTGAGTTTTATTTACCATCCCCTGCGTGGGACTGCTTTATTTATACTTTGTTTTGTAATTTATTTTTAGAACCTTTTCTTTATTTTATGTTTATTAGACATTCTGGATGCTATTAATGAAGTATTTTGGGGATAATAAATCGGGTTTTAAAAAGCATATACATCCTCCAATTCGTTAGGCCCACCCTTGGCATAAAAGGGTCACAAGCATGTTTAGGACGTGATATGTGTGTTTAACTGCTTATGTGTTGCGTTGCTTTGAATGAGGATATCGTATATCCACTCTTGTCCAAAATTTCCAAAAGAATATATAGAAGCCACTATTACAAAATGTCCGACCAAGATTTTTGAGTCTCAAGTTTCTCACTCAAAAGATCTCCTTCTATACCACAAATCCTAAAACACTGTTCTACCGTCTCAGGAAAGGCGAAATTACTGCTATGGACAAGGGTAAGAACATCCAGATGGAACTCGCTGAAGAAGAACTATAGAGAAAGATCGAACGGATCACTCGGGAAATGCAATAAGCTAAGGAAGAATGGCTCAAAGTCGACATGGCCACCACAATTTACAAAGATGCAACCGTGACGTTGGATGAGGATCTGGCATCACAGATGAAAAGAAAGAAATATGTTGAGATGGAGACAGAGGGCTTGATAGAGAAGTTGGACACGCTTCGGTTGAAGGTGCAAGAAATAGAAGCGAGAGAGTGATGATAAATTCAGAGACCGCCGCTCTGTTAGCTAAAGGTGTGTTACTTGACAAGGAACTAACAGTCCAAAGCAACCTAATGGGCGGAAAATACCCCGCCTATGAGCAAGGAGAAGTCAACAGTGGTCCCGACAACGCTCACCCTGAAATAACTGAGGAGGACGACAGCGAGGAAATCGTCTACTAGCCTCCATTTCTAGGTCTTCTGAGAGGAGGAGACTAATGCTGCAACAGGAAAGGAAATGACTAACGTGTCGTCATCACTTCATCTTTTAAAAGCTCTTCTGTTGCCTTTCAATTTCCTTGTAATCGTACTGAACGAATGAATGAAGTGTTTTATCTTGTACTCGAACTACGTTGGGCCTGAATTCTCCTTGTGAGATAAGTAGGCAGCCTTCCCGGGCCCAGCCCCTATCTATAAAATTTTTCATTCTCCCCTTCATGTTACGAGAAGATCGAAGATCAGATCGACAGATGTTAAAAAGCAGCTGCAAGAAGACCGTAGCTCAACATGATTTAACCTTTCTGAAACAGCGTCCAAAATGAAACAAGCAAACTCCTGCTTGTTAAAAAATGTGTTTCCGTTCTCACTCATGGGTTGAAGATATCCTCAAACAAAGCAACTTGTGTGTTGATCTGCTCTCTGTGTGATATTATGCATTTTATACTCTGAATCTACACTGACAAATCTGCCTTTGAGTTGTTTTCCTTCCCTAGACAAAGCTCAGACAGAGGAAAGGCAATTATGGGGGATAATAATGAAGAAGTGAGTCTTACTGATGTTGTGGTGGCTCAACCCACCGTAGTAGAACAGAATGAGTTGATTATGCAGCTGATGCTGCAGATCGCAGAGATGAGGGTGGAAATTCAACGGAGACAGGATCTGCCTCCACCAGGATTTGTTGCTAAGGCTGCTGATGGAAGGCCTCCAATCTATTTCCCTTCTTCAAATATGGATCCAACTCAGAATCAGCCATCTACACCTATTCATAATCCATCTCCCTTAAAAAAAAACCATCCCCAAATGCCACTCCATCCTCAAAATACTCACCATCAGACCGCTCCACCCCCACAAAACCAAAACCAAAACCAAAATCAAAATCAAAATTCTTTCAATCCCCAAACACCCCACCACCACATAAATAAGAACACCAATCCTCAGGCCTACCCACAGAATCACCAAACCGCCCAAAATGCTCAAAGTCCCTTTGTAGCTCCACCTCTACCAAAGAGAGACAATTTTCAAGTTCCCGTCCCTGCCGAGCACGATGTGCACGGTTCTGAGTTGGACCATTATGAGGAGCAAGAAAAGGAACGGAGGACAAAGGAAGATGTAAGGGTCGATATAAAAGAGGAAATCAAGAAGGCCATGAAGGAGCTACAATGCATACCCGATATCGCTGGACTTAGTTACGAGGACTTGTGTATCCACCCAAATTTGGACCTTCCAAAAGGGTTCAAGATTCCAACATTTGACACCTTCGGGGGAGTGGGTAACCCTAGGCTCATTTGAGAGACTATTGTGACCAGCTCGTGGGAGTCGGAAGGAACACAACTTTATTGATGCGGCCCTTCAGTCGGAGTCTGTGTGGAGAAGATCTCGAATGGTTTACGTCGCACGAAACCAGACAATGGCCCAGCTGGAATGCATTGGCCAAAGATTTCATTGATCGGTTTGCCTACAACGTAGAAATTGTTCCCGATCGATACTCTTTGGAGAAGATGAAGCAAAAGTCAACCAAAAGCTATAGGGAGTTCGCCTATAGGTGGAGGAAAGAAGCGGCAAGGGTGAGGCCACCCATGACCGAGAAAGAAATCGTTGAAGTGTTCGTGCGCGTGCAAGAGCCGAAATATTTTGATAGAATCATGTTGCTTGTTGGAGAAAAGTTTGCCGAGATAGTCAAGATTGGTGAGACTATCGAAGATGGTTTGAAGACTGGCATGGAACGAAGATGATTACTCCCATCTTTCACGATGATTTGGAAAGGGCTGTCGCTTCTTTAAGTGTTAAAGAAAAGAGAGAGTTTGTTATTTTGACACCTACAAAGGTTGTTCCCTTGGTGCCGTCAGAAACTCTCGTGAAACCTAAGTTTGTTATTGAAACTGCTGCTGCTCAAGGCATGACCAGGTCTGGAAGGTGTTACACTCCTAACGAGCTTGCTCTCGGAGGACAGAAGAAGGACCAGGATAAGAGGCCGATAAGCGAAGGAGAAGTAGAGGAATTCTGGAGAAGGATGCAACCAAAGGATTATTCCATCGTCAAACATTTGGAGAAGACTCCAGGCTCAGATCTCCGTATGGGCCCTGCTGATGAGCTCTCAATCCCATAGGCAGGCCTTAATGAAATCTCTCGATGATACGTACGTACCCGTAGGTACAAGCAGTGATAACGTGGCTGCCATGATTCATCAGGTTATTTGAGGGCACCGAATCAGCTTTTGTGACGATGAGCTGCCTGTCGAAGGGAGATCACATAACAAGGCGCTGCACATCACTGTGATATGCCGTGAAAAGGTTGTCAACCGCGTCTTAGTAGATGACGGATCTGGTCTGAATATCTGCCCGCTGTGGACATTGAGGCAGCTAAGGTTTGACCTTGGGAAACTGGAGCAAAACCAGGTCAACGTGAGAGCCTTTAATGGGGTTCAAAGAGACACACTAGGAGTAGTGAATTTGACCATTCAAATGGGCCACGCAGAGTTCAGCGCTCAATTTCAATTATTGTATATAGATACCAGTTACAACCTTCTTCTGGGAAGGCCGTTCATCCATATGGCTGGGGCCGTTCCCTCTACTCTCCATCAGATGCTGAAGCTCATGTGGAGGAATGAAGAGTTGGTCATTCATGGCGAAGAGAGTCATTTTGGCAGACAGGTGCCGATCATTGATGAGATACTGCGAGGTACCAACTTTTACACGGTGGAGCTGGTGAATTCTATTGGTGAAGACTTGGCCCCACAGACTCCAATGCCTGCCGTGTACAAGATGATAGCCACTGTGATGTTGCAAAACGGTTTTGAGCAAGGATTCGGATTGGGAAGAGATTCCGAAGGAATTATTAAGCCTATTCCGGTCCTCGTTAAGGGATCCAGATATGGTTTGGGGTACATCCCCATAGATGATGACCTGAAGATGAAGAAGAAAAATGAGCAAGCCTTGACTAGGCCGATCCCACATATGTATCAATCCTTTCCTATCCGGGAGTATGCCGAGCATGAAGACCTTAGGGAAGGAATCTGTGACCTCTTGGAGGAGATCGATGCTGTTGTTGAGGAAGAGGTCGAGTTAACTGGTATCCGCGACGCTGAGCCAGGGGAGGTGCTGCGGAACTGGAACTCCACGCCGATCCTGATCCCCCAAACTCTTCGGTAGAAAGGCGTCATTTCATGCACATTAAAATCGGTGGCAGTCCGGAAGAGGCCCGAGACCCACCTTTTAGCATTTTCTTAACTATTCGAATTTTTGAATATTTCATTGTGATGTTCAAAGAAGGCAACATGGCCCTGTGCCATGGCCATAGTTTGCATTGTTTTTAAATGAAAGCCTCTTTGTCTTTAACTTTATTTATTTAGTCGTTTGTTATACTTTACACTTCTAACTTTGTCTGTTTATGATTTCAGTAACATAAGTTATAGACCTGCAAATATCATGTCATATCACGAGCTAAATGAACAAAATGAGGTAGGTGACCACGAGGTTGACGATTATGAAGAAGAAAATGGGAAACCAGATTATGTCACCGAAGAATTTTGGCAGTTCGAAAATCAGCATAAACCAAATCTAGAGGAAACGGAAACGGTAAATTTGGGAGATCCAGAATGTGTTAAAGAAGTTAAGATCAACATCCACCTAAATGAAGCTCAGAAAAAGGGCCTAATTCATTTGCTTGCTGAATATACTGATGTTTCGTCTGGGAAGTCGGTGATATGCAAGGGTTGAGTACCGATGTCGTATCTCATAAGCTACCGATTAACCCGGGGTTCGGTACGATGAAACAGAAAACTCGGGAATTCAAGCCTGAACTGAGTTTAAAGATTAAGGAAGAGATCACCAAGCAGATAGAGTCCCGTTTGGTAGAAGTGACACAATATCCAACTTGGATGGCTAATGTTGTTCCAGTCTCCAAGAAAGACGGGAAAATCAGGATTTGTGTTGACTATAGAGATCTCAACAAAGCTAGCCCGAAGGATAATTTTCCGTTGCTGAATATTCATATTTTGATTGACAACTGTGCTAGGCATGAGATGCAGTCGTTTGTGGACTATTACGTAGGCTATCACCGAATTCTGATGGATGAGGAAGATGCAGAAAAGACGGCTTTCATTACACCTTGGGGTGTATATCACTACAGGGTGATGCCGTTCGGCCTCAAGAATGCCGGTTCCACCTACATGAGAGATATGACGACCATTTTTCACGACATGATTCATAAGGAGATCAAAGTGTATGTGGATGATGTCATAATCAATTCCCGCGAGAGTTCGGACCACTTGACACATCTAAGGAAATTCTTTGATCGTCTGCGTCATTACAACTTGAAGTAGAATCCCGCCAATTGCGCTTTTGGAGTTCCATCCGGGAAGTTGTTGGGATTTATAGTCAGCAGAAGGGGTATTGAACTCGACCCTTCTAAGATTAAAGCAATTCAAGAGTTACCTCCGCCGAAGACGAGAAAAGAGGTGATGAGTTTCTTAGGGAGGTTAAATTACATTGGCCGATTCATAGATCAATCAACCGTGGTGTGTGAGCCTATTTTCAAGCTGTTAAAGAAAGACGCCCCGACAAAGTGGGCTGAAGAGTGTCAGACTGCTTTTGATGCTATCAAGAACTATTTGTCCAATCCACCGGTATTGATTCCTCCGTGAGAAGGGAGTCATTTATTGCTGTACTTGTCTGTCTCGGATAGCGCATTCTGATGCGTACTTGGACAACATGACGAGACAGGAAAGAAGGAAAGGGCTATATATTATATAAGCAAGAAGTTTACTTCATACGAGTCTCGTTACACTTTGTTGGAGAGAACGTGTTGTGCACTGACGTGGCTTGCCCAGAAGTTGAGACATTATTTGTCTTCATATACTACATATCTCATTTCCAGAATGGATCCATTGAAGTATATTTTCCAGAAAGCGATGCCGACCGGAAAGTTAGCTAAATGGCAAATGTTGTTGAGTGAGTTTGACATTGTGTATGTGACTTAGAAAGCGATAAAGGCACAGGCTTTGGCTGATCATCTTGCAGAAAATTCTGTTGATGAAGAGTATGAGCAACTTAAGACTTATTTTCACGATGAAGAAGTGTCATTTGTGGGTGAGGATATTTCTGAAGCGTATCCAGGTTGGAGATTATTCTTTGATGGAGCGGTGAATCATCAAGGTAAAGGTATTGGAGCAGTCTTAGTGTCAGAATCTGGTCAGCACTATCCCATGGCAGCTAAGATCCGATTTAATTGCACAAACAACATGGCTGAATACGAAGCTTGTATTCTTGGTTTGAAAATGGCCATCGACATGAATGTCTACGAGTTGTTGGTTATTGGAGATTCAGACCTTTTAATTCATCAAGTTCAAGGAGAATGGGCTGTGAAGAACCCTAAGATTATACCTTACGTACAGCATGTGCAGAAGTTGTGCAAAAGATTTCATAAGATCGAGTTCAGACATACTCCCAGAATACAGAATGAATTAGCCGATGCTCTGGTTACCATTGCTTCAATGATTAAACATTCGAATACAGATTACATTGATTCTCTGGATATAGATTTGAAAGAATATCCAGTCCATTGTTCCTATGTTGAAGCAGAACCAGACGGTTTGCCTTGGTATTTTGATATAAAGAAGTATTTGGAGTCTAGAACTTATTCCGAAGATGCTACGTCCAATCAGAAGAAGTCGATACGCCGCATGGCTCTCAATTTCTTTCTAAGTGGAGAAGTCCTATATAGGAGTACTCCAGACTTAGGTCTTCTCAGATGTGTCGATGCCGTTGAAGCTGCGAAACTGATTGAACAGATACATGCTGGAGTTTGTGGCACGCATATGAATGGGCTCGCTTTGGCAAGAAAGATCCTACGAGCCGGGTATTTTTGGATGACTATGGAGAATGATTGTTGCAAGTTCGTGCAAAAATGTCACAAATGTCAAGTGCACGGTGATTTGATCCGAGTGCCACCTCACAAACTTAATGCTATGAGTTCACCTTGGCCATTTGTAGCTTGGGGTATGGATGTCATCGGTCCGATAGAGCCAGCCGCTTCTAATGGGCACAGATTCATTTTGGTTGCCATTGATTATTTCACCAAGTGGGTGGAAGCAGCTTTTTACAAGTCGGTAACCAAGAAAGTGGTGGCTGATTTTGTTCACAATAATCTGATATGCAGATTTGGACTGCCAAAATCCATCATTACTGATAATGGTGCAAATCTCAACAGTCACTTGATGAGAGATATTTGTGAACAGTTTAAGATCACTCATCGGAATTCAACTCTTATCGTTCCCAAATGAATGGAGCCGTAGAGGCTGCCAATAAGAATATCAAAAAGATTTTGAGGAAAATGATTGATAAGCATCGAGGTTGGCATGAGATATTACCATATGCTTTATTGGGGTACCGCACGACTGTCAGAACATCAATTGGAGCCACTCCATATTTGCTGGTGTATGGGACGGAAGCAGTCATACCTGCTGAAGTCGAAATACCGTCTTTGAGAATCATCCAAGAAGATGAGTTAGGTAATGCTGAATGGGTCAGCAAGCGGATTGATCACCTAACTTTGATTGATGAGCATGGTTTCCGTCTGCCATGGCCAGTTGTATAGACAGAGAATGACTCATGCCTTTCACAAGAGAGTAAGAGCCAGAAATTTTGAAGTTGGTCAGTTGGTTCTTAAGCGTTTTTTTCCTCATCAAGAGGAGTACAAAGGAAAGTTCGCACCAAACTGGCAAGGACCTTAAATAGTTCGAAAAGTATTATCTGGAGGTGCTTTGGTCCTATGGAAGTTGGATGGCACCGTATGGCCTAAACCTATCAACTCAGACGCTGTCAAGAGATACTACGTGTGTAGTTGCGGTTTGCATTTCTGTTATTTACTTGTATTCATTCCGTTTGCTTGTATTAGTGTTGCTTAAATTTTTATCCCTTTGTAATGAACTACTTCTGACCTGAATTCTCAAGAATGAGATACGTAGGCGGTCTATGTCGGCTTCAGTCACCCCATTTACCCCTTTTGATATTTCCTTGTATTTGAACTACGTTCGACCTGAATTCTCAAGAATGAGATACGTAGGCGGCCTATGTCGGCCTCAGTCGGTTTCTTGTAAATTTCTTACTTTTTCAACCTTTAAGAGGGGGAACTACGTTTGACTTGATTCTTGCCTCAACGTGAAATGTAGGTGCCACAAGGGTTCGGTCATATCTCTGTAAGATTTCTATTCCTCTTTACAATAAAAACTGGGACAGAATCTTTGAGAGGGACTCAAAGATTCTCAAAAAAAATAAATTCCTCCTCCGTGAGTCAAGTCAGAAGATTTTTTGAAATTTGCAACAATTGGGACAGAATTTTTGAGTAGATCTCAAAAATCCGTAATCTACTCAGTTATAGTGGAAAGATAAGCAAGACAGTTAACTGGGACAGAAATTTTGAGGATGGCCTCAAAATTTCAGCATAGATCTACAAGTCCGGAGTGACTCTGGAAATCCCCAGCGAATAATCAGATAAACCTCTAAGCATCGGACTCAAAGAAATATGTTAAGCCTGATATGACATGACTTGGCAGTGACCTTTCTCAGATGCTTTTTCTTGAAAATTTATTTTCTTAAAGATTTTCCTTTGTGTTTCATTTGTTTTAGCATAAAATATTTTGTCTTATCTATCAAGAGTCGGGAGATCAGGAAATCATCCGGAGATAGCAAGACAAGGAGCAAAAAACTGAAGAAATCGACACAGATCAGTTCATTTTTTTTAAAAGCTAACTAACAATTTTTCTGTGGACGCAGGTTTATAGTTTTGCTCTGAAATCAGCAAATTCTTCTGATGAATGAATATAGAGAAGTCCAAAGAGGAGAAAACTATCCCAAAATCAATAGTTTTCCTAGAAGCAAGAAGCATTTTATATCTCTTATGTCAAAGACTTAGGAATATGAATTGCTTATTTCAATCAATTTCCAACAACATGAAATTTATAAAGGACGTCCGGCTAGATTCGAAGGAGAATCAAGCGAAAATCTCAAGGAAGAGTTTATGGTTTCCATAAAGGACGTCATTTGCATCATAATTTCGGAAGTCGTTTACCGTTATCATCGTTGGAGGGCGATATGACATTCATGCATCGCGATAGACCATGCATCGCGAGTCAATATTCATGCATCGCGGAACACCATGCATCGCGAGTCAATATTCATGCATCGCGGAAGACCATGCATCGCGAGTCAATATTATGCATCGCGGAAGATCACGCATCGCGAGTTAATATCCAAGCATCGCGAGAAGATTTCATACTTCGCAAAATTTATGTATCGCGAGAAGATTTCATACTTCGCAAAATTTATGTATCGCGAGAAGATTTCATACCTCGCAAAATTTATGCATCACGAGAAGATTCCATGCCTCGTTGAAATTTATGCTTCGCGGGAAGATTTCATACCTCGCAAAATTTATGCATCACGAGAAGATTCCATGCCTCGTTGAAATTTATGCTTCGCGGGAAGATTTCATACCTCGCATAAGTTTATGCATCATGAGAAGATTCCATGCCTCGTTGAAATTTATGAATCGCGAGAAGATTTCATACTTCGCAAAATATGTGTATCGTGAGAAGATTTCATACCTCGCAAAATTTATGCATCACGAGAAGATTCCATACCTCGTCAAAATTTATGCTTCGCGGGAAGATTTCATACCTCGCAGATGTTTATGCATCACGAGAAGTTTTCATGCCTCGTTGAAATTTACGTATCACGGGAAGGTATTCATGCCCACTAGAAAGCATGCATTACTAAAAAAGGAAAGGATGCACCCCAAGAGAAATATTTATCCATCGGCATCAACGACATTCTCTTATTTTGATAAAAATAAACATCAAGAAGAGCATCGAACACGACATCAACAGAAATACTAGCATTGCATCAACTTTCCTTTATATTAACATCAAATGTAGAATACATTGGAGATTATATTGCAAACACAAGACATAAGCTTTATTCGCTTTACGTCAAACCAATCGAGTTGACGTCAAATATCGAGGAGAACGATTAAGTGTCAACATGGTAAAAGACACTGTCTCCCATTTAAATCGCATTTTTATGCTGACAAGTTTTATCTCAAACTTTGTCGAGGGCATCCGAAAGGATGAATTCTCCAAAACATACCACAGGTTCGGACGACATCAACAAGGATGCAGCACAACGTGGAACTTTTTCTTAGCAGCGAACTGGGACGCAGTCCAAAGAGGAATGTCAAACTCTTAGGACGCGAGCAGAGGAGTGACTTCCACCACAATCAAACCAGACCCCTATAAAAAGGCATGTGGGTTTTCCTTTGAGTTTCGTCAGTTTCCAATCTAAGTGACAGTGCGCCAAGAGTTCTAAAATTATGTCCGTGTAAGTTCTTACCTATGGATATGAGCGCACCACATTCATGGATAAGAGGTTACAAGCCTCTTTTTCATACTCGACTTGATTTGTCACTTGTCCGAAATCAAGGTTATCTAACATAATGGATTTCTTTTTCAACCGATTGAGTCGAACTACAAACAGCCTGATTCCTAAGGTTTAAGTATATGTAGGCGGGTTCAATGTTGAAAACTCGGCTATATTCCAACGTTCGCTCTCGAATTTTATTTTCGAGCATTTTGGTACCTTTATAATTCGACATCAAGGTGGCTTTTGATTTCTTTCAAGATCGTGTGTTAAATCAAGTGTATCGAACTACAAATGGCCTGAATTCTCATATAACCTGAGATATGTAGGAAACCCATTTCCAGGGTTCGACCATAATTCCTAAAGTCTTACCAAATCCCTTTTCCTAACGATAATTATGTGGTAGGTCAAAATCGGTTTGGTCAATTTCATTGTCCTCGAATTTCTTGCATCAATTCAGGTAAAATGAGGGACAGTTGTTGACACCCATTTTGACCCTCCCCAATAAATTAATTAACAAGTTTCTTAATTCAAAATGACTTAAAATAATTAGATTTCATAAAGTTCAAAATAATTTTCAAATTACTTTTAATGGATCTCTTCGCTTTTCATAATATATATGGTTTACATAATTATGTATGTAGTTATAATATCGTGATTATTCAGACATTGTCTCAAAAGGTTTTTATGTATTTTTTTATTTTTATTTTTTTTACTAATTAGTTTAATTATTTCATAACTAAGTCGATTATTTTATTTCGTTAAAATTAATAAATTTATGAAATTCCTTTATATAATTGATGTTCATTGCTACGCAATCTTGTATGTAAGACAACAATGTTTTAATTTTAATGCCTGATAAGTGTTAAGTATTATTTTTATAAATTTTGTGATATCAAATTCCCGCGCGAAACACTAGTAATTTTACTAGTTAATAATAAATAAGTGAATTTTTATAATGACATAGCTAAGAAATTGAAGTGTTGGACTTCTAATTCTATATTTATATCAATAAAATACTACTATTAGATTAAATTTTCTATTTAATTAGATTTTGATTTAGTATAGGAACAAAATGGTAATCCAACTTTGAAGTTTGGACCTTTCCACTTTTTCCGAAAGAAAAAACAGAACAAACTACAGCCCAAAGTGATGTGTCGAGTGTGATTATCATAGACAATTGAGTGATA
Source organism: Solanum pennellii (assembly GCF_001406875.1). Taxonomy (NCBI): domain Eukaryota; kingdom Viridiplantae; phylum Streptophyta; class Magnoliopsida; order Solanales; family Solanaceae; genus Solanum; species Solanum pennellii. Next base: position 70,421,962 of record NC_028641.1, read on the forward strand.
AAAGGCTTCTTTCCATTAAATAAGGAATGTAAAATTAATAGTATCTTCAATCTATACAAATCTAAAATATAGATGCACCAAAACATATACTGTTTGTAAGCCCGTAGCCAATAGCCTAAACCTTCAACTTGTTTCAAGAGGTGTCAATTTATGTATTTATCTTTATAAAACTAGAATTTAACCACTATATACAACGTAATTTTCCAACAAGTGACACCCCTCAGACCAAGGTAGGTCTGCCACTGCACCAAAACATCTGAAATTCCAGCTGAAGTAAAAAAAGAAATATTTGAAATAATACGATTTAGAAAAAATATGAGTCCTCCCCATAAAAAAGTTCATCTTCACCAAAAGATCATTAAAAAATGGCTCAGTTGGTTTAGAGGTGTAATGTCTCATTTCTTGTAATTTGCTTTTGATTAGGAAATGACCACTTTGCCCTTTCCCGTAGTGTTTTCATACTTAGTTTGTGTTTCGAGAATAGTTTGTGTGGTTCCCAATGCGATTAAGTGTGGTTTTGATGATTTGACCGCTCTTGAGTTGAGAATTCTTGATAGGATTGATTTTGGTCAACAAGTTGAGTTCCGAGCATCAGATGAAAATTTCATTAGTTTCATTAAATGTCGAGTTTGAGCTAGTAGAGTGGTTGGTTAGGTTTTTGAGGCCTAAGGTTGAGAGTTGGGTGTTTAGGTGAGTAGTTGAGCTTCATGCCTGAGGAGAGGTCCATGAGACAATTTTTGTTATAACGATATTTTTTCAGAAATTTGACAATTCCAGCGAGTGTGGAATGTTTAATTTAGTGGGGTAGCATATTTGGTTTATTTTTATTGGTCCCGAATGAATTTCAAGGGTTCAATCGGAGACTTTAATAAGATAGAAGAAGATGGTGTTGTTGACCGCAGTAAATGCATGGTCAACAATTAAAGGTGGTCAACAGAATGTCCGCAACTCTTTTCTTTTGCTAAAACAATCCCCTTTCTTCCCCTTTCACTTCCTTTCACCATTCTTTTCATCTTGGGAGCTTTGATGGAAGATTATGGAAGCATTTTCTTGAGAAAAAATTGTGCGGGTAATCCCTTTATCGATTTGATATCGTTTTCTTCAAATTTCATCTTCCAAAGCACTTTAAAATCAAGATTTCAAATGTGGATTTTGGGGGATTTTCCCCAAATTGAAAAATGAGTAAGTTCTTGATTTGCATCTCGATTCTTGCTTGTTTTAATGGCGTTTTCAACCACAAACTCTTCATGGCTTGTCGAACTTGATTTCAAATAAAAATCTAATTTTACCCTTTGATTTTCGAAGTAATTATTGTACTATTTTACCCCAGATTTCAAATCCTATCAATATGGATGATATTGGACTCCTTTTGATGAACTTTTTCCATTCTTGATAGTTGAGGATCCTTTCAGTGACTGGGTGGTAGAGGAAGTGCTCCAATAGAGTTGCTCAGTGAAGTTTCGACCTTGAGGTAGGTTTGACCATCCCTCATATAGATTGAGATGAGTAATTAACCTGTTCTTAGGAAGACAAGTGTGAAATGAATGGTAGTATGTATTGATCTCCCCAATTTAATTCATATGATGCCTTATTGTGATGTTTAGCCTTTGTGGAGGCTTGTGTGTTATTGTTAATTGTTGTGGGAAGTCTGTGATATTTGAGTAATTATCCGAGCGAGAGGTTGTGTGACTTAAATTTATATTTGAGATGGAAATTCCCGAGTAGGAACTTCATTTGATTTTTAAACCACCTTTAAGAAAATTAATAAAATTCTCTTCTAGGTGGTGAAATATTGACTTTAAGTGGTTTCCTCCACTGCTCCTATCCTTTGAGAATATGTTTCATGACCTGTTGAATTTAAGAAGTTAATACTATTTGAAATCCTTGATAAGATTATTATGTTCTTATGTTGTATGTCTTGTGATGTATTCATTCTCATGCAACATATCATGGTTCATGAAAATATTAGAAAGTGGAGAAATACTATTCTTTTAAGAAAGAAAATGTGACATCTTTCTTATTTCATTGACCATGTTGAGGTGGAAAGTTGATGTGATATTGATATTGGTAAATGGACTATAAGTCTCTATAGGTCCTTCTCTAGAAGTTGTTGGGTATGTAGCAAGAATTGATGGGAAATAGAGGGAAGGAGAGGAATTTGAAAAGTTGAGAACTTGAAAAGTCCTCTAATGCTTTAATGAAAAAGGCAATTGTCCCTCATTGGTAATGGAAAGGAAAATAGGAGAGTTTAAATACATAAACACTCCTATTAATTGTTAAAAGGGTTGGAAAGAGGTACCCCCCTCGCGCCGTCGTCGTCGTCGCTCGCTCGCTTCGGCTACGGCTAATGATCGATCGAGAGATTTTCAACTATTTAGTTAACCCGACCCAACTCGAATCCGTGTGCATGACCCGTTTTATTTTTTGTTATATTAAAAATTCCCGCCATGACTGTTCTGAAAGGTTGCAACTTTCAGGAACAGTCAATACCATTTGAAAGTTTGCAACCTTTCATTAATGGTCGTGTCAATTCTGAAAGGGTTGCAACCTTTCAGAATATATTCTTCTTGCCTATAAATACCAGTCAGTCTTCAGAATATTTTACAACGATTTTTTCTGGTCTTCCTTATTCTTTCTAAAGCATATTTCTTCGTGTACTTTCCTGCTGTGGATTGATTCGCTGACAGTAGAGTTTTTGGTATCTACACTCTACTGATTAAGATCATTTTACCCTGGGAGGTTATATTCCAAATCAAACCTCGGATACTAGAGGGGAATAATTTCCTTAAGGGGACACTGTGAATTCAATGGACTTGATTTTCTTCCATACTAAAGATTAATTCAGATTCTGGTAAGTTCTTACAGATTTAACTATTTTTTAGAAATAAATTTCTGTTCATCTTGTTTAGTGGTTCTATAAATTTCAGTTACTTCGTGTTTCTGAACATTTATTACAATCAGTAATTTCTGGTTTTGATAGCACAGAGTGGTAAACAATCTTAAGGAAATTATTTAAATCTGTGTGTCTGGTGGAGACAAAAATCTTCGTGATTTTATACTCCTTTAAGTCTGCAATTATAGTTTATTGCTTACTTATATTGTATCAATTTTTGTTTATCAGAAATGGCAAACACTGGTGTTACAGTGGCTGTTGCTGCACCAACCCGAACTCTTGTACCACAAGCAGAGAAACCGGGTAAATTCACAGGTGTTAATTTCAAAGGATGGCAACAACGAGTATTTTTATGGCTTACCACTCTTGGTCTGCAGAAATTTACAAGTGAAGATACTCCAGTTCCTGCTGATGATAAGCCAGACAGGGAAAAATTCATGATTGTTGAAGCATGGAAACAGTCAGACTTCCTATGTAAAGGTTACATTTTGAGTGCTTTAGAGGATGACTTATATAATGTCTATAGTGCAATAACAACTTCAAAAGAGTTGTGGAATGCACTTGAGAAGAAATATAAGACAGAAGATGCATGCTTGAAAAAGTCTGTGGTCGCAAAGTTATTAGACTATAAAATAGTAGATAGTAAAACTGTTGGATCACAAGTGCAGGAACTTATTCTCCATGATCTGATTGCTGAAGATATGGTAGTAAATGAAGCTTTTCAAGTGGCTGCAATGATCGAGAAATTGCCTCCTTCGTGGAACGATTTCAAGAATTATCTAAAGCACAAGCGTAAAGAAATGAAGCTTGAAGATCTTGTGATTCGGCTCAAGATTGAGGAAGATAACAAAAACGCCGAAAAGAAGTCGCGTAAGAGTTCAACAATCAATGGAGTTAATATTGTTGAAGAAGCTCCTACCAAAGACAAAAAGAGAAAGAAGTCCAACGGGCAGAAGTCTGAACAGGCCAAGAAGAAATTCAAAGACAATTGTTACAATTGTGGCAAGGCTGGTCATAGGTCTTCTGATTGTCTTGCTCAATAAAGGACAAAAACAAAGGCAAAGGCTAATGTCAAGCAAACATCGTGGAAAAGATGGAAGCTGTAGATGAATTGTGTGCAATGATATCGGAGTGTAACTTAGTTGGAAATCCCAAGGAGTGGTTTCTCGACTCAGGTGCCACTAGACATATTTGCTCTGTGAAAGAAGCCTTTGCAACGTACACTCCTGCTGAGTACAATGAAGATTAATTCATGGGAAACACAACAACAACAAGGATTGCAGGAACTGGGAAAGTAATGTTGAAAATGACATCCGGCAAGGTGTTGACTTTGAACAATGTTCTGCATGTCCCTACTGTTAGGAAGAATTTAGTTTCTGCTGCACTACTCGTTAAGAACGGGTTTAAGTGTGTCCTTAGCTAGTGATAAAGCTGTAATAAGTAAGAATGAAATGTTCATAGGAAAGGGCTACCTCAATGAGGGTCTTTTCAAACTAAATGTAATGGTTGTTGACAGTATTAATAAAAATTCTGCTTCTGTTTACTTATTGGAGTTAAGTGATTTATGGCATGCCCATTTGGGACATGTAAATTACAAAGCCTTGCAAAAATTGGTTAATCTAGAAGTATTGCCTGATTTTAAATGCGATAAGTCGAAATGCGAAATTTGTGTGGAAAGTAAGTTTGTTAAACATCCTTACAAGTCTGTTGAAAGAAATTCTAAAACTTTAGACTTAATTCACACAGATATATGCGATATGAAGTCAACACCATCTCGTGGTGGAAAAAGAATTTTATAACTTTTATTGATGACTGCACTCCATTTTGTTATGTATATTTGCTTAATAGTAAGGATGAAGCAATTGATGCATTTAAGCAATACAAAAATGAAGTGGAAAACCAATTGAATCTAAAGATAAAAATGATTCGGAGTGATAGGGGTGGAGAATATGAATCTCCTTTTGCAGAGATATGTTTGGAATATGGTATTATTCATCAAACTACTGCACCTTATACACCACAGTCAAATGGTTTGGCAGAACGGAAGAACAGAACATTAAAGGAAATGATGAATGCCTTAATGATCAATTCTGGTTCACCGCGAAATCTTTGGGGGGAAGCCATCCTTACAGCTAATAAAATACTCAATAGAGTACCCCATCGAAAAACACAATCAATTCCATATGAGTTGTGGAAAGGAAGAAAACCCAACTTGAAATATTTCAAAGTGTGGGGGTGTTTAGCCAAGGTAGAGGTTCCTTTACCTAAGAGGGTTAAAATTGGACCCAAAACAATAGATTGTGTCTTTATTGGGTATGCTGTGAATAGTAAAGCCTGTCGATTTTTGGTTCACAAATCTGATAATCCTGAGATTCATGTTAATACGATAATTGAATCAGATAATGCAGAGTTTTTTGAAAACATTTATCCATATAAAACTGAAAGTGAGTCAACAAGTGACATACCTAAACGACCATGAGAAGAGTCAATGGAAAATATTCTAACTAGTGAGGAACCTAGGCGTAGTACTCGGCAACAATAAACTGTTTCTTTCGGACCAGATTTTATAGCACTATTGCTTGAAAATGAGCCTCAAACATTTAAAGCAGCTATGTTTTCGCCAGAGTCAACTTATTGGAAAGAAGCAATCAACAGTGAGATTGAATCAATTTTAAGCAATCACACTTGGGAATTGGCTGATCTTCCTCCTAAAAAACCTTTAGGATCAAAGTGGATCTTTAAAAGGAAAATGAAACCTGATGGGACTATTGACAAATATAAGGCTAGGCTGGTAGTCAAAGGGTACAGACAAAAGGAAGGCCTGGACTATTTTAACACATACTCTCCAGTAACAAGGATAACATCAATTAGGATGTTAATAGCACTAGCAGCAGTGCATGATCTTAAAATCCACCAAATGGATGTAAAGACAGCCTTCTTAAATGGAGAGTTAGAGGAAGAAATTTACATGGAACACCCTGAAGGGTTTATAGTTCCTGGTAAAGAAAAGAAAGTGTGCAGAATTGTGAAGTCACTTTATGGACTCAAGCAAGCACCCAAACAATGGCATTCTAAATTTGACCAAATAATGTTGGCAAATGGATTCAAGATTAACGAATGTGATAAATGTGTTTACATTAAAAACGTTATGAATCATGAAGTCATTGTTTGTTTGTATGTTGATGACATGTTAATAATGAGTAAAGAAATTGACGATATAAATGCTACTAAGCGCATGTTGTCCATCAAAATCGATATGAAAGACTTAGGAGTTGCTGATTTGATCTTAGGGGTCAGGATTATCAAAACTCCCCAGGGACTAGCATTATCTCAATCTCATTATATTGAAAAAGTATTGGATAAGTTCAATTACTTGAATTTCAATGTAGTCAAAACTCCAATTGATTTAAGTTGTACATTTAAAAAGAATGAAGGTCAAAGTGACTCTCAATTGGAATATGCCAGAGTGTTGGGAAGTTTGATGTATATTATGAATTGCACGCGACCAGATATAGCATGTGCTATTAGTAAACTGAGTCGGTACACTAGTAATCCGAATCAAACTCACTGGATGGCTATGAAACGTGTGTTGGGTTATCTAAAATGGACACAACATTATGCTTTGCATTATAATAAATATCCTGCTGTGATTGAAGGATATAGTGATGCAAATTGGATCACCGGGTCAAATGATGTAAAATCCACGAGTGGTTATGTATTCATACTTGGTGGAGGAGCTGTCTCTTGGAAATCTTCCAAACAGACATGTATTGCTCGCTCCACAATGGAATCTGAATTCATTGCTTTGGATAAGGCTGGTGAAGAAGCGGAATGGCTCCGGAATTTCCTAGAGGATATTCCATTCTGGCCCAAACCTGTTGGACCAATTTGCATACATTGCGATAGTCAAGCAGCAATAGGTAGGGCAGGGAGAGTTATGTACAATGGGAAGTCTCGTCATATACGACGGAGACATAACACCGTACGACAATTGCTCTCTAGTGGAATTATCACAATTGACTATGTAAAGTCAAGCGATAATGTGTCAGATCCACTAACGAAAGACCTAGTGAGAGAGGCAGTTGAAAAATCATCTAAGGGAATGGGTTTACGGCTTAGGACAAGACAGCATGACGGTAACTCTATCTAGTGGATTGGAGATACCAAGAGCTAGATTCAAGGAGAAAAACAAAGTTGTGGCTGACGGTTCGACATTGTCAATTAACTCAATCCATTCTCATGATGAAGACAATGTTCAGGAAAAGGTTAAGACTTTAAGGCTTGTTAATGAGGTAATGAAGCTTAAAGTTTTTAATGATTTCCTAAGTTTTTTAGATTTGACCAAATAGTGTATCTACGAGATGACACGATTAGAAATCACCTATGTGAGTGTGAAGTGGAAGCCGCTTCAAAGAGAATTTTATGTCAAAAGCCTATTCTCTATACACTCATGAAACCAGGAGGTGTTCATGGCTGAAACGAACACAACCGTAAGAATCATAAACAGTAAAGGGTTAATTGTGTGACATAGGGTTGTCTAGGTATACACCAAAGCTCGACGGTTCAAATATATCACATCTACTGATTGACCAAGTATATCCGACATATGTTCACTACAGAAAGTCCAAGGGGAAACCTACTTATCCAGATGCAATTAGTCCTTGCTTGTAAAGTACACAATTGTTCGTGCATTCCTATGTTATAACCATTCCCCATCAATGTGGGAAATTGTTGGGTATGTAGCAAGAATTGATGGGAAATAGAGGGAAGGAGAGGAATTTGAAAAGTTGAGAACTTGAAAAGTTGGGAACTTAAAAAGTCCTCTAATGCTTTAATGAAAAAGGAAATTGTCCCTCATCGGTAATGAAAAGGAAAATAGGAGAGTTTAAATACATAAACACTCCTATTAATTGTTAAAAGGGTTGGAAAGAGGGACCCCCTCGTCCCGTCGTCGTCGTCGCTCGCTTCGGCTTCGGCTTTGGCAAATGATCGATCGAGAGATATTTTTTTGGACAAAATTTATTTCAATTATTTATTTAATTAATTAAATGGACAAAAACTATTTTCAATTAATTAGTTGATAACAGAAGTTAACCGAAATGTTTTCAACTTTTTAGTTAACCCGACCCGACTCAGATCCGCGCGCATGACCCATTTTATTTTCCGTTATATTTAAAATTCCCATGACTGTTCTGAAAGGTTGCAACTTTCAAAAACAGTCAATACCATTTAAATGTTTGCAACCTTTCATTAATGGTCGTGTCAATTCTGAAAGGGTTGCAACCTTTCAGAATATATTCTTCTTGCCTATAAATACCAATCAGTCTTCAGAATATTTTACAACGAATTTTTCTGATCTTCCTTATTATTCTAAAACATATTTCTTCGTGTACTTTCCTGCTGTGGATTGATTCGCTGACAGTAGAGTTTTTGGTATCTACACTCTACTGATTAAGATCATTTTACCCTGTGAGGTTATATTCCAAATCAAACCTCGGATACTAGAGGGGAATAATTTCCTTAAGGGGACACTGTGAATTCAGTGGACTTGATTTTCTTCCATACTAAAGATTAATTCAGATTCTGGTAAGTTCTTACAGATTTAACTATTTTTTAGAAATAAATTTCTGTTCATCTTGTTTATTGGTTCTATAAATTTCAGTTACTTCGTGTTTCTGAACAATTATTACAATCAGTAATTACTGGTTTTGATAACACAGAGTGGTAAACAGAAGCTAGAGGCTTGGCAAGTATATACGACAGGCTGTGCGACAATCTTGGTACCACCATATCGTCTTTTCATTTTATCATATCATTACATCCCATTGGTTAGTCTTGTTTTGTTATGTAATTTATGATGTGTTGAGTTTATTATTATCTACCCTCTTATGTGTTTACTTTATTCACGCCTTTTTATATAAATTGATGACACAAATGTCGAAATGAGACTTTTATACGTGTTGGTTGAAGTGTTCATAGTTTATTTCTTAAGCCTCTTTAGTTGCTTATACTCATTGGCCTAACCTACTGAGTACATGTGGATTGTACTCACTCCCTACTTTTCATATTCCTTTGTGGCAGATCCTAGTCAGAGTGAGCCTCGTTGTTGTTGAGTAGATACAATAGAGTTCTCTCTATTTGAGCTTGTGGTGAGATCCTGATTTCTGAATCATCATTAGTCTTCATCTATCGCTTAAAGTCTTTAAATTTCTTTTCGAAGACTTGATTAATTTAGATTTTTTTTTTAAAAAAAGATTATGATGCACTGCACATAACCCTCTGCTTCCAAATTTAGTTAATTATTGGTGGATTCCTAAAGTTTAAAGCAAAATTACATAGATTGTTGGTAAACATATTAAAAATGCAAGTGTCTTTTTGGCTAATGATATTTTATTTACTTTTCTAAATACTTTTACTCTTTTAACTTTAATATTTTGTTTAATTTAAAAAAGTAAGTTAGTCTTAAAATTAAAAAATATTATAGTTCTTTTAATTTTTTGATCAAATTTTCTAATAATTTAGAAAATTAAATATTTCCTCAATTTTTGATGACATATATTTGACCGCAATAGCAATAGCAATAGCCACTTAACTCTCCTAGAATTTGCATCTGGCATTGCCATTAATGACATCCCTTATTGGCCGTATAACTGTCCATAAATTTGACAAATACTAACATTAAGAACTATTGTGTTTCATTGAGATTACAATAAATAAAATATTACTATTACTATCTTACTGTTAACAACAAAAAGGTAAAAATTACACCATCTCATTTCAAACATTAACCATGTTTTGAGTCTAACAATCAATTTATCAAATATGTATAAATATAAATAACAATTAACTTATAATAACAATATATTTTGAATTCTTGAATATAAAAAAGTCTTTCATATATCAGATCTCTAAAGATCATAAAGTAGGATCGAGATGAAAAATAAGTATGTTTAGTATCACTATTGATATTCAAAAAGATCATGGATACCTTATTTAAAAATGAAGCGAGTTCCAAACAATCATTTTTATATCTCCAATGCTTTAATTGATTATCTTCAACAACTTGTATGGTTTCCTGATTGAGTGAGTGAAAGAGAAAGGGGGAGTGACAAAGTTTGTTTCAGCTTTTTTGAGGCCTTCTGTTTTATGCTTAAACGTGTTAGGACCTAGGAGTGAGTAATTACAATGTTCTTTCATTTTCTATTTTGTTTTATGGGTTAACTGAGGTAAGAACAAGTTTTATTTCAGATAAGAAAATCAAAATCACGTTTAGAGCTTCGATAAAAGAAAAAAGAAGAAGAAAAGGGAGAAAAATCAAGGATTCGCCAAGAACGCCAAGGTTTAACTTGTGGATTTCTTCGGGGGTGATCCATATAAAGGTATGTGAGATCTTTTAGTGTTGGGTTAGTTCACCCACACACCAATCTTACTTCAATCGTTTGATTTTCGAATTGGTTTAATGAGAATATTGAATTTCTTGAAAAATATGGTTACGTTCTTGATTGTTGAGTTGTTGTTTGCCTATTGTTGCATTAATTCATCATTCCGGGTCGAGTTAGATCTATTGCGTATTGTAGATACTAATAAACCGAAGGATCTGGGAATTGAACTATGGAGGTTTAGGTGATTTAGGATCAAAATGAGAGAAGAAAAACCGTTCAGACGCATCTGGGTACCAACTCGCGCGGTGCGCCCCATCTATGCAAAAGAGCCTGGGGCGGCACCCCTGCAGTGCACCAGAATTGTGCCTCAGACCAAATGGTCTGGCGCGGCGCCCCGAACGCGCCCAAATCGGCGTTTATTTGCCCAGTTTTCCAATTTTATTCCAATTAAGCCCTTCTAAGGTGTTTTAACACCTTCTAATAATTCTAACTACTCTAATTGACTTCTAATTACATAGAAATTAACCTAAAACACAAATTTACAACCTTGAATCCATAACTTCAAATTCATGGGAAAGTTAGAGCCAAGTTTAGAAAATTCTTTAAGTACATTCATGAAGGCTTTTGCAAATGCATTAACTTGTTTTAACACTTAAAGGTCAGTTTAATCAAGGACTAAAAGATAAGAAAGAGAAATTCATTTCAAGTTTTCATATGTCTTTAAAAACGTTGAAGTGACGTTTTAAGACTTAAGCTCGAGTTCAGTTCAAAGTAAAGTGAAGTATTCCTTCAAAGCAGTATATAGGAAAAAAGTAGTCCCAAAAGAACTTAAAATGTTTTCACAGTTGAAAAGAAGAGAAACTGAGATTTTCAAAGAGTCTTTGGCATAGTTTTCAGTTAATAAGAAACATCTTTCTAAATGAACCAAGCAGAGGAATTGTTATTTCAAAGATAGCCTTTTAGCTAAGTATTTTGAGCACTAATATCAAATCACAAAATCAGTATGTTTTTAAAACATAAGAGCTAGTATATTTTTAGGAGTAGCATTGAGCACCAATATGGGGGAGAGTTCAGACAGCTCACAGCCTCATAAACCATGTAGACACCATGGGTAGAAGAGGGTCATACTCTTTAGATGAACCCTTTTCACAGTAGTCTAGTGGATCCATTAGGCAATCAAATCTTATACCTTTGGTAGGGTATACGATGCCCTGTCGGAGTGAGGTAGATCGTTGTATCATTATTGTAGCTCATAAGAGATGGTTTTCGATTAGAGAAACTCCCACAGAAGTTAAATGTATTTATATATATACACATCAATTTATTTGTATTCTCACATACATCTCATACTTATTTGTATCCTTGAATACATTCAGAACCTACAACATGTTTTCAAAAACAAATTTCTTTATATTACACATGCTTTTAAATTGGTTTATATTGAAATGAGTTAGTATTATTGAGTCATATTATTCTTGAGTTGAGCAGACCAAGGTAAGTGTTCCTTCTTACTCCTTTTCAAACTTAAGTTGTTTTAACATTTCAACTCGCATACTCGTACATTCAATGTATAGATGTCAATTGGCCAGCATTATATAATGATGTAGACGCAGGTAACCAGGATCAACATCATCCATCACATCGTTGATCCAGCTGAGAGTTAGTGGTGAGCCTCCTTGCATTCTGGAGGACACATTTATCACTTTTTGTCTTTCCTTTTTTTATAGGATGTTGTCGGGTCTGTCCCAATATGCATATCAGCTTTAGAAGGCTTCATAGATAGGCAGGTAGTAGTTCATTAGTCTTTACGGTGTTATTCTTATGTTAAAGACTTGGTTGCCACTTTGGTCATGTTGAATGTTTAAATCATTAAAACATTCCAATTATCTTATTATTCAGTTTAATTCAATTTGTTTGATTATTATCGTATTGACTGTTTTCTCCTGCTGAGTTAAGTAAGTCATCTCAAGGGTCTACTTAATGCCAGTAATGGTCATTGATTGTCGACCACGTCCAGGGTGTAGGCTCGGGCGTGACACAAACGATTTGAAATAAAAATTCAAAAAACAATGAAAAATATATATAGTTTGCAAGTTTTGTCCCTCTTTTATGATATTTAAATAATATATGTGTTTAATATAATTATGTAGATAATGAATGTATTTTATGAATATTCACAAATCATCTCAAAATATTTTATATTTTAAATACTTTATTAGTGATGGTTGTATTTATGAATTAATAATTTATGAAATTTAAAATACTTTCAAATTATTTTCAAATTAATTTTATCAATTTAAATAATAAATATATATATATTTTTACAATCCCGTTATATTATAAATATTTGAAAAATCATCACAAAGAATTTTTACACTTTAGTTAAATATTTTATTAATTTACTGTAAGCTATATTTATAATTTGGGTTATTAGTTTATATTCGAGTTATTTATTTTATTTTTGTTACGATTAAGAAGCTCGTTAGTTGATTATACTAATTCATTTTACTTAATTTTTAGCCAATTTTGTTACTTAAATTCATATTGGCTATATTTCTTAATTTCAATTGGCTTTAATTGACATTCAAATGGTCATTTTCCTTTTATTCTATCCCCCACATTGACTCAATTTTGAGACCATACTTTTGGGCTTTATTACAAATTTCCATCAGCCCAAAGCCCCAAACATACATATTCTCATCCCAATTCCAATTTCATGATTGCCCGGCCCAAACACATTCCAATACAACAACAATCTGCAGCTGCGTATAAGACCGATATGCGACTCTGCGTCTTCTTCTCCTTTATGCGACAGTCAAAAGTAAAATCCAGCGAGCAAATCATTCTACAAACCCATAATCACATGCGAAGAAACCAGTACCCTCATCCAACTACCCTGCAGAACCCATAACCCTAGCAACCTAATCGATCAAATCATTGTTCCCTTTTTTCCTTTTTTAATAGATCTTCAAATCTCTTTCACTGTTGGCCTTGGAAAGGGGGAAAGAAGTTCAAAAATTTTCCAATGGATTTCCCCCCTACACCAGCTCTTCTTCCCTATAAATAGCCCTCTACCCTCAGTGATAAAGACAGAGGTTTTGAAATTGGATTTTGACGGCTTTTGAGTTTGATTTTTGAAGCAATAATTGTTTTACACTTGACATTCTAAAACGATTCTCTAATCTTAAATTCTGAGACATTCGTCACTTAGATTCTGCTTGGGGATTCTTAGTTTGTTGTTTGTATTTGAATTGAGGTGTGGAAATCGCTACTTTCAAGCTCGTCGCCCCAATGGCTTTTCCGAAAAAGGTATACTTCTTCATCTTATTTATGTTCTTTACTATTCTGACCGTAATTTGATGTTTGGTATAGCTGATTCAATTTTATACCTCCTTTGCTGGTTTAAGTCTTGATCTTCTATTATTAGTACGAGAGTTTTGCCAGTCTTTGTTTGTCTTTTCATTAGTTCCAAATAGGAATTGAATTTCTCGTTCTCATTGAGCTAATAGCCTTTTGTTTCCAAGCATGACAGTATATATTGAATTTTGGAAATTTGGTATCAAGCTATTACTACTCTTATTGTGTTGATTCTCATAGCCTTGTGGTGATCTGGGTTTTTTTCGTTCTTTTTTTCTTCGAAATGCTTAATTTACCTTAGTCCTTCCTTGCTTATCATGACTCCACTATAGACTTGGTTTAAATGCTTTTTATATTAAAATCTTATTAGAGAGTGATAATTTGCTATAATACTAAGGTTTTTTACTTTGATTATCTTGTTGCCTTACGTTTATGATATTGTTTTTGCATGAAATGTCACATCTCGACTTAGATCCATGGGTTGTATACTGTATTATTGATGCTTGATAATATGATTTTATCATTCGGGATAGGCATGTGAAGGTAACCTTTCAGGATCCTACGTTAAATATAATTCTTTAGTTGTCATTTTGGTGCTCACTGTGTTTAAATATTGAAATCAATGTGTGATAGTTTCCAAAGCTACTAAATTTGTTTTATTCCTCTGTTAATTATTACATAGTTCTAAAGTTTTGATTGTTGTTTAAATGGTCCTTATGTCATGATCGGTCGTTATGAAGATATCCTTTGATTGACTTTTTTATTCATTATGAGAAGTATATATTGGTCATGAAATTTTCTCAATTCTTATATGCTTTAAGTTATAATTTTACTTGCCTTATGATTAATTCTAAAATGTCAAGACAGTAGCTCTTTGATAGTAATGTGTTTGTTGGTTAAATTGTGGTGAAAGACAAATTGTTAAAATAATTATCCTTAAACCTTATAACCTAGTTTATTATGGAATTTTCTCATTTACTTAGCTCTCCTCGAGTCTCTTGGACTCCTTCTTTCACATTTTTTCCATCGAGTCTGCCCCCTCCCTATTTATTCAAATCTTGTTACGAGCTCCAACATGTTGCTGGAAATTAGTTCAAAAGACCAAGGTATGGGTTGTATATATGTTGTATACAATGTTATACACTGATATACAGGTCAAGGTGCTGAAATATAGCTCCAAACTGTGGATATACAAGTCGAAGACAAAAATACAAGTCTCAGTGTGTAAAAACAGAGTTATATACACTGATATACTGATAGTATACGATCTGTATACGAAAATCAGAAATAGGCCAAAAGCCCCAAAAAATTCAAGCAACTTTATATGGAAGTTGGGTCAAACCCCATCGGATATTTGCGCAACCTTTACAATAGTGTAGGACAAATAAATGGGGCCAAAGCCCAAGATCAGAAAGGCCCAAATCTTCCTCCCTCACTCTCTCTATTTGAATTTATTAATTTTTCTTACCTTACTAATTTATTTGCTAATTAACTTTAGGGTTATCTTAATTAAATTTCCCAAAAGATGAAAGATGTCCTTTTATGTTGGTACATTTTAACTCCTTTTTTTTATCAACTCTCATACATTAATTTAACATCTTTAGTCAAAAAAATAATTAATTAGAAATTGTTTCATGCTTAAACTAACTAATTTAGTTCGAATTATCATTTAAAATAATTCAAAAAAAATTATTTCAGTTAATCTAGTTTTGTTAAAGTCTTAATCATTTGCAATTAATTCAATTATTTTAATTAATATCTTCTTTTCTTAAAAATTAAAAAGTATTCCTTGTTTATCTATTTTCTCAAGTTAAGACATTTTCCTAAATATAGTCAAAATAGTTATCTAAGTCGTAGGACAACCGCAAGTTAGCGGACGCTTTAAATGCCTTAATAATCTTTTTGAAGTGTAAATAAGAACCTTTTACCCATTTTTTAAATTTATTAGACTTAATTTGTTAGAGTTTTTTTAAATTAAGTTTTCTTAATTTCTTTAATAAATTAAGTGGCGACTCTTTTCTAAGTATTTTTCTCAAATTGTATTATACTTGAAACATTTCAAAAACACTTCAAGTGTCTTAACACTTTCTTGAAGTGTAAATTGAATGCCAAGCCCCTTTGGTACCTTCAAATGATTTTGTCTCTTTGAATCTTTTGAGAACTATTAAGTTTTTCTTAATTTCTTAGAAAACAATTAAGTGGCGACTCTCTTTTAAAATTCATTATTCTTTAAAAAGTCAAATAAATTTTTGAAAATAAGTTTTTGTTTCTTTTTTTTTGACATATTAGAAGTGACGACTTTGATGGGGATTTAATTAGTTCTAACCATAATGAATCAAATCTTTTTGACTATTTGTTAATACTTGTTGAATTATTTTGCCTTATATATGTCTTATTTGTTTAAATTGTGATATTAACTATCGTTGCATGCATATCATTTACTCTATCAAATGAATTTTTTTATTTTTCACTTAAAGGAAGATTATATGGGCTTGAGTCGTTCGTTAACAAAACTGTTTCTCTGGTACCTCTGTGAATGTAGTTGGTCACTGGATGGTAATGGTCGCTAACTACCCCAATCCAAGTTGTCTACTTTAGTCACCGGTCCACTTCAAATAAATCCCAATCTTCGTCAACAAGCATAGAGTGAAATTAAATCCCTTAATTTAGTGCATTTGCCTATGATGACCCAACACCCAAGACTTAGATGACCCAACACTCAAGACTTCTTGGGCCCATTAAAAGACCACCTTGAGTCTAAAAATGGTCCATGACCCAAATAGACAATTATACTTATGTATTTAAATTTAAAAGATGTATATGCCATTTGTCAAACCATTGACTCTTGGGTAGAGAGTTTAATAGTTTGTCCGAGTCAAAGAAGAATCAACTTATTATTGCATACAAAAGCGTGGACATCAATTTTCATGCCAAATGAGTGGAAAGATACAAAGTAAATAATCAAAATAGAGAATGGTTAAGAATAAGGTAACTTTTGAAACTTGTGTTATTAGACACGCCATAACATTTTTGTAGGTACAAAACAATTGAAGTATGTGTGGCTGTAAAAGCTTGCCATCAAAGAAAAAATAAAAAGTAACACATAAATTGTTCTCAAATTTAAAGAGGGAGCATTCTTTTGGAAAAAACTAAAAATAGGTCACATAATTGAAGGGTGTATTTGTTAACATAGTCTACCATCCTAGTCACAACTCAAAAGCAGACACATCCCTAGAATTCGTGCTTCAAGCTTCACTAACATAGAGTGTTTCAAACAACAAAAAAGAAACTACTCACATGCAACACTACGTATTAGCATAATGTACGAGTAAATCAAGACCCTGATTAAAAAACCATTCGAAGTACATTAAATATCAACGACCAACTTAAATTGCTAAATCTGATAAGCATCGCGATTCTCTTTCTGACAAGCAGAGATATATGTTTGAAGTCTCCCAAGTTATATAGAGAGATATATATAAAAGAAAAATAAAAAGGTTAAAATCCAAACACGGGAAGGTCCACATAATATTGAATGAACTTGAAGAATGAAGACAGGAAAAAAGTTGTAATATTACTGTGAAGCTATACTCAAGCCTCCTCACTTAAAGAAGACGGAATCTGCACATTATAGCTAGATGATTCCCAAATAAAATTTCACATGCTAAACAAGTAGTTGTTTGAACATGTTTTACTTCATTAAAAGACACAAAATATCCTGAGCCTTTTAACAATCTCACTACAATAACTTATCAATGAGAAAACATCAAATTTCATCCGAACAAAATTAGACACTAAAAGAACCTCATCTCAGCCAGGACTTCCTGAATAATACACTTCAACAAGTCATCACCACCACCAACAGATTGTAACTGTGTCATGAAATTTTTTCCCTACTTTGCCTTCGTGTGAAAAGATTGTATTAGGAATCGAGATAAAAATATTGGTCTTGAAATCAGATTCACCACCTATATATAGTAAATCCTTGAATAATCAAGGTTAAAAAGGAAAATACAAACTTATATGATTGGAGCTATACAAACTTTTGAACTCCATCTGTTTTGGTGGGGGGAGTGAACTCTATAGCTTTATCTGAATCAATGCACAATGAGCATGAACACCACCATTAAGTCGACCTGTATTTGCACTTAATTGTTTCTTTCTCTTGTGACATTTAAAAGTAGTTGAAAGGAATGAATAACGGAAAGGAGCAATACTTACCTGACATATAAAAATTAGATTTATAATTGACTATAAACAAGAGTAGATTTTGGGTGTTCATATTGCTATACCACATGCAACTTTGGATTGATTAAGTCATCAACTCCAGTATCAAAATTCACACTTGACGGAAACAATTGTTGAAATCCTAACTAAACCTTCTCATGCTTTCCCAGTATAACTCGATATAAAATGATACGATTTTTATCATTTTCATCTATCTTGCACATTATTTCACTACACACACACCCAATAACAAGTACCAAAAAGGAACAAACAAGTTAGGAAAGAGGAAGACGGAAAGTGAGGAAAACAAAGTGGTAAGGGAAGCAGGCAGTTCATCTAGGAATATGATAGATCAGTGTGTTGTCTTTGCGCTTACTGTTTTCTCATTAAAAACTTTGTCTCATTAACAACTTTGTCTCATTAAGCGCAAAGACAACACACTGATATATCACATTCCTAGATGAACTGCCTGCTTCCCTTACAACTTTGTTTTCCTCACTTTCCGTCTTCCTCTTTCCTAACTCGTTTGTTCCTTTTTGGTACTTGTTATTGGTTGTGTGTGTAGTGAAATAATGTGCAAGATAGATGAAAATGATGAAAATCGTATCATGTTATATCGAGTTATATTGGGAAAGCATGAGAAGGTTTAGTTAGGATTTCAACAATTGTTTCCGTCAAGTGTGAATTTTGATACTGGAGTTGATGACTTAATCAATCCAAAGTTGCATGTGGTATAGCAATATGGACACCCAAAATCTACTCTTGTTTATAGTCAATTATAAATCTAATTTTCATATGTCAGGTAAGTATTGCTCCTTTCCGTTATTCATTCCTTTCAATTACTTTTAAATGTCACAAGAGAAAGAAACAATCAAGTGAAAATATAGGTCGACTGAATGGTGGTGTTCATGCTCATTGTGCATTGATTCAGATAAAGCTATTGAGTTCACTCCCCCCACCAAAACAGATGGAGTTCCAAAGTTTGTATAGCTCCAATCATATAAGTTTGTATTTTCCTTTTTAACTTTGATTATTCAAGGATTTACTATATATAGGTGGTGAATCTGATTTCAAGACCATTATTTTTATCTCAATTCCTAATACAATCTTTTCACCCGAAGGCAAAGTAGGGAAAAAATTTCATGACACAGTTACAATCTGTTGGTGGTGGTGATGACTTGTTGAAGTCTATTATTCAGGAAGTCCTGGCTGAGATGAGGTTCTTTTAGTGTTTAATTTTGTTCGGATGAAATTTGATGTTTTCTCATTGATAAGTTCAACTTGTATAAAAGAAGTTATTGTAGTGATATTATTAAAAGGCTCAGGATATTTTGTGTCTTTTAATGAAGTAAAACATGTTCAAACAACTACTTGTTTAGCATGTGAAATTTTATTTGGGAATCATCTAGCTATAATGTGCAGATTTCGTCTTCTTTTAGTGAGGAGGCTTGAGTATAGCTTCACAGTAATATTACAACTTTTTTCCTATCTTCATTCTTCATGTTAATTCGATATTATGTGGACCTTCCCGTGTTTGGATTTTAACCTTTTTATTTTTCTTTTATATATATCTCTCTATATAACTTGGGAGACTTCAAACATATATCTCTGCTTGTCAGAAAGAGAATCGCGATACTTATCAGATTTAGCAATTTAAGTTGGTCGTTGATATTTAATGTTCTTCGAATGGTTTTTTAATCAGGGTCTTGATTTACTCGTACATTATGCTAATACGTAGTGTTGCATGTGAGTAGTTTCTTTTTTGTTGTTTGAAACACTCTATGTTAGTGAAGCTTGAAGCATGAATTCTAGGGATGTGTCTGCTTTTGAGTTGTGACTAGGATGGTAGACTATGTTAACAAATACACCCTTCAATTATGTGACCTATTTTTAGTTTTTTCCAAAAGAATGCTCCCCCTTTAAATTTGAGAACAATTTATATGTAACTTTTTATTTTTTCTTTGATGGCAAGCTTTTACAGCCACACATACTTCAATTGTTTTGTACCTACAAAAATGTTATGGCGTGACTAATAACACAAGTTTCAAAAGTTACCTTATTCTTAACCATTTTTCTCTATTTTCATTATTTACTTTGTATCTTTCCACTCATTTGGCATGAAAATTGATGTCCACGCTTTTGTATGCAATAATAAGTTGATTGTCCTTTGACTCGGACAAACTATTAAACTCTCTACCCAAGAGTCAATGGTTTGACAAATGGCATATACATCTTTTAAATTTAAATACATAAGTATAATTGTCTATTTGGGTCATGGACCATTTTTAGACTCAAGGTGGTCTTTTAATGGGCCCAAGAAGTCTTGAGTGTTGGGTCATCTAAGTCTTGGGTTTTGGGTCATCATAGGCAATTGCACTAAATTAAGGGATTTAATTTCACTCTACGCTTGTTGACGAAGATTGGGATTTATTTGAAGTGGACCGGTGACTAAAGTAGACAACTTGGATTGGGGTGGTTAGCGACCATTACCATCCAGTGACCAACTACATTCACCGAGGTACCAGAGAAACAGTTTTGTTAACGAACGACTCAAGCCCATATAATCTTCCTTTAAGTGAAAAATAAAAAAATTCATTTGACAGAGTAAATGATATGCATGCAATGACAGTTAATATCACAACAAACAAGACATATATAAGGCAAAATAATTCAACAAGTATTAACAAATAGTCAAAAAGATTTGATTCATTATGGATAGAACTAATTAAATCCCCATCAAAGTCGTCATTTCTAATATGTCAAAAAAAAAACTTATTTTCAAAAATTTATTTAACTTTTTAAAGAATAATGAATTTTAAAAGAGAGTCGCCACTTAATTGTTTTCTAAGAAATTAAGAAAAACTTAATAGTTCTCAAAATATTCAAAGAGACAAAATCATTTGAAGGTACCAAAGGGGCTTGGCATTCAATTTACACTTCAAGAAAGTGTTAAGACACTTGAAGTGTCCGCTTACACGTGGTTGACCTACGACTTGGCCAAAACATTTTGACTAACTCTAAAAAAACACTTAAAGTATATAAAGACAAATAAAAATCACTTGAAATAAATTAACTTAAAGCACTTAAAACAATTTTGCAATTTATAAAAAATGTAAAATCTTATTACAAAATGATCGAGTAAAGAGATAGTTAGATAATTTAAATTATAATAAAGATGGGTAATCTTCAAGGGAATTTTATGAAGATAATTAACATAAGATTTAGAGTTAAAATAAAATAAATATAATTACGATCAAATAATAACGAGAGGGAAGAAGAATTCGGACCTTTTGGGCCTACTGTTGCAAAAACATTGGGCCCAAAAACTACTGATTTTCTAGGCTTTGATCCAATTTTAATTTTTGTATACCGATCGTATACTATCCATATATCATTGTATATAAGTCAGTTTTTAACTCATGAGACCTCAAAATTGGCTTCAGCCCTATATTCAATTTCCGATTTTTGAAATGATGAAGTTGACTTGATAATGGATCTATAACTCAACGAAATTCAAGAATGAGGTTCCATTGGACTCGACCAATATCACATGTAAACAAAGTAAAAGAAAAGAACTAATAGAATAAAAGGGATATAACATTCAAGTCTATCAGCAAGCAATTTATTACTACCAGTAAGTAAGGGAAGATGAAAAAAGAAGCTTAACTTACTCTTAAAAAAGGATAGCAACACATGTAAAGAATATATCAATTAATCTAACCACTACCAAGACAAGACGATCTATTTCTCTGTTATGCAATAAAACACTATCCATTAGATGTAACGCAAGATGCACATCAACCGTAACTTAGAGCTTTTGAAAACATGAGAAAATAAGGACAATAAATGGCGAAGATGCACCATCACATATTATAAAGGAATACAGATTAAATGGTACACTACAAAGGCTAAAAATTAATTTGAATTTAAGCACAAATATTTAATTCAAACATCAAACTCAAATAAAAAAGAAGAAAACTTGATCACAAGCTACTAAACTTACACTTGAACGGATCAAATGTTCACCAAACTAGACCCGTCAGATGTATATAAAAAGAATTTAAACTAAACTTGAGCATAAATAAAGTGTTATATGAATACTCAAATTAAGACACTAATGACTACATGTAGATATGAAAACTCAATAAAGAATCTGATCGCAAAAGAATGTGACAAAGTAACGACAAAAGATTCAATTAAACCAAACAGAATTCTCAAGAACCAGACTTAACTAGAAAAAAAGAGAAAATCAAGAATCAAGCATGTAAATAGATCTTTACAACTTCCAGGTTTATACTCAAGTGGCTACAAATTTCTATAAACTTAATAGGCTATCCACAAGAGATTTAGATAATAATAGTATTAAAGAGAGAATTGAACCAAGCATTAACTAAAGACTAAAGATTTAACTAAAAATGAGAGTATGATAGGAGAAAGTAAGGAAGACCAAATAAAATGTACCCTAAAACATAGTACTCTAGCAGCAAACAATGGATACAACATTCTTAATTTTAAAGTCATATTAAAAGGCACGACAAGTCATAAATCAACACATGAAATTTCAAAGAAAATAGTCGACGGATAGTAACAAAACAACAAACAAGATTTGCTGATTGTATTGAATGTTTAAAGAAATATTATTAAATCTTTCGTGGAGAATTAAGTTGGGTTGTGTATTGTAATGGGTCGGCTTTGGATGGATATTGGATTGGGTGAGAATTGTTGGGTTATTGAGGCAAACAGGTCTTGAAAAAGAAGCCAAGAATGTAGTTAATTTGACTTAAGAAAAATAATCATGTGAATTGCTATTTCGATCAAACTGAGGCAATTAGTTGAATTTGGTCAAAATAAGCTAAAAATGAATTGTTATTAATCAATTAATGAGCTTCTTAATCTTAAAAATAAAACAATTAACATAATGATAAATTAGTTAATTCAATATATAGACCATAACTTAAACTAAACTAATAAGCCAAATATCTAATTAAACAAAATCCTTTTGAGACGATTTCCGAATATTCATAAAAAATACTCTATTACATACATAACTATATAAAACATACATATTACTTAAAAATTATAATTAAAAAAAAGGGACAAATTTATTCAAGCTAACTCACAATCTATTTGAATTTTATAAAACTAATTATCTTAAATTGTTTGAAATTGATAAAGCTTGATGATTAATTTATATCGTGGAGGGACGAAATTGGGCGTCAACATAGTCCATAGGAATTAAGGACTGTAGATCCTAACCGTAGGTCAATCCAACAATTATTTTAAGACTATTTGATTATTTTCTGCTTAAAACCTAAGTTATATCGTTTTGCTCTAATCCCTAGCCTTATATAAGTTTTTCAAGTCCTAAAACTACCCACCCTAACTTTATTCCCCTAAATTTCCAAATTCTCTTCTATGTTTTCTCCAAAATCTTCTCTTTAGACGAAGGAAGAAGAAACGAGGGTTGTTCAAGTTCAAGTCTCCTTTCTTCATCACTGCTTAGGGCTTCAATTAAGGTATCTAGGGAGTCTATCAAGGGTGTAACACCTTGTGCATCGAGAAAGGATAAATATGGCTAACAACCAAGTCCATGAACCCAAAATGGACCATGGACCCTTTCAAGAAGCCCTAAACGATTCGTTTAGAGGTCCACAACATGTTTAGGGGAGGTATCCCAACCATCTAGGGCTTCCAGGATTTGATTCACCTGGATAGGACTCTAGATGGACCATGGTGAGTTGTATGACCCGTTTAGGGGTCTTCACAGTCACTCGTCAATTTTTAAGTTTATATAAATCCTTAAAATATGGGAATGATTTTAGGTATGAATTAAGGTCACTAAAATCCCCTAGCACGAAGTTGAGTTGAAAGCTTTCTAATCAATTCAGTTTCAATATGAGATTTTATTTGGGTCAAATTCAAATTACCATGTCTCTCGGTACATAATGAATTAGATGGTCCATGACCTATCAAATTAAAGTACTACGAGTCCTCTTTCCAACTTCACAAAGTTTACTCCATTTAGAGTTCGAAGTAAAATGTTATGCTCGTTTTAGTAAGACCCTATCAGACAGTCAAAGTTTCACAAATGACTATACGACCAATGAATTTTTTCACGGATTTTGGAGTCCTGAACAGTCCATGAAGCTTTCCTTTAAGGGAACTTCATCTGTTTTTTGAGTTAGGGTCATTTAGTTCTTTTCCCTATGTGTTTGGTACCTAAGCTATGTTGTTTAAGTTCTTATTTTAAGCCTAAACCACGATGTTTTACATCTAGTTAAGGGATTAGAAGGTTTTAATCAGTTCTTTTACGTTCATTAACATTTCAAGTATTTAGAGTAAGGTTCTAAGAGGAGAATAAGCTAGGAGTTCTAAACGTTCTTTAAATTTTGTCGATTTTGCCAAAAATTGGTAAATAGATTGTAGGAAATCTAGGCGTTATCCCTTCTTTGTTAAATTAATATTAGGAATAATAAGATTTACTTCGCGTGATCGTTCAAACTTATGTTAATAAATAATTTAGTTATAAAAGCATCTTATGTAGATAAACTATTCAAGCATTGAAAATGGTTGGGTGAAAGTGCAAGAGACTAAGTGTATATGTGTAACTCAAAGTATTTGTAATTCCATGGTAAAAAAAATCCCTTGTAGGACACAATCTTGGTGTTTTAATAACGAATTTTGCGTCTTATCTAGTTTCATCTTCTTGCAATCTTCGTTATAGTTTATAGATTCCCTAATACATTATAAATTAGAATTTAGCTATAAGTACCTAATAGTTGTTCCCATTGTAAAGTTCAAAACTTTTCCCATATTTCCTATGGATTTCATCAAAACCTTATTATTGTTCTTGCATTCTACCGCATTACACCATTTAAAGGTGTATCTTAAGCATATCAACATTCTGATTGTTGTTGATATGATGCAATGTTGTACTACATATTTCTCATATGAGTGACTTATTTGATTTTGATTTTATTGTTTTACTGCTTAACTTGATAGAGAGAGAGAGAGAGAAGGACGCAAGATACAATTAAGATCAAATAGAGTAGGATCATAAGCCTAGGAATTGGGAAACATATCTTGTGTCTAGGATAGACACATACCTTGTAATTAACGTAGTCATAAGAGATATAGGCGTGAGACAACAAAAATATGTGATTAGAGATTTGAGAGAATCATAGTCATAATATTCACCCCATATATTAATAACTCGATAAATATTGCCAGATAAAAGAAGGTCGATGAGCAACATGATTACTTGATATATCATAACACTAAAAGAAGGTTCTCTCATTGTGATTGAAAAAACTCTCAACCCTTTGAAAAATATATCAGTTATAAGAAGTTCATAACTCTTTCAACAAAACACTTCTGAGTTTTATTATATCTCCCAAAATCAATGCCGGTCAGCGTCCAAGCCATGTCATGGCCTGTTGCCTTGCCAACATCCATTTCATGTCTTGACACTTTCTTTCCAGCATTATTTGACACCACTAAGCCATGCCAACTCTTTTCTCATACAATAGATGATTGATTCCACCGGCACTTTGGCCCTTGACAAAGTCATTCATGCCAACCCTTTGCCGCCACTGTGCTTATGTCGAGTTACTTGGTCAGGACCCTTACACCGGTGGTAACTCGGTGATTGGGTAATACTTTAATGGGTTGGGTAATATTTTGACTGGTTGAAAATGGGTAACATAAAATGGATAATAATTTAAATTGTTCATATTTCATATGGATAAAAATGAACTGGGCAACAAATGAGTTACGTAATATATACATTTAGGATTAGTTACATATTTACACAATTTTATTTTTTTAAATAATTTTCATTATTCTCTACCATTTAAAAATATTTCCAGCATTCCTTATTTTCACCCAATTTTCAAGTCATCCGGTTACATAAGTATTTTAGCCTTAACCCACGTTTCCCTTCCCTTTTCACTCCTTTAATTTCTCCTAATTTCATTCCACAATCTTATCAGTTATAATTTTCATCTCAATTTTAATTTTAAGAGGATTCTCTCTCCAGTGAATCAAATTTAAACCACTGAATTAGGTACTTTTTATATTTTCCGTTGTCGTTTCTTATCATTTTTTTTTGTTTTTACCTTTTTTTTCCCTAATACATATGATTCTCCATTGTATCTGATTCTCCGTTCATCCTTGTTTTATGTAATGTGTCATATTTATATTTAAGATGTTGATACATAATCTAATGTTGTTGAATCTTCGATTGTTTTATCACGTTCAATATAAATTTACTTGATAAATAAACACTACCTAATTTATCATTTGCATGTATCAAGTTTTTAATGTATCATCGATCTTATTTAAATTTAAAAGGCTATATAGACAACAACAAATCAGTTTTGTGTTATGTATCTGCACTCTTTTAATATTGATTTAGTCTTATCCAATATAGAATGTGATGTACATGGACATATTAGCCAATTATAATCTTGATACATAAGAACTCGGACGACATGGACAATCTGCAAACATTAAAAAAATCAGTGATACATTATATGAAATATATTTTTTTAATTTTGAAATCCACACATATCTAACAAACTAACATATATTGACACAATTTTGTAATAATCTTATAACATATAATTGGTACATTAAAATTACCAATGATACAACCATTCACAAAAAAATCATCCACATTTTTCTTGATCAAAGCAAATAATTTACATATCTTAATTGTTACCATATTTATACGTACAATATACAAAATAATAATCTGATACATTATACATATTTGTGATACACACACTTGATATTCAAAACGTATTTGATCGGTCTCAATTGTTATCCATTTATTACATATATCATATTCAATCTATTATGATGATACACTTTTATACAATAACATTTGAATACAAAATAATGACCACATCATAATCTATAGATACAAAATTACAATACACGCGGGTCGTTTACCACTAATATATCATGACTTGTATATTCACATCAAAACGATAATACAAAACTATATCAATGATATGTCAAAAAAACTATATGCCAATGGTGGAGACCACTAATGTATCATGACTTGCATATTCACTCCAAAAAACAGAACAAAACTATAACAATGATATATCAAAAAATTATATACCAATGGTGGAGAGGGCAGAGGAAATGGTAGAGGAGGTGATTGAACGACCAGAGATGGATAATGAGATAATACAAAAAATAATTCCTTCATCATATAAGAAACCAATGAATTAATGGCTCAAACACCACTTGTGTAAGAAACCAATGAATTAATGGAACAAACACCACTTTTGCTTTTATCAGAACCATTGAATTTACATTCTTTTTCTTCCTGATTTTCATCAAAAACCTTGATATTTTTCTCACTGAGCAACTTTTTTCGAATTGAGAAATATCAATCATTGTTGGATTATTAATTATTTCGGTCTTGAGTGAACACCTCACAAACCCATTATCTTTTTTCTCTTCCATATTTAAACTATTTTTTGCTTCATTTTTCTTGAGAGAACAAAGTGCACGTTGGTTTTGGGATTCTTGAATGAAGAAAGAGCAAAGAATATGTAAAAAAGAGTAACGTATAAGAGTACCCCTGTGTACAATTGAAAATCAACAATCGTTCCATCGATGTTAACAACATGTTGAGTAACAACACAAAGGACGACAATTCCTCCTGTGAAACTTTTATGATTTCGAATTGATGAAGAAGACGAAAATTTGAGTTTTGAATTTCGTGTACCTCTTACATATTGAAATGGACTGATATCAATCAGATCTGTGTGATTTATGGAAAAAAATAAATTTTATGTTAATAATACATATTAAACGCACCAAACAAGTTTTATAATGTACCACAATTAATGCATCTGGATAAAAATTATGTATCCTGATAATTGATATATTAAGGAATTTTGGTAAAATAAAAAAGAGTAGGGATAAGATGTAATTTAGGTCTTACACTATGAGATTTGTGTAAGTTATACATAAATTTACCATATTTTCATCGTTTCATAAGTAAATAGTATTCTGCTTTTGAATTCAATATGGAGGAAATACTTTTGTCTTGTTTTTCTAGACGGAAAATATTGAAAATACTTTATTTAGTTCTATTGTATCATAAAAGTAAAAAAAACAAATTATTCTATCACTTTTCAATTAAAATAAATTTATACAAAAATAAGTCAAAAGTATTCATTACCCCCCTTACTTGAATCTTTTTATTCAGTGTACACCTAAACTTTATTTCATTTTAGTTACCCCCAGAACTTGTTTATTCATCCAACACGTACACCTTTTCTGTCCACCTGACAGAGAAACTGAAATCAAACTCTACAAGGAGCCTGAGAGAGAGATTTTTTGCCACATCATAAAGCTACAAAGGTAATATACTTAAAAATGTGTTTTTTCTTTAATATTTGGCTTATTTTAAGGATTTTTCTCTCTCTATTCTCTAACTATTCATTCTTCTTTATCCCTTATCCCTTTTCAAATTTCAGATTTTTGTCACTTTTTTTGTTTTAATTGTTATTGCAAAATTTATGAACTATAATAGGAGACTTGTTGGTTTATGTGGGGCTCCTTCAATTTTGAAAATTTCATGGACAAATGACAATCTCGGACATTGATTTCTCGGTTGTAGACACTATGGGGTATGTATTGTTACTCCTTTTTTTTGCTTTTTACTTGCCAAGTACGTATTATGCGATTTTCATTTTTTTAACTTTGATTTTATGAAATGCAGTCCTCATTTCGAAATTCTTGTAAGTTTTGCGATTGGTATGATGCTGAATTTCAGATCTAGGCGAATATTGTAATTTTGGGTTTGTTGAAGAAAACCAACAAACAAGAAGAACATCTCAAGTGTAAATGTATATTGAAACTGATTTTGGGTATTAGTTTGATATGTTATGTGATATTGTTCTTTTATTTAGTATGTCATTGAATTTTTTTTTTGTGAATGCATTGTTATTAAGGTAAGATCATTTGGTTCTAGGATTCTCATTTTGTGGATTAGTTTGGTTTGGTGTTTTAATAATGAATGTTTTTGAGTATGTCCAATTGACTTATCCTTTTTCATCAAACTACAACTACATATAAGAGGTAATTGATAACACAAAATAATAACATGAAGGCAGCCTAACATAAAGGCATAACATAATTAGTGCTTTCTTGATCATTAAAAAGAAACATCATAGTGTTTTATTGTTTCAACCAACAATCACAATAACTTAAGTTAACCAGCAAAACATAAAACAATTACTACTTTAAAGTTGGCTGAACAACCACACAAAAATCAAACACAACACAGTAACTACTTTAAGTTTTGTTGAACAACCATAGAAGCACCAAATTATAAAACACATTATTTCAAGTTTGGTTGAACAACCACACAAACACCAAAATAAAAACAGTCACTAACTTAAGTTTGGTTATTACACCCACACAACCACACAACTAAGAAGTTTTCTTTGAGGGTGATTTCCCTTGGCTTCTGCCCTTGTTTGAATGCAGTAGCTTTTTATCTGGTTTGAATACGACGCATAACACTTTGGACTTGAAGTTATCTTTGGTTCATGGCCTGTTTGCCTTTCCACTTCAGTCCCTTGGTAGGTTTAAAACCAATATCACATGTTCAGATGCGCAGAACTCACCACACTAGTATTAACCCTCCTACTAGTAGACAATCCTTGCTGTAATATCAACTACATAGTTATTTTGGGACTCACATTCAGAAGGCAAGTATAATACTGACAGTTTTATAAGAAACTTACATTAGTACACATATATCCAGTATCAGCAACAAATATACCTTGTCCAACAACTTTTGGCCTTTTCTTGTAACCACTTCCTGCACCTCTTTTTGTACCAGTGTTGTTGTTGCTTGTATCTGTCTTACTGGTGCTTGCTTTTTCATAGTGACCTCTACCCCTCTTTTTTCTAACGGTGGACTAATATGAGTGGAAAAAGAATATAACAAGAGATCAAATTAATAAGTAATCTAACATAATTTATAAAAGCAAATCAATATGAATGTACCTCGTGAGTGGGTGTTGGTGTAGACTTATGTTTAGGATTTTTTGGACAATTCCTCTTGTTATGATTTGGTCCTTTGCAAATAAAACATGTCATTATTGTCCCCATTCTTGGCAACTTTCCAGCTTTTCTCACTTCACCAATTTCTCTTCTTCTGTTCTTTGGTAGCCTACCAAGCATTTGTCTTGCCTCAGGTGGTTCAACCATTGGGTTTCTTCTTTCAGGACACATTTCCATATTTGGGACTGGTTGAATGAAATGAGAATATGTCTTTTCTATACCAGCTAGAGATCTCTTGTGATGCATCCATGTTCAAGTGGTTCATTGCTGCTATACCATGTGCACATGGGATACCTTTTAATTCCCATGATCTACAACTACATTTTTTTGACCCAAGTTCACAGTATGCTTGTATACCCCTTCTAACACTTCAAAAATCCAACATCACCATTCCATTCAATGTTGCACTGCATTGATCTTATTACATTGGTATGGAATACCATCATTGCCATTGGAGATATTCCATCTGTCCATGTTTCAGCAAATGCTCTTGACTTACTCACCCTACTCATCACCTTAACTCTAATTTCTTCCAACATAGTTACAATGGTCTTGTTCCTAGGTCCCAAGATCCAAGAATTGGAACACTCTGCCATGTTATATATACATACTATCACACTTTGAAACTGTTTGGAGAAAAGCTTTGCACCATTTCTCCTTGTTGTATTTGATAAGGGATTCAACAATACCTGTTTACAGATTGGATAGGGCGTTTTTTTTGTACTTAAATTGTGCCTCAAATGTTGATCTAGCACAAGCCCAAAATTTCGTCATTCTCTCTATGCCTCTAAAGTTTTGTGACCAATTTGCTAATATGTGTCTAGTACACATTCTGTTCTCACATTCTGGAAATAGTTCATCTACAGCAGCTATTAGTCCCTGTAGTTGCAAAGCAAAATGAAATAGTTAAATTTTGGTCAAATTAAATTGGCAATTAAATTAAACATAAACAAAAGAAAGATATTCAATTACCTTTTGCATATCACTAATGATAGTGAGCTGGGAACCATTTCCTAGATTAAGATCATCTTTCAGAATGGTCATGAATCATTTCTATTTCAACTTGCTTTCAGTACCAATTACTGCCCATGCTATTGGATACATTTGGTTGTTTGGATCTTTAGCAACAGCTACCAAAAGTTGACCCTTACAAATTCCCTTTAGAAAACACCCATCCAGCCCTATACATCTTTTGCAGCCTTCTTAGAAACCCTTTTTCATAGCGTCAAAACAAATATAAAAAGAGTGAAACTATTTCATTCCATTTCCTGATTCTGAATCTTTAAGCTTCACAACACAAGTGCTACAAAGATTTGTTTGGATTAACATATCCTTGTAGTCTAGGATTCTATTAAATTCTGTCACATGATCCCCCATAATTTTCTTTAAAGTTTTCTTGTTTTTAAACAAACTGCCTTTCCTACATGAACATTCAACTCTTTCCTCACCAATTCTTGTATCTCCCACCCTTTTATACTAGGTTGAGAAATAATCTTATCTTTCAGATACTTACATAAGAACTTTGAATTACACAAAACATTATTGGTGGTCCAGGTACATTTGTGCCTTGGGTTGTATGTCTTGATAGCAAAGTTCTTACTCCTCCCTTCCTTGCTTACATACAACAGCTATGGACAACCCCTTTTACACTTCACTCTCACTCTAGTACTCTCATTCACATACTTGTCTAACTAACTCCTTTTTTATAGCATATTTTGTAAGTGCCTCTCTAAATTGCTTTACACTTTCAAATACCAAACCACACTGCCATATTACAATATCACAAGAAGAATCATATACCACCCTATTACTCTTCTTTCTCCCCCTTAAACTCCCTCCTTCAAGTTCATCATCAGAAGCATGTTCCTCTTCATCACTTTAAAAACTATCACAGTCAGAACTCTCATAGTATGGCTCATCCTCTGTTAGCTTACCCTTGAAATTTTTTTGCCTTTTTCAATATCCTCATATCCTTCATCAAGTCCAACTTCACATAAAAAACCTTTTGTTTTTTCTTTCTTATTTCTCCTCCTACTTTCTCTAAGCTTTCTCACATTTTCCTTAACAATTCTCAACTCCTCATGCACATCACTTCCATAGTCAATAGACTGGTTAGAAAAGATAGAATCACTGTCTGTGTCTTCCTCTGCGTTATCTTGGGCACTTGGCTCAACTTCTTCTTGAATAGAAGGTTCAGTTCCTTGTTGGACAGTTGGTTCAACTTCTTCTTCTACAGTATCAGTCCAATCTATTGAAGAATAATCATCATCACTTTCTTGTTCGACCCTTGCAACCCCATCATTCTCAAGTTTTTCAGTAGCTGGAAAGGAAGAAGAGGAACCTAACTCTAGATCTGATTTTTTTGGCTGTGCAATTAAAGATTCACCATGTGCATTAAAGACTCAACCACTTGACTTAAAGATTGACTAATTTGACCTTCACTGTGACACACATCATTTAGAATAGTGTCACCACACACATAAATATCTATTGTGTCCCCTTCTTGCATAAATAATGTCATGCTACAAATGTCCATGTCATTTTTCAATTCCTCCAAATCTTCCCCTAGAGATGGAGCTACATATGGTTTTCCTAACTTACTAATCCCAAAAGACTTAGAATAATCTACAAGTTTAGAAATTGATAAATGATCTTCATCCACATTCTCTACATATTCAGTCCTGCCCCCAACATATACTGGACCTGCCTCACTCACCAAGATACCCCAAAATTTGAACCTTAAATTGATGTACTTAGTAGCCGTAGTGTCAACCTATAACCACAATAACAATTTGTATATTGTACAATGCAGGCAACAAAACAAAAACATAGACAAAACACCAAAACAGAAGCAACAATTGGTACTTAGTATAGTAGACGTATTACTCATCAACATATAATAGGGTAGCCCACACAATATACTTAAGGAAATTACAAAATACCCCACCATTTAACAATACCAGAAACCTATTTTACTAAAAAGCCTTAATTTTTTGAACTAATTATCAAAAACCTTAATGCTCATGCATGAATAAGGTGAAAAACATCATAATAGTACATTCATTAAGTGAAAATTCTAGTTGAAAACTATCAGACCACTAATTGGAAATTCAATCGGAGACTATGGCGAAACCCTATTCAAATCATGGAGAAACCTTAAATAAAAATAGGGCAAAGATGAACGAAAAAGTAAAGTAAACAGAAAATAACACATCAAGCATTCACAAAATCGATTGGATAATCACTTACTTGTTAACAATTTCAGACAAGATCCAAAGAAAATCGACCAATCGACACCAATCGACCAAACACTTTACGAAATCTAGCAAGCCTTTACTCCAGAACTACAACTGAACCAAATCTACTCGTTACCCCGTCCATTACACTTGCCAAATGTTTTGAAGTTCGTCTGAGATTATACTTCTTAGAAACTGTGAGAGGTTTAGAGCAAAGCGGAGAAGCTTCTTTAAGAAGCTTTAATCGATGTGAATTGTGAAGGTTTGAAATTTGGTCCCGAAGTTTTAATTATCTAGGTGGCAAAATATTTATCTAGGTGTCGTGCGCGTGTAGACACGGTCGTAGTGATCGGTCAAAAAAGGTGTTTGTGTTGCATGAATAAACAAGTTCAGGGGGATAATTAAAACAAAATAAAGTTTTCGTGTACATTGAATAAAAAGTTTCAAGTTCAAGGGGGTAATGAATACTTTTGTCTAAAAATAAGGCAAAATGTGGAGTCTATAATGTTCGTGGTTACCACCTTGTAATGTGATTGTTGCTGCAAATGTGATGGCTGCAATTATGCATGACTTTGATGTATCTTTCATCTGCTTTTAACTTCTCATGTTCGTCAGTAAATACCATAGATTAATGTTCATACTATTTTCATGTCATAAGACAAATATACTATATTCATATCAACATTTCCTCCATTTTTTATGATCTTACACCTTCAGATCATATCAATTTGTCTATAAAATTAATTTAACTCCAATAGTAAAATTCGTTTCCTAAATCATCACTAACATCATGTCAAATTTTCTCATAGTGTTGATTCAGATATTGATACAAAAGAGCATAATTATTTCAATATTTTAAGTTCAAATGAGAATGATACTGGACACACTACATAAAAATGATCATTAGCGATAATTAATTTCTAATATCCGCTAAAAATATATTATTTAGCGGCAATTGACACTCTTTGTATATGTCCCTAAAGCTTTTATCTAGTGACATTGGTTATAATTCCACTTAACTAATGCCGGTAAAGACTTAAGAAACATATCTGATTAAGAAAATTTAGAAACGAATCTAACAACTTGCTTCGAAGACTTGAGCTTGAGAGAGGATAGTTCTCTGGACAAGTATGCCTGGTTAAGAATTGAAATACTCTAAGACGGAGAGGAGAGAAATGACATTCATCTAATAGGGCTGAAAAGTGTTTATATGCACACAGCTTGCTATGAATATATATGTATCAAAAGATTGTTATTTGTTCAATGTCTGAGTTGGAGTATAAAGATCATGGTGAACTCAATTCTAGTCTATTCTAGTTGGTGATCAAATTTTGCAACAGTCATATGTTACTGTTATTATTTAACACTAGATACAACTTGTTAATTAGATATCAAAACAAACCCAATATTTACTTTATGCAATTTAATGTCTGGAAAATGTCAACCGCAACAGAATATAAGAACTAGTAAATTTGTTTCTTTTGTAGTTCCGTGTACGATCGACCTCAGCTCTCTTTGAGTTCTATAATAGATATCTACCGATTTTACTTCCTAATTGAGTGTAAGTTTGGACGTATCGAATTTTGGTTCCGTTGTCAGGAAATTCGATTACAAATATTTTACTAGAAATTATTTCAGTTTCTAGGGGTATTTCATAACTTTACTTCTTTTTTATAGTCTCTGTCCTCTATAGGTAGCTCATGTAGTATATGCCAAACACCAGAAGTAAGGGACAACCTTTGATTCCTTAAAATCTTGATCTGGCAAGATCTGTTAGAAGAATGGTTAAACACCCAACTAATTGAGGCAGAGTAATGAGACTGGATGCTAGGCCAAGTTAGGGGTGTCAACAATGAAGAAAATGACTATTATCTCCAAGAGGTTGACATAAAAAACAAGTTCATTTGTCTTTCGATGATAATGATCCAGAGTTGGATGGGGCTGAAGCTACTGGAGCTTTAGTTGTTCATTGAACTTTGTGACAAAGACAGTAGTGGACGCAGTGTGTGGTGAATCCTTCATGAGGAAGCCTTTCCCTAAAATCATAGAGCATGGCATACTAGGGATACATAAATTTGGGGATCTTGGGTTCACATTTGAGCTATTGGTACAACAGGAAGAACATGACCAAGACATGACCCGCATGAAAACTCGATGGATTTACTCACAATAGATGAACTAGCGACTAGTCTAGCAAGAGAAAGTGCAATAGGTGTTGTAGGCAGTTATGAAGATTAGGAGTTTCATTTTGATGAGGAAGCCAAACATTTCAAAAACCAGGGGTTTCCATAATTATAACTCGAGAATTAAAGGCTATATTTCTAGAAATCAAGGTAGGAAATACTAGTGATATGACCAATATGACAGAGCAGAAAAAAGGTATTATGAAAGTTGGCAGAGCAAAGACGGATTCAAGAATGATCGCAGTGGTGTGTATGTGCCTCCAGGGAACAGAATTAAAATAGGTAATGGGTCTAGCGTGTCCAGAATGGAAGATATATTGGCAAAGGTGATGTAGAGGGTTGAATCTTCAAATGTGGGGCTAAAAGAGTTGAAAACCCTATAGCCGTGTTGGTGGTACTCACTTCTTACTTCTTCACTTGTGTAGGTTCTGAGCCCGGAGCCGCGTGATATTTTTCTTCTTCTCGTGACTTAGAGGCTTGTGTAAGGACTTGTGAGTTAGATGCTCGTCATCTTAATGGGTCCTCTTTTATTTGTATTATGTTTTGTTCTATTTGCGAATCAAAGACATTTAATTTGTATTATGTTTTGTTCTATTTGCGAATCAAAGACATTTATTTATTAAATTACTGACTTGTACAAGTGACAATCAAATTTTGGGGTATTGTTTAAAATAAGTTTTCCGCCTTTATCTTGTTCTTGCTTTATCTTTTGGCTTTTTCTTTCATTTTTAGTTTGGTTGAGGCTGACTTGTCTTGGTGGGAATAGACAAGTGCAATCACATCCATTTTCGGGTGGTGACAGTCTCAAAGATTATGTTATGAAATCATAACTTTAAAGCGCTATTTTTATGATTATTTTATTTTCCATGAATGATTTGATATACCTAAATTTTTACTGTTTTTATGAGTATGAATATGCATGTTTTCCACGAGGAGGTTACTTACAACCGAGTTGGAATAGTTGCAATTACCCAGATCCCAAAACTAAGTGCCCTTGTAGTACTTTATCACAATTGACTTTAGCTAGTGGATTTACGTTAGCTCATGATCATGTTCCTTACAATGGCAAGTCAGATACTCTCTTTTCGATATGACAGCAGTATATTGAACACCATGTTATAGCTCATATGGTTTATGTTAGTTAACAACATCTCCCACATATCTTATGATTATGATATTCAAGAATATTGTATAACCTCATACTATGTCTTTTAGAATCAGATTATTAGTTTTCATGTTATGTTTACTTTGTCATTATATTATCATTTGTTCATACTTACCATATTATTATATCATGTTGATGCGTTTCAACATATTTATTACATTCTGAGTACTGAGGTTTTGAGCTTTTTCGAGCTTGAGTTCAAGGTAAGAACATTCACGCGTTGATTCTATCCTTGGTAAGTCGTAAATAGTGATTTGCGATGGAAATCCATATCTTTTGTTGGTTTATCATAGTACTTTTCATTCTTGTGTGTTGATTGTGGTGCTTCATTATTGTAGAATCAAGGGGGTTTCAAATAGAAGTTGAGAAGCCAATGGAATTCATCGAAAAAGAGATGTTAAGGCTATTTCCTTTGTTTCACATGTTTCCTCAAAGCTTAGGAGCGATACAATAGGGTTGTAATTGTTGGTGATTTTGTAGATATAATTGTAACTGGTTGGGTGATTGAGTGGTTATAAAACCTCATTTTTTTACTCATAATTTGTTAATAACAACCCTACGTTAGGAACGACTTAGTGATTATTTGCATAGATTGATTATATCCAAATTGCTTGCCTTTAGACTATTGAATTTTTGTTATTTCCTTGGGGCTAGTGGTTAACTATGCAGCTATGAACACCCTACAGGGGCTATGATGTTGACTATGAGTACTATGTTATTTCCTAAGAGGGTTATGTGTTGACAATGGGGCTATATTGATGCCAAAAGGGGCCATGTATTGCATATGGGCTATGTTGATACCAAAGAGGGACATGTGTTGCCTACAAGGCTATATTGATGCCAAAGAGGGATATGTGCTGCCTACATGGCTATATTGATTCTTAAGATGGATGTGAATTGCCTATGGGGTTTATGTTGTTGCCTAAGAATGTCATGTGACTTCCTATACATACAAGGGGTATCGATAGGGGTATATTGATTAATTTGTTAGTTTTTGTGCTTATGAGGGCCTAGGTAGGTGGTCTTGTTTGTGGTTTGTACCTGCTAAGCTTATGGGCCTTGGCTAGGTTGTTGTTTAATTATTTTTGTATGTTTAAATTTAATAGCAGGTCAGCATGCTTACCTTATTCTTGATTTCCTTACATGATTACTTTTAGTATATTATCATACTTTCTCATTTAGTTTGTTGTCTTTCATAATCAGTACATTATTTTGTACAAACACCCCATTCCTTTTGGCACTGCATTTACGCCTACAATTCCCATAGACAAGTCGATAGACCTACACAATAACTTAGTTCACTTCTAGTAGATTGTCTATCCCCTTTCCTCTTGAGGTGCTAGAGATTAAAAGTTTGTTGGGTTTTGTTGCATATAGGTTTTGGTAGGTTGGGTCCTTGTCCTGACAAATATTTACTACTCTTAGAGGCTTCCCCACAAATGAGTTGGGTGTATAGCCACGTTATTGTATATATTGGCCTAGTTTTTTTATTGGCTAAATTTTGGTGATGGTTTGGTTTATTTTCTTTATATGTAGCATTTCATAGCTTCTCCATAGAGATCATGACGACTTTGATAGCCCATATAGCGTTCATATTTTCCTATATATCATGGCGTCCTTGACAACTTAAACAAGATTTATGGTCTAGCTGGATTTTTTACATAACTGTCGGACTAGTTATATCCTTTATAGAACTCTTGACAGGGGCCTTGACGAACAATATCTCATTTTTAAGATGAGCTATACTCATTTGTTTTCTTAGCTATGTTTGGCTTTTATTTTCTATTAGCAAACAGTTTAGCATGTTCTGCTTAGGCCCAAGTTTTGGCATTAGGCGCTAGTTGCGCCTATTGAGTTTGGGGCATGATAGAGAATTCTATTAGGTTTGTGGTTAGAATGCTCTACAATTCGAGGTAGGTTATATTTGTGATTTTATGATTGTGTTATGTATGTATGTTTTTTCTTCATTGTGATACTTTTATGTATATGAATGTTGCAATATTGATCACCCTTGTTGTAACTGAGATAGATAAACGATGTAGCCATTAAATCATGATGTAATGTATGATCTTGATGATGAACTTGTGATTGTGATTGTGGTGTGTGATGAGATCAAATTGCCACATTTCGTCAAGCTAATTGGGATTGATTTCCACCTTCCGACATAATTTTGGATCGGGTTGCCACGTTCTTGCACAATATTGGATCGGATTGCCATGCTCCGAAATACTGTGGGATCAAATTGCCACGTTTTGGCAAGCTAACTGTTTGGGTTTGGGTTGCATTAAACGCACAATGATGTGATTAACATGTATAGTGTTTTGTCAAATTTTCATGTTGATAATTTTTTATATGTTGATATATATGCATGTGATTATAATGTTTGTTTGACTTGTTTATATTGCACTAGTGGGATAGCCGTGTCATCCTGCCAGTACACGGTGGTTGTCTACTGACTCTACACTTGTTCTTATTTTTGTTGAGTACAGGGCATCTTCAAGTGGTTATTCAAGGACCTCGCTTAGGAGAATAGAGATCATCGCATCGACTTTAAGGGTTAGCCGGATCTTTCGGCAAGCCATGGAGTTCTCTTTCATCTATGTCCACCATTTCCAGAAGGCATTGTTTTAGATAGTTGAATAGTTCATTAGTTAGGGATGTACCCTTCCTTGTGTAGATTTATGGATCATATTAGATGTTTTGGTACATTGAATTTTTGATTCTAGGTATTGAAATTCATCATTTGTTAGTTCATTGACTTGCTTCCATAACTTAATTTCCTTAGTTTTGGTCTTGTTGCTTGGTTTGGGTTATAGTATTGGTACTCCCAACGGAGGGATTTTATGGGTGCCAATCACGACGGTATGATTCATGATAAAGTGTATATCAAAGCCTAGGTTCATTGATCTTGATATACCTAATCAAGTCTAATAGAGTCTCACGGAACGGTTTGGGGACGCCATTACTTTTCTTCAAGAGGCAATAGGACTTTAGGAAATCTCGATATTTCTCTTGTATCTTTCATGCTATAACTTGATTTCAATTGGTATCTGTTGATCCGAATTGGTATCTAACCTCATTTACTTCTTTTCGCAAATCTTTAATACAAGGTTCAATGATGTTCGTCCTGCAGCCCCGTCAATGTTCCATTTGAGGAAGCTGCAGCGCCAGGTCATGGTCGAGGCAGGGTTAGATGAAGAGTTAGAAGTAGAGGTCGTGGGAGAGTAGTTTCTGCTTAGAATGAGTTACTGGTTGAGAATTCTCATGTGAATGAGAATCCTCATGTGCATAATAAGGATATAGAAGAGGATATCGAGGTTGGAGATATTGAGGAAATTGAACACGAGGAAGGAGTGCAGGCTAAGGCTACCAAAATCCCTCCATCAATCGGTGTTTAGATTAATAGATCATCTCATTCTTGAAAGGGTTGGCTGGTCCGACAATGCTTCCATCCGCTCAAGTCCCTATTAATCCTCTTATTGCTAACATTGCACCCAATACAAGAGAGACGGGAGATAATGATGGTTTCTTTCTTCCTTTGCTGGGTTATGTGATGACCGGTAATGAACATGATATGTTGTCTAAGTTTCTGAAGCTTAAGACTCCGATATTTCTGGGTGTGAGACTGAGGATGCTTATTATTTAATTTTAGATTGTTATGAGAGGCTGCATAAATTGGGTATTATTCACCAACATGTGGTTGAGTTCACGTCTTTCCAACTTCAAGGTCGCAACGCTATCCTCAATTGAATAATCAGAATCCTCTACTTCTTCTTCTCAGAAATTAGGTTCAGCAGGACCAACATCTTTATCATCA
Organism: Solanum pennellii; assembly: GCF_001406875.1. Classification (NCBI taxonomy): domain Eukaryota; kingdom Viridiplantae; phylum Streptophyta; class Magnoliopsida; order Solanales; family Solanaceae; genus Solanum; species Solanum pennellii. The sequence goes on from NC_028641.1 coordinate 70,462,321, forward strand.
TCTCCTACAGAATCTGCAGTAGCACCATCTGTAGTGGCACCCTCTACAGTATTGAAAGGAGGTATGGTAGTGAAAGGAGGTGAGGTTGAAGAAGTAGAAAAATGGTCCTCACTGTTTAAATGGTCTTCACCTACCCTAAAGTTAAAGTTTTCACTCTTACTAGGCCTTGTATTAAAAGCTAAACTAGGTTCTCCCATCTCCACATGACTACAATTTTCTATTACATAGAATGGGTCTCATAATTGCCTCATCAACCAAATGCTTAAAAACTACCTCCACAACATCCTCATATTCCACGGAACAAATCATGTCTAAAATATCCTTATCATATTAATATCTACCAAAATACCACAGTTAGGTGCGTTAATACTAAAGGTGCAAGGTGTACTATATCGTTAGTCTCTAATGTAGTCTCTCAACTCAAAATATGACATTTTATCTACATAAACAACTACAAATTCTGTAACTTTTTCACCATTTTATATTGATTCCCCACTACTTAAATCTGACACCCCACCATGGTACCACCTCAAAGTAATCAAGGTAAACCCATACATCTCTTACATGAAGGCAATAAAAAAACAGAATAGTAATTATAGACATACTCTAACTTGAGGGCAATCCAAAAAGCATAATAGTGCTTAAAAACATAGTATCATTGTAGCAATATGAACATAATACGAAGACAAACATAAATACAATATAGTAGCATTAGATTCTCTATGAACATAATACTAAAACGAATATAAATACAACATAGTAGCAGCTTCTCTATGAGCATAATACTAAGAAGAACTCCATGAACATAATACTAAGACGAACATAAATCCAAACTTACACGACTTATACGAGAAAGGGGAAAACCTAATTTCATGAAAAATGTGGTATAATATGGTGTAAATGAACACCAAAAACTATAATCATAAGCCACACATAAGATTTCACACAATGTTGTTCTTAATTTCACGAATCAACAAAAACCTAAGGGATAAAGCACAAACTCAAAATAAAGGATAGAGAACTAACCTTTTACTAAATCAGTTGATTAAATACGAAATCAAGTTGAAAATACACAAAAAAATCTTCGATCATCACCAAAAATGCTTATGCAAATGGATAAGGATATAAAAAGGAAGAAAGGATGATTTTTGGGTATTTTACATTTTTAGGAGGGAAATGGGGGGAAACAAGAATTGGGAGTTGAAGAGATGGGGGACCCGACGCGTGCAATCACGTTGGACAATTTATTTGACTTATATGTTGAGGTCAACACTCAAGTGTGTAGTTATTAGAGAAATAAAATATTCAGGGTAATAGGACACCCATGAAGTTGGAGTGTGAAGTTGGGATTTCGAGTATAGGTTTGGGGGGGGGGGGCTTTAGACCATTTTCTCTTTTAAAAGTGAAATTAGTCGAAAATGTATTACATATATACTGAAAATTTCACACAAAACATGAAAGATATTATTTTTGTAATGAGGAACAAAATAAAGAAAGACAATGCGCAAATGGGGGGAAAAACTAGTATTTCTTGTGGGGTTGATTAAGCTAATATTCAGGTGGGTTACTGTTAAATTCAGTAAAAAAAAGTTACTCATTTCCTTGCACCATTTTCTTCCCAATAGTAAAAGTGGAGCTACCATATACCCCATGGATAGTGCAAGAAAAATTGACGATTGTTTCATTTTCACTCCCCTAATTATATTCTTCGCACACTTTTCGATGACTTCAACCTCTTTAGGTTATATTATAAAAAATAAAATACTAGATGAAATCACACTAGGTGGAGTCTGAGGAGGGAAGATTATACTCAGACTTCACCACTATCTCGTGGAGATAAATATGTTGTTTTCGGAAGACCCTCAACTCAAGTGCATCAAACTCAAGTAAATAAAGGAGAAAATAATAAATAAATTACAACAATTAATAATAAAAGCAGCGTGAAGTCTAAAAAAAGTCTACAACAAATTAGTGTGATAATTAAAACACAATACACAACATATGGTCAGGGTCATCTTAACCCCTAGGTCAATAATGCCATCGCTTGGGGGCCCCATTTTTAAAACACAATTACTTATGTATGCCATTTTTTAAGAAAAAATATATGTACTATGAGTTCTATAATTTCCACTAAGGAAATTGCATATGAGATGATGATAAACCTGAATTTTGTAAAAAAATAATTTGATGGAAATATGGATAACGAAATCACAAAGTCTCGTGAAGAATCTTTTAGAGTTGATTACTTTATATATGTAGAAGAATCAAACTATTTTTCAATTCAAAATAGATTTGAACAATAGATTTGAACCGATTGAAGCATATGAAAAAAATTGATTTCAAATACACATATGCTTATAAAATAATGTTAACAGTTTCTGTAACCGTTGCCTCACCTGTAAAAAGTTTTTTCGAAATTAAAATTGATTGAATCTTCTTTAAGATTAACAATGTCTCAACTCTCAAGAGAGATTGAACGAGTTAGCTATAGTATCATTTGAAAAGGAATTACTAAAACAAATTGGTTATAAACAATACTTAATGACTTCGCTGGTTGCATCTAAAATAGCTAGAAAAGTACATTCAAATAAAAGTATATACGATAAAAAATATATTAAGACCTCTCTCTTAGATTTTGCTTTAGGGCCCCAATATCGTAGAGTCGGCCCTACATATGGTCAGACCTACAATGGTAGAACTAGTACCACAATAGACATAGCCAGTCTAACATTCACAACACAAGAAAACTATCTATGTCTACTAGCCTTTTGCCCTAGAATGCGACTTTCACTCCTTCCTAAGAAGAGACATGTACTCGATAATATGAAGTTGCACCATGTTCTTCCTAGTCATATCTTCTCTATAATTTTTTGGCCTATATCTACCGCTCCGTGTATCCCCAATATCTAGTCTCCAGAGCCTTTTCACTGGAGCATCTACGCCTCTTCTTCATTCCGGATCATCTCAATCTGGCTTCTCTCATCTTGTTCGCAACACAGGTCACTCTCACATTTCTACAATAACCTCATTCCTAATCTGCCTAAGCATACATCTCAACATCCTCATATTCAAAACATGCATCTTATCGACATGTGAAATCTTAACTGGAAAACACTCTACGCCATACAATAAGGTGGACTAACTACCATACCGGAGAACTTACATCTAAGTTTAAGTCATACTTTCTTATCACACAGGACTTCTGAAATAAGCCACCGTTTCATCTATCTTGTTCCAATGCGATGTGTGGTATCATTATCGATGTTTCCACTATCTTGGATTGAAGATTCAATATGCTGAAAATATTTTTTGTTGGGAATAGTCTGTTGGCAAACCTCACTTCCATGTTTCTTTCATCTAACACAATACTGAATTTTCACCCCAAATAATTTGTTTTGTCCTACTCAACCAAAACCATTTGGACTCCAAAGTTTGTCTCAGAACCTCAAACCCAGCATTAACTCTATTCCATGCCTTATCAATCAGTACTATGTCATCCAAAATAAAATACATCATGGAAATCTTAAATAGATTGTGTCAACTCATCCATCACCAAGGCAAATAGAAAAGGGCTAAAAATGATTCTTGGTACAACACATCTCAACTGAAAAGTGTTTCGAGTATGCTCCCACCATTCTAGTCAGAGTCTAACGTCATTTATCTTCCTAAAATACACCATTAGGCCACTGCTAGACTCCAATCAACTCCAAGGGATATCCCTCGAGACTTCATCATATGTCTTTTCAAGATCAATGAACACTATATAAGGGTCCCTCTTTCTTTCTCTATACTTTACACCACCCTCTGCATAAGATAGATGTTGTAATAGTCTATTATCCCAGCAAGAAACCAGTTTATTATAAATACACATTCCTTTCATCACCCTCATATCCACCACTCTCTCCCAAAACTTCATAGCATGGCTTAGAAATTTGAAATCAATGTAATTGTTACAATTTTGAATATCACTCTAGTTCTTATAAAATGGAACCATTGTACCCACCTTCATTCATTAGGAATTGTCTGTCTAAAAAATAATATTAAATTATTAAGTAACTACTCCAGACCTATCTTGTCTGTGCTCTTCTGAAATTCTACCAAAATCTCATCGATCTCAATCTCTCTTTCCCAGCTCATCCTACTTAATAAACATACAACCTCATCAACCCTAAAACACCTACGATATCCAAAATCCCAAAGTATCTTAGAGTTTTCCAATCACCCAACATAATGTTTCTATCTCCTTCTCTTTTTAAGCGTTTCTGGAAGTAAGCTTGCCCTCTTTTCTTAATGGAGTTATCTTCCACCAACACCTTGTGTTCCCAAACCTTTTTGCACTTTACTTGATTCAAATTGCGATCCGTTATATCTCTCACTTTTTTGAGACTATACAATTTCTTATCCTCACATATGGCCCATAATTCAACATACAAGGATTCGAAAGTTATCATCTTAGCCACTGTAATCCATTTGAGGCACAGAGCACTATTTAACATTCAAAGCAAGCTCACCAATAACTAACTTAATCATGTTCCATGGAACCTACCCATATGGTCTCCTAAACACAAGCTATATTTATTTTCCTCTTGTTGAGAATCTTCACTAGCTCTATGGAATCTTTTGTCAGCGACCCTATGTTCAATGACCCTTATCGCAGGAACCATAACTTGGTTGCTACTTTCCCTTACTTCTTGTAACCCTGGCTTAACCGAAGATGTCACCCTAGTCTACCATCATCCAATAAAATCAATCTGCTAAAACTATTGAAACAAGCAGAGAGTCTAGGAGCACTTAACTATACTAAAAATATAAGAAAATGAGAAATAACATAAGCAAATAGCTCTATTCAAGTAGAACTACAGAAAAAAATAAAGAAGTAAAATTTAAAGGGAATAGATAAACACATAAAAAATAGTTTAGAAGATTACACAAGCAATAAGCAACAATGAAATGATTAAATATGGATCGTAGAGTCCTCTATTATATGACACATAATAATAGAGCAAAATAGCATAAATATATAAATTTGGACTGAACGAAAGAGAGAATAGAAACTATATAAGAATCATGAGAAGAGGAAAAAATGATCTATAAAATTGGAAGACAATATGAACACTAGAATCTATTAGAAAGAAAGTAAGAACAAGTTCTACAAATAAAGGTAGAATCAAAATGAAAGAAAAGATGTTACAGATAAGAACTATCACATAAAAACAGGGTTAAATAATTATTATAAAACAATGAGTAAATTGTAGATAGAACCTAGACCAAGGTGATAGCAGTCAAAGAAAACTTCTTCAAGAAAGAAATGTCGAGGAATGAAGGAGAGTCGTTGAAAGTGTATCACCATGTTGATTTACAGAGTTCTTGCGTTGTTGGGAATGGTAAATCACGACAGCAAATACCTAAATCTAGTAGAATCTCAACCCAATTTTAGAAAAATGTCAACCCCAAGTTTAGAGAAAGACATTGATTTCGCCGAACATACACAAATAGTAGCTTCCGAATGAAAGATTCAGGATCACCAATTTAGATGCATCATAAACCAAAGTTTCTGAAAGAGGTAGAATTTGCGGTGGTGGTGGCGTTATGTTAGAGGGAGGATTTATCAATGGAGAGAGAGAAGATGGTTAAGGCAGGAGAAAGAAGAGGGGTTAGCTTGTTACGACGAAGCACTACTAGCTAAACCCTCTTCTTTCTCCACCCTAGTGTGATTTCACTTAGTATTTTGTTTTTATAATATAACCTAAAGAGGTTGGAGTCATCAAAAAGTGTGCGAAGAATATAATTAGGGGAGTGAAAATGAAACAATCGTGAATTTTTCTTGCACTATCCATGAGTGTATGGTAGCTCCACTTATACTATTGGGAATAAAAATGGTGCAAGGAAAAGCTACATAAATCAACGAAGATTCGAATCCATCCATAAATTAAAATACTTTATTCTAAACCTTCTATGAATGAATAACTTTTTTTTATTGAATTTAATAGTAACCTACCTGAATATTAGCTTAATCAACCCCATAAGAAATACTAGTTCTTCCTCCACTTTGCGCATTGTCTTTCTTTATTTTGTTCCTTATTACAACAATAATATCTTTCATATTTTGTGTGAAATTTTCAGTATATATGTAATATATTTTCTAAATTATCTTTTAAAAGAGAAAATGGTCTAAAGCCCTCCCCCGCTCCCAACCTATACTCGAAATCCCAACTACACACTCCAACTTCATGGGTGTTCTATTACCGCTGAACATTTTATTTCTCTAATTACTACACATTTGAGTGCTGACCTCAACACACAAGTCAAATAAATTGTCCAACGTGATTGCACGCGTCAGGTCCCCCACCTCTTCAACACCCAATTCTTCTTTTCCCCCATTTCCCTCCTAAAAACTTTAAAGACCCAAAAACAATCCTTTCTCCTTTTTATCTCCTTATCCATTTGCATAAGAATTTTTGGTGATGATCGAAGAATTTTTTCTTAGTTAATCAACTGATTTAGTAAAAGGTTAGTTCCTATACTTTAAGTGTGTACTTTATCCCTTAGGTTTTTGTTGATTCGTGAAATTAAGAGCAACATTGCGTGAAATCTTATGTGTGGCTTATGATTTTAGTGTTAGGTGTTCATTTACACCATATTGTACCACATTTTTCATGAAATTAGGTTTTCCCCTTTCTCGTATAAAGTCGCGTGATTTTTTTATTTATGTTCTTCTTAGTATTATGTTCATGGCGTTCTTCTTAGTATTATGTTCATAGAGAAAGTTGCTATTATGTTGTATTTATATTCGTCTTAGTATTAAGTTCATAGAGAAGCTAATAATACTATATTGTATTTATATTTGTCTTAGTATTATGTTCATATTGCTACAATGATACTATGTTTTTAAGAACTATTATGCCTTTTGGATTGCCCTCAAGTTAGAGTATGTCTATAACTACTATTCTGTTTTTTTATTTCCTTCACGTAAGAGATGTATGGGTTTAGTTTCATTACTCTGAGGTTGTACCATGGTGGAGTGTTAGATTTATGTAGAGGGGTATCAATATATAATGGTGGAAAAGTTACAGATTTTTTGGATGTTGAATAGATAAAATTTCATCCTTGAGTTGAAAGACTATATTAGAGACTAAAGATATAGTACAACTTGCACCTTTAGTATTAACGCACCTAACTCTGTCATTTTGGTAGATGTTGATAATGATAAGGATATTCTAGACATGATTTGTTCCTTGGAAGATGAGGATGTAGTGGAGGTATTTGTTAAGCATTTGGTTGATGAAGCAATTGTGAGGCCTATGCTATATAATAGAAAATTGTAGTCATATTGAGATGGGAGAATCTAGTTTAGCTTTTAATACAAGGCTTATTAAGAGTGAAAACTTTAACTTTCGGGTAGGTGAAGACCATTTAAACAGTGAGGACCATTTTGCTACTTTTTCAACCTCGCCTCCTTTAACTACCATACCTCCTTTCAATACTGTACAGGGTACCACTACAGATGTTGTTACTGTAGATGGTGCTACTGCAGATGTTGTAGGAGATGATGATATAGATGTTGGTCCTGCTGAGCCTAATTTCTCATAAGAAGAAGTACAGGATTCTAGTTATTCAATTAAGGACATTGTTGTGTCTGAAGCTGAATTAGTTGGAGATGATGATGAGGACGAAGAGTGTGGTGGTGATGTACATGAGGAGGTTAGGGAGTTGAGAGATGAAAAAAAAGTTTTAAAAGGAGGAAAAGAAGGGAAAGAGTACCAGCGGACAATGAAGAGGTACCAGTAGGTGAAGCTAAACCAGATCTAGCTTTTGATGAAACTGGTACATGTAAAATAAGTCATGAAGGAAGACCATGAGGTGATGAGCCTCACTTTGCAAGTTCTTATGAGGATATTTTTAAGTTAGGTGATGATGAACGTGAATCTGGTAGAGCAATAAGGGTTAAGTTGTCAAGAAAGAGGAGGACAACAATAGAAAAATTATCCATGATCCTATTGTAAAGAAAGTTGTGTGGCATTTGGGTGTGGTGTTTAAAGATATGAAAGAATTTAGAGAAGTAGTAAATAAATATGCAGTTAGAAGGAGGGTTCAAATGGAGAAATGGGTGAATGAGCCAAAGAAAGTTAGAGTTAGATGCAAAGATGGTTGTCGATGACTTTTGTATGGATGTCTTGACAAAACAACAAATAATTTCATGATAAAAATTTACAATTCAAAGCATACTTGCAACAAGACAACTAGAAATTACTTCTGCAATACAAAGTTTTTATCCGAAGCCTTTAGAGAAATAATAATTGGGTAACCAAACATAAGAGTCTTCAAGTTGCAACAAAAACTTTAATCTTTATGTTGGCAAGACTATTGTGAGAAGAGCAAGAGCTAAATTGTTGAAAGATATAATGGGTGATCATGTTGTGGAATTTGGAAAAATACTTGACTACAAGGATGAATTTTTGAGGACCAATCCAGGTACCAGTTGTGTTGTAAAAGTTGGTGAACCTGATGCAGAAGGGAAATCAATATTTTAGAGTTTTTACATATGTTTTAATTCTAAGGAAGGCATGGATACCTTGAAGGAAGTGCATAGGCTTAGATGGTTGTTTCCTTAAATGTGTTAGTAAAGGCTAACTGTTAGTTGTTGTGGCCAAGACAAACATTAATACAAAATTACCCCACTTAGACGAGAAAGGGAAAAACCTAATTTCATGAAAAATGTGGTATAATATGGTGTGAATGAACACCTAACAGAATAATCATAAGCCACACATATGATTTCACCTAATGTTGCTCTTAATTTCACAAATCAACAAAAACCCTAAGGGATAAAGCAAAACCATGAAATAAGGGATAAAGAACTAATCTTTTACTAAATCAGTTAATAAACTTCGAAATCAAGTTTAAAATAAACAGAAAAATCCATCAATCATCACCAGAAATGCATATGCAAATAGAGAAGGAGATGAAAAGGAGAAAGAATGATTTTTGGGTCTTTTATGTTTTTATGAGAGAAATAGGGGGAAAAAGAATTAAGAGTTGAAAAGGTGGGGGATCCTGCACGTGCAATCATGTTTGACAATTTATTTGGTTTATGTGTTGAGGTCAGCACTTATGTGTGTAGTAATAAGAGAAATAAAATGTTTAGGGATAATAGGATACCCGTGAAGTTGGAATGTGTAGTTGGAATTTCGGGTATAGGTTGGGGGGGGGGGGG
>NC_028641.1:70472020-70486755 GCF_001406875.1 Solanum pennellii
TGGGGGGGGGGGGGTTAGACCATTTTCTCCTTTTAAAAAACATAGAACTTAGAACTTATGAATATAAGAGATACTAAGTTTTCCAGCTATTATGATTATGAACATATCAATTTCTCTCATTATTAAATATGTAACACCTTAAGAATTGGTAAGTCAAGTTTAAAAAGGAAAAGTGCAATTTTTTCACTTAGACTGTAGTCTACGAGAATGACCTATAAACCGTAGGAAGTAGCAAGATGGGGTAGATCAGAGGATGAGTTTTTGAAATTTCAAGTTTCAAAAGTTTGATTTGCGAGTAGCCAAGACAAGTCGCATGAAGGTTGACATATCACATGAATGATTCGTAAGGTTGATTAAGAGAAGTTGATTGAGGATTTGGTCTACAAGAACTGTTGAGGGTTATAGTTGGTTTTACGGGTCATAGGGTGGTGTCATATAACTGATCTTGACTTAGTGAAAGTTTGAACATGAACATGGGTTTTCAGAAGAGGTCTACAGATCGTGGATGGAACGATGGACCATAGAAAGATATTGTAGGAAGTAAGATTAAATTTGGGTTTCTAAAGTTTGTTCTAGGGTTAACTAGTACGGGCCGTAGAAAGTTCTATGGACCGTAGGTCCGTCCGATAGATGCTTCTTACAGGTATTTGGGCTTTTTTCCTACGCATTTAATGCCTATAATATGTCATTTTAGCCCTAATTATAAGTCCTATAACTATCCTTCTATTCCTGTATCTACCCAAAACCCTCTCATTCTCTCAAATTCCCAAATCTCATCCAAGTTCATCCCCTTAAAAGTCTTCCATGCTTCAAGGAAGAAATGTAGGGTTCAAGTTCCAAGTGTCTTTTTTCCTCCATTGCTTTTGGGCTTTATTTATCAAGATATGTCGAAATTCACCAATTGATTCTCCAATTCGATTTCACCTAATTTTTATTATGGTTCATGCTATCTCCATGGGTCTTGTTTGATTTTGATATAATTGTTCAATGTCAATCTTTCTACGAATGTCTTGATTCAATTATATATTTTCAAGTGATTCTATATAAACTATACATTATTCATGATTTTGACTATGAATCTATGAAGATATGGATTTGTAAAGATATGAGTTTATGAAGAAAACTATGAACTTGTGAATAATGGTTTATGAATGCTTATGCATGATTCATGAAAAGAATGTTTTATGAACTTAAGTTACTTATCAAGATAAACATTAATAATATTGTGAAAAAGATTTTCTCACATGTTAAGAAATCATGATTGGTGAAAGTTTTTCGCGCACATGCATGATTCATGATTTAAGGAGCTACTGTGTGATGATTTAAGCTTGAATTAGTAACTTAATTGTGATTATTTTCTATGTATAATGATATTTTTATGAAAATGGCTACTCCATTGAGATTTCCTTTGCACCGAGAGAACATTGAGATGGATGCTCCCCAGTTAGTAGAGGTTGGGTCTCTAGAAGCAATCTACTTGTCCTAACTACGTGCCCCTCTAGGATTTTTCTTAGAAAGACATATCGAGTTCTATGGGCTTCTAATTAAATTTTCACTCTTAAATAATAAACATTGGTAACACACAAACGACCTTATATCAAAGCACACCATCTCCTTCTTAGGAGAAAGCCTCAACGGACTATGTAAGCACCGCTTCATTAAACTAAAAAAAATGGATCAATACTTTGCTTGGCTTTCGATACAAAAGACGATGGCAAACAATTTAGAACAACAACACAACTCTCTTCTGAATCTACTAAACGAACACAAGGATGAACTAGTCTATGAACATCATAAACCAATTCTTTCTTATCATACTACTCATTGACAACCGACTTACGACATCAGCCACCACATTGGCTTTGCCTAGGTGATAAAGGAAACTCATATCCTATTTCTTCAAGATTTCTAGCTATCTACGTTGGTGAAGATTTAGATCCTTTTGCTTGAATACGTATTGCAAACTTTTGTAGCTGTAAAGGCATCAACATGGACACCATACAAATAATGCCTCAAATTATTAATCTGAAACAACCGCTTCTAGTTCCAAATCATGGTTAGGATAGTTGTTTTCATGAATATCAAGTTTCTTGAAACATAAGCAATAAATTCCCAATTTTTGCATAAGAACACACCCTAATCCAATCCTTGAAGCATCACAATAAACAACAAACCCATCGATGCCTTCTTGTAAGGTCAACACTGGAGTGGAGGTAAGCCTATCTTTCAAATCTTGACAATTCTTCTCACATGATCCCTACCATAAGAACTTAACCTTCTTTTGGGTAAATATATTCTATGGATAGGCAATCGAAGAGAACCCTTCCACAAACCTTCTATAATATCGGGCCATACGCGAGTAACTTCAAATATCTAAAGGTGATAGAGGTCTAGGCCAATTCTTAACGCATCTGTCTACTTAGGATAAACCCCAATTCCCTTACCGGAAAAAATGTGACCAAGAAAAGGCACATATCTCAAACAAAACCCACATTTACTAAATATTGCAAATAGTTGTCGGTCCTTGAGGATTTGCAACACAATCATTAAATGATTGGAATGTTAATCCTCACTCTACAAGTAAATCTAGATGTCACTGATAAACACAATCACAAACATATCAAGATATTTAATAAATACTCTATTCTTCAAGTCCATGAATGTAGCCGGAGCACTATTCAACATAAATGACATTACCAAAAACTCATTATGACTATACCGAGTTCGAAAGATCATCGTCGGAATGTCAATTGGTGATAACCAATGAGAGTTCGATCTTAGAGAAGTAATTTTGTCCTTGGAGTTGATCGAACAAATCATGAATCTTTGAAAGAGGATACTTATTCTTAATGGTAACCTAGTTCAATTGGTGGTAATCAATACACATGTGAAGTAAACCATCTTTATTATGAACAAAAAAATTAGAGCTCCCTATGGAGAGATACCTGGTTGGATGAAACAACCCTCTCAGTTTCTATTTCATTTCCTTAAGTTCTGTCGGAGCCATATGGTTATAAGGAATGGAGATAAATTGTGTATTTGGGAGAAGGTCAAACCTAAAATCTATTTCCCTTCTGAGAGGAAAATCAGGTAGATCATCGCGAGACACTTCTGGAAACTCATATACCATGGGGACTAGCTCAATAATAAGGGTTTTAGAATCCATATATCTAACCCGAGCAAGATGATATATGCAACCCTTAGAAATCAGTTTTTCTAGCTTTAAGACAAGAAACAAACTAACCATTAGGCATAGAATTCCCCCATTTTCCATACTCATTTAGAAACTGAAACTTAACCACTCGATTTTACAATTAATGTAACAGAGGCATATCAAGAATGAATCCAATCCATACCAAGAATAACATCAAAATCTAACATATCAAGCTTTACAAGATCAAAATAAGTGATTTTATAGGATAAGGAGACTGAAGACTTTCTATAAACTCTCTTAGCCACAATAGTTTCACCAATATAATTAGAGATATAGCGTCATAAAAGAAAAAGTAGCACTGGATCAAGTAAAGACTAAACAACAAGATGAAAAACTTTCAACACACCGGTAAACACGTTGGGAAAACTATCTTGATCATGACAAGTTTGAAGTGCATAGAATCAATTTTGCTTAGAATCACTTGAATCTGAACCATTTTGAAGAGCTTGCCTATTATCTCTTACCTTAATAACAAGTGATAGACAATCCCTCATTTTGCGACCACTCTTACAATAACTAAAGAAACCATCAGTATCAGCTAAGAATTTACCATCGTGCTACCATACCTAGCATAGTAAGTCAAGGAAGATCCACCGCAACTTCCTTATTGAGACTTAGAGTTAGACGCGCTATCTTTGTTAAACTTCAAAACCGTAGCATTAGAAGAAACTTGAATGGAGAACCTTTGTCGGAATCTAGAACGACTATGTTCATCAGACCTCAAATGTGAAGAGTCAACATGACTAGTCTTTTCCATTTTTGCCTCCCTAGATTTTTCCTAAGCTTCTCTTCTTCTATTTATTGGACATAGTCATCAAACAGGAAATATCCATTTCTTTAATGAGCATGGAGGTATGCAATTCCTTAAACACCTTCCGAACACACTCTAAACAAACTTAATCATCCTTCACCAAAAATCGACAACCGTAGAAAGAGCATATTTGGACAATTGTGTGAATTTCGAAGCATACTCTTTCACACTCATATTTCCTTGAAAAAGGTCAATATATTCAAGTACCTATGCTTCCCTAATATCAAAGGTGAATAACATATCAAGTAAAGCAACTTTAAAATTTTCCCAATCAAGAGGACTCGCATCAATCACACTTTCTTCCTTTCATTGGTTAAGCCACCCGTTAGACTTATGGTTTATAACATTTACATTTAGTAAAGTTGCACTTCCTTTTTCTTCCTCCTAAATAAAATTATTTTTAAGAAATGCCAGATAAGTGAAGAAAAGTGAAAACATATAACTAAATTTCATGAATTATTTATCTACTGAGGAAATCGAATTTGATGAAAAATCAAATCTGACTTCAAATTTGATTACCCAAGGTAGTCATGCAATTTAGCTTAGAGGTAAGTGAAGAGAATCTCATATTTGGATTTAAGTTTGTCTATTTAATTCGCATTTCTAGAAATATTATGTCCAAAATGTTCATTAAATCATTTCTGAATTAGATATTGTTAGCGAAATGCATGATTAGTGCATGTTGGGATAACTAGTATAAAAGTGATCAAATCATAAAATCAAGATTATCCAGAATCTTTCATATCTTTCATTATCTGAATCTTAATCTATGTAAAAATATTATGTCCAAAATGTTCATTAAATCATTTCTGAATTAGATTTTGTTAGCGAAATGTAGGATTAGTGCATGTTGGGATAACTAGTATAAAAGTGATCAAATCATAAAATCAAGATTATCCAGAATCTTTCATTATTTGAATCTTAATATAAGTTACATAAATTTTCTATCTGGACTGAAGGAAGTTGGATTAACTTGCTTCCCCAATCTGATAATCCATGATTTTCCTACTCTTTTTCTCTTTTAATTAGAACTTTACTTCGCCGGTCATTTATTAATACATGTTCACGTGATTCTTTGGTTCGATTAAGAACACAAATTTTGGTTTTGATTTTATAATGACCAATCATTAAAAAATGTGTGATCATTTATTTTCAAGCTTATTTTTTAAAAATGAAAAACAAAGCTCAAAGAATACTAAAAGAAATAAATTTATTTTTTAGAGTGTTCTTTTCTCAAAATTAGTTGACATGCTTGGTATCGTGTCTTTAAACAAAGAAAAGTCAGGATCTAATAAACGATGCATCAATAAAATTAATAGTCTAAAATCAAATATTAATAAAACGATTTAACTATATACAGATGAACACAAAATAATAATAGTTTAGAGTTATATTCTTACATACAAGTTTTAGGCTAGTATTCCTATAAGAAACAAAACATTTAACTACACAAGTAATATTATCATTTATAAATGTAAGGGTTAATTATAACTAATAAGATGTTAGTCATGTATTCGCAATAAATTATCTTGGATGCTGTTATACAAATTTTATTTATTAATATGTACATTTAAGTTCTTTATTCAAAATTCTAAAATATATTTAATTAGTAAAGAGAAGAAAGTTGTTTATTTTTTTTTTAAAAAAAAAGGTATTATTATGGGTTTTTTGACAATCATCAATATTGTTTAATGTGAAATTATAATCTTGAAATTCAATATCAAAATCTTTTTCAGCCTTAAAATATTTGGGCGTAGAAGAATGCTCAACTATTCTTACACTTGAGTCGTGCATGGACCTAGAAATTTATGGCATGGACCTAGAAATTTATGGCTCCTTTTAGTATGATAATGTGTTTTATCTCATTCTCCCCCTCTACATCTCCATCAAAGTGTATTTATTTTATTGATAACCCACAACCGCTACAACCTCTATCGCAATCTCTTTTCTTTGGGTGCGCACTTTGTTTGAAAATCTCAGGATAACCCGCAACTGCTACAACTTCTGTTGCAACCTCTGCCCTTCAGGGTGAGAACTCTGTTGTGAGAACTTTTAGCGCACAGGGTGAACTCCCCACTTTGTAATAGCCTACAAACAACACATAAGATGTACCAACACTAGGTAAGTCCTGTGCGACAATCTCAAATTAGAAAAAATTGAGGGGGGGGGGTCTATCCAGGGTCATCTTTTTGGATGACTGTTATGATCCAAAAGCCAAGGTCATAATGGCACACAACCAAAAACCTTAAAATGGTGTGTAAGAGAAAAGAATACACATATGAGACTCCCAAATGGAAGCCAAGCCACAAACAATAAAATAACAAAAAAATATCCTAAATCTTGGTACCATAAGTATAAAGAGAATCTAATACATTTCAAGAATCTGAAATATATCTCAAGTCTTGGAAAAGAAATTTAAAGACTTTATTTAAGAGATAGATGAAGACTAATGATGATTCGGTAAGCAGAATCTCACCACAAACTCAAATAGAGAGAACTCTATTGTTTCTACTCAACAACTACGAGGCTCACTCTGACTAGGATCTGCCGCAAAGGGATATGAAAAGTAGGGAGTGAGTACAATCCACATGTCAGTAGGTTAGGCCAATGAGTATAAGCAACTAAAGAGGCTTAAGAAATAAACTATTGAATACTTCCTGCACGTAGAAAATGCTCATTCCGACATCTGTGTCATCAGTTTATATAGAATGGCGTAAATAAAGTAAACACATAAGAGGGTAGAGAATAATGAACTCAACACATACATAAATTACATAATACAACAAGACTAACCAATAGGATGTAATGATATGATAAAATGAGAAGACGATGTGATGGTACCAAGATTTTCGCACAACCTGCGTATACACCTTGCCAAGCCTCTAGCTTCTAGAGAAGGAACCATGAAGACTTATAGTCCATTTACCAATCTCAATATTTCAATATCACATCAACTTTCCACCTCAGCATGGTCAATGATACAAGTAAGATGTCACATTTTCTTTCTTAAAAGAAAAATATTTGTCCACTTTCTCATATTTTAATGAACCATGATATGTGGCATGAAAACGAATACTTCACAAGACATACAACATAAGGACATAATCAGCTCATAAAGGATTTCAAATAGTATTAACTTCTTAAACTCAACAGGTCATGAAACATATTCTCATAGGATAGGAGTAGTGGAGGAAACCACTTAAAGCCCATTTTTCACCACCTAGAAAAGCTTTTTATTAATTTTCTTAAAGGTGGTTCAAAAATTAACTCAAGTTCCTACTCGGGCATTTCCATGTCAAATATAAATTTAAGTCACACAACCTCTCGCTCAGATAATTACTCAAATATCATAGACTTCCACAACAATTAACAATAACACACAAGCCTCCACAAAGACTAAACATCACAATAAGGCATCATACGAATTAAATTGGGGAGATCAATGCATACTACCATTCATTTCACAATTGCCTTCCTAAGAACAGGTTAATTACTCATCTCAGTCTATATGAGGGACAGTCAAACCTACCTCAATGTCGAAACTTCACTGAGCAACTCTGTCGAAGCACTTCCTCTACCAACCAGTCACCGAAATGATCCTCAACTATCAAAAATGGAAAAAAAAATCATCAAAATGAGTCCAATAATATCCATATTTATAGGATTTGAAATCTGGGGTAAAATAGTCCAATATTTACTTCGGAATTCAAAAGGGTAAAATTAGATTTTTAGTTGAAAATCAAGTTCGACAAGTCAAGAACATCTTGTGGTTGAAAACCTCATTAAAACAAGCAAGAATCGAGCTGCAAATTTGGAAATTACTCATTTTTCAATTTGGGGAAAGCCCCCCAAATTCCACATTTGAAATCTTAATTTTAAAGTGCTTTGGAAGATGAAATTTGAAGAAAAGGATATAAAATCAATAAAGGGATTTACTCGCACAAGTTTTCCCAAGAAAATGCTTCCAGAATCTCCCACTAAAGCTCCCAAGATGAAAAGAATGGTGAAAGGAAGTGAAATGAGAAGAAAGGGGATTGTTTTAGCCAAAGAAAAGGGTTGCGGACATTCTGTTGACCACCTTTGATTGTTGACCATGAATTTACCGCGGTCAACAACACCATCATCTTCTATCTTATTAAAGTCCTCGAATGGACCCTTGGAATTCATTTGGGACCCAATAAAAATAAACCAAATATGCTACCCCACTGAATTCGACATTCCGGACTCAATGAAATTGTCAAATTTCTGGAAAAAAATATCTTTATAATGGAAATTCTCTCTGTGACCTCTCTTTAGGCATGAAGCTCAACTACTCACCTAAACATCCAACTCTCAACCTTAGGCCTCAAAAACCTAACGAACAACTCTACTAGCTCAAACTCGATGTTTGATGAAACTAATAAAATTCTCATCTAACGCTCGGAACTCAACATGTTGATCAAAATAATCCTATCAAGAATTCTCAACTCAAGAGCGATCCAATCACCAAAAGCATGTTTGGTATGTAGAAAGAATTGATGGGAAATAGAGGGAAAGAGAGGAACTTGAAAAGTTGGGAACTTGAAAAGTCCTATTATGCTTTAGTGAAAAGGCATTTGTCCCTCATTGGTGCTGGAAAGAAAAATAGGAGAGTTTAATATAGAAACACTACTATTAATTGTTAAAAGGGTTGGAAAGATGGACCCCCTCGCACCGTCGTCGTCGTCGTCGCTCGGCTCGTCTTTGGCTTTGGCAAATGATCGATCAAGAGATTATTTTTTGGATAAAGTTTTTTTAATTATTTATTTAATTATTTAAATTAACTTAAAATGGACAAACCAATTTCAATTATTTAGTTGATAACAGAAATGTTTTCAATAATTTAGTTGAGATTAACCGAAACATTTCAATTTTTTAGTTGAATAACCCGACCCGACTCGGATCCGTGTACCCGTTTTTATTTAAATCTTTCCTTGTTTTATTTGAATTTCCCACCATTTGGAAATGTCTGTTTTGAAAGGTTGTAACTTTTAGGAACTGTCAGGACCGTTTGAGAGCTTACAAACTTTGATTAATTGTTGTGTGGATTCTGAAAGGATTGCAACCTTTCGGGATCTGTTCCTCTTTCCTATAAATAGCATTCATTCCTCAGAATTTTTCCTTACGATTTTTTGTGATTTCTTCTTCTTTTTCTACATAAAATAAATTTCTTCATGTAATTTACTGTTGTTGAGTAGTTCACTGACACCAGAGTTTTTGGTATCTACACACTGGTGATTGAGATCATTTTATCCTGGGAGGACATATTCCAAGTCAATCATTGGATACTAGAGGGGAATAATTTCCTTAAGGGGACACTATGAATTCAATGGACTTGATCTTTTTCCTGTTCGAATTTTTCTTTTCCAGATTCTAGTATGTTAATGATTTTGATTATTTTTCTTAATTAATTTTTATTTATCTTTCTTACTGATTCAGTGAACTTTGATTACTTCGTATTTCTGCAAAGTTTTGTCAGAATTAGTAATTCTGATTTTTTTTTAAAAAAAGACAGATTAATAACAATCTTAAGGAAATTATATATTATATATTAATCTGTGTTTCGGTGGAGACAAAAATCTTCGTGATTTTATACTCCTTGAAGTCTGCAATCATAATTTATTACTTACTAAGACTGCATCAATTTTTGTTTATCAGTAGTGGCAAACAACGTGTTACAGTGGTTGTTGCTGCAAGAACCTCAACTGTTGTACCACAAGCAGAGAAACCAGGTAAATTCGCTGGTGAGAATTTTATAGGATGACAGCAACGGGTACTTTTTTGGCTTACCACTGTTGGTCTGCAGAAATTTACCAACAAAGAAACTCCAGTGTCTGCTGCTGATATATCAGACAGAGAAAACTCATGATTATTGAAGCATGGAAAGAGACAGAATTCCTATTGAAAGGCTACATTTTGAGTGCTTTAGAGGATGAATTATATAATGTCTATGGTGCAATAACAACTTCAAAAGAGTTGTGGGATGCACTTGAGAAGAAATATGAGACAGCATATGCATGCTTGAAAAAGTTTGTGATAGCAAAGTTTTTAGACTATAAAATGGTCGATAGAAAAACTGTTGGATCACAAGTGAAGGAACTTTAATTTATTCTCCATGATCTTATTGCTGAAGATATGGTTGTAAATGAAGCTTTTCAAGTGGCTGCAATGATCGAGAAGTTTCCTCCTTCGTGGAACGACTTCAAGAATTATCTAAAGCACAAGCGTAAATAAATGAAGCTTGAAGATCTTGTGGTTCAACTCAAGATTGAGAAAGATAACAAAACACCGAAAAGAAGTCTCGTAAGAGTTCAACAATCATTGGAGTGAAATATTGTTGAAGAAGCTCCTACCAAAGACAAAAAGAGAAAGAAGTCAAACGGACAGAAGTCAGAACAGGCCAATAAGAAATTCAATGGCAACTGTTACAATTATGGTAAAGCTGGTCATTTGTCTTTTGAGTGTCCTGCTCAAGAAAGGACAAAGACAAAGGCAAATGCAAAAGTCAAGCAAACATCGTGGAAGAGATGGAAGATGCAGATGACTTATGTGCAATGATCTAAGAGTGTAACTTAATTGGAAATCCAAAGGAGTGGTTTCTCGACTCAGGTACCACTCGACATATTTTCTCTGCAAAAGAAGCCTTTTGCAACGTACACTCCTACCGATACGACGAAGATTTGTTCATGGAAAACACAGCAACAACAAGAATTGCAGGAACTGGGAATGTAATGTTGAAAGTGACATCTGACAAGGTGTTGACTTTGAACAGTGTTCTGCATGTCCCTACTATTAGGAAGAATTTAGTTTCTGCTGCTCTACTCGTTAAAAACGGATTTAAGTGTGTCCTAATTAGTGATAAAGTTGTAATAAGTAAGAATGAGATGTTCATATGAAAGGGCTACCTCAATGAGGGCCTTTTCAAACCAAATGTAATGGTTGTTGACAATATTAATAAGAATTCTGCTTTTGTTTACTTATTGGAGTCAAATGATTTATGGCATGCCCGTTTAGGACATGTAAATTACAAAGCCTTACGAAAATTGGTTAATTTAGAAGTATTGCCTGATTTTAAATGCGACAAGTTGAAATGCAAAATTTGTGTGGAAAGTAAGTTTGTTAAACATCCTTATAAGTCTGTTGAAAGAAACTCAAAACCTTTAGACTTAATTCACACAGATATATGTAATATGAAGTCGACACCATCTCATGGTGGAAAAAAGTATTTTATAACTTTTATTGACGATTGGACTCGATTTTGTTATGTGTATTTGCTTAACAGTAAGGATGAAGTAATTGATGAATTTAAGAAATACAAAAATTAAGTAGAAAACCAATTGAATCTAAAGATAAAAATGATTCGAAGTGATAGGGGTGGAGAATACGAATCTCCTTTTGTAGAGATTTGTTTAGAATGTGGTATTATTCATAAACTACTGCACCCTATACACCGCAGTCAAATGTTTTGGCAACACGAAATAACAGAATATTGAAGGAAATGATGAATGCCTTAATGATCAATTTTGGTTCACCGCGAAACCTTTGGGGGGAAGCCATCCTTACGGCTAATAAGATACTCAATATGTACCCCGTAGCAAAACACAATCAATTCCATATAAGTTGTGGAAAGTAAAGAAACCCAACTTGAAAAAGTGTGGGAGTGTTTAGATAAGGTAGAGGTTCCTTTACCCAAAAGTGTGAAAATTGGACCCAAAACGGTAGATTGTGTATTTATTGGATATGCTGTGAACAGTAAGACCTGCCAATTTTTGGTTCACAAATCTGATAATCCTGCAATTCATGTTAATACGATAATTGAGTCATATAACACAGAGTTCTTTGAAAATATTTATCCATATAAAACTGAACATGAGTTGACAAGTGAAAGACTTAAACGATCACGAGAAGAATCAATGGAAAATACACTACCTAGTGAGGATCCTAGGCGTAGAAATCGCCAATGGAAAGCCACTTCTTTCGGACCAGATTTTGTTGCACAGTTGCTTGAAAATGAGCCTCAAACATTTAAAGCAACTATGTCTTCGTCTGAGTTAACTTATTGGAAAGAAGTTGTCAATAGTGAGATCGAATCAATTTTGAGTAATCATTCTTGGGAATTGACTGATCTTTCTCCACGAAATAAATCTTTAGGATAAAAGTGGATCTTTAAAAGGAAAATGAAAGATGATGGAACTATTGACAAATATAACGTTAGACATGTAGTCAAAGGATACAGATAAAAAGATGGTCTGGACTATTTTGACACAAACTCTCTAGTAACAATGATAACATCAATTAGGATGTTAATAGAACTAGCGGCAGTGTATGATCTTAAAATCCACCAAATGGATGTAAATACAACCTTCTTAAATGGAGAGCTGGAGGAAGAAATTTATATGGAACAATCTGAAGGGTTTGTAGTTCCTAGTAAAGAAGAGAAAGTGGGTAGACTCGTGAAGTCGCTTTATGGGCTCAAGCAAGAACCCAAAGAATGGCATGCTAAATTTTACCAAACAATGTTGGAAAATGGATTCAACATTAACGAATGTGATAGTGTGTTTACATTAAAAATATTTTGAATCATAAAGTCATTGTTTGTCTATATGTTGATGACATGTTAATAATGAATAAAGATATTGACGATATAAATGCTACTAAGCGCATGTTGTCAAGCAAATTCAATATAAAAGACTTAGGAGTTGCTAATTTGATCTTACGGATCAGGATTCTCAAAACTCCTCAGGGACTAGCATTATCTCAATCTCATTATATTGAAAAAGTATCGGATAAGTTCAAATACTTGAATTTCAATGTTGTGAAAACTCCAATTGATTTAAGCTTTACATTTCAAAAGAATGAAGGTGAAAGTGACTCTGAATTGGAATATGCCAGAGTGTTGAGAATTTGGATGTATATTATAAATTGTACGCACCAAATATTGCATGTGTTATTAGCAAACTGAGTCGGTTCACTAGTAATCCAAACTAAGACTTAATAAAGCTTAAAGTTTTTAATGATTTGCTAAATTTGGCAGATTTGACCAAATAGTGTATCTACGAGATGACACGGTTAGAAATTACCTATGTGAGTATGAAGTGTAAGCCGCTTCAAAGAGAATCTTATGTCAAAAGCCTATTCTCTATACACTCATGAAACCAGGAGGTGTTCATGGCTGAAACGAACACAACCGTAAGAACCATAAACACTAAAGTGTTAATTTTTTGACATATGGTTGTCTAGGTATGCACTAAAGCTCAATGGTTCAAAGATATCGCCTCTACCGATTGACTGAGTATATCTGACATATGTTCACTATAGAAAATCCAAGGGGAAACCTACTTATCCAGATGCAATTAATCCTTGCCTTTAAAGTATACACTTGTCTGTGCATTCCTATGTTATAAACATTCCCTATTAATGTGGGAGATTGTTGGGTATGTAGCAAGAATTGATGGAGAAATAGAGGGAAAGAAAGGAACTTGAAGAGTTGGAAACTTGAAAAGCCCTCTTATGCTTTATTGAAAAGGCATTTGTCCCTCATTGGTGGTGGAAAGAAAAATAGGAGAGTTTAATATAGAAACACTCCTATTAATTGTTAAAAGGGTTGGAAAGAGGGACCCCCCTCGCGCTTTGCCGTCGTCGCTCGCTCGGCTCGGCTTCAGCTACGGCTTCGACTTCTTTGGCTTTAGCAAATGATCGATTGAGAGATTATTTTTTGGACAAAGTTTGTTTTAATTAATTATTTAATTAATTAAATTAAATTAAAATGGCCAAACCGGTTTCCAATATTTATTTGATAACAGAAATATTTTCAATTATTTAGTTGAGATTAACCGAAATATTTTAATTTTTTAGTTGAATAACCCGACCCGACACGGATCCGCGCAACCCATTTTATTTAAATCTTTCCCAGTTTTATTTGAATTTCCCACTGTTTGAAAATATCTGTTCTGAAAGGCTTCAATTTTCAGGAACAACCAGGACCATTTGAAAGGTTGCAAACTTTCATTAATGGTTGTGTGGATTCTGAAAAGGTTGCAACCTTTCGGAATCTGTTCCTCTTGCCTATAAATACCATTCATTCCTCAGAATTTTTCCTTATGAATTTTTCTGATTTCCTCTTCTTTTTCTGCACAAAAAAAAATTCTTCGTATACTTTACTATTGTTGAGTGGTTCGCTGACACCAGAGTTTTTGGTATCTACATGCTCGTGATTGAGATCATTTTATCCTGAGAGGACATATTCCAAGTGAACTTTCAGATACTAGAGTGGACTAATTTCCTTAAGGGGACACTTTGAATTTAGTGGACTTGATCTTTTTCCTGTTCAAAATTTTCTTTTCCACATTCTAGTATGTTACAGATTATAATTGTTTTTCTTAATTAATTTATGCTCATCTTTCTTATTGATTCAGTAAACTTTGGTTACTTCGTGTTTCTGCAAACTTTTGTCAAAATCAATAATTTTAATTTTAAAAAAAAAAGTTAATGACTGTCACGACCCAAAACCGAGCCGCGACTGGCACCCACACTTACCCTCCTATGTGAGCGAACCAACCAATCTAAACCTTAACATTTTAACCATAATGAACAAAATACGATGCGGAAGACTTAAACTCATTAATAAAAAGACAATTCAATAACTTCTAAAAATTCAACATCTATTATTCCCCAAAATCTGGAAGTCATCAC
>NC_028641.1:70494822-70516825 GCF_001406875.1 Solanum pennellii
ACGGTCCGTCCTGCCATTCCGTTACGAAGTTCAGAGAGTCGATTTCAGTACCCAAATTTCAGAAGTCTAAGTGTTCTGGAACGAGACACCTGCGACGGTCCGTCGTGCCCACGACGGTTCGTCCTGCAGGTCCGTCGCCAAGTTCAGAGAGTCGATTTCAGTACCCAAATTTCAGAAGTCTAAGTGTTTTGGAACGAGACTCCCTCGACGGTCCGTCGTGCCCATGACGGTCCGTCGTGGGTTCCGTCGTCTCAGCCAGTTTTTCCAGAAATAAAATCTGCAGCTCAAAACGACTAAACAGGTCGTTACAATGACAAACACACTTGATCGCATTGGGAACCACACAAACTATTCTCGAAACACAAACTAAGCATGAAAACACTTATGGAAAGGGCAAAATGGTCATTTTCTAATTAAAAGCAAAATCACAAGAAATGAATTTCTCGGCTTCTAAGTTGATACATATTTATTTCTAAGGTTCATAAATTGGTATAAAGCGCCAACAGAACATCAATTTGGTGGTTGATTCATCAATTTCGCAGTTGATTTTGTCATATAATTCATAGATAATTAATCTATATCGCTGTTGATTCATCAATTTCATGGGTATATTTTAAGTGATCATTGTTCAGCCATAGTAATAATACGCTAACAACCTTCTTAGCCTTGAAATTCTTGTCAATCGATTTTCGATCTGAAGTTATGCATCCTTTCTTCCACCACCAGTAGTGTTGTCCATTGAACATACGTGGTCTAGTTATTCAGTATTTGACCTTTGTCCAGATTCAATGGGGCAACCATTTGAAAAGATCCTTTCTACGTGTTAACTTTTTAGAGAAAACCTGCTTTGACACCAATTGAAGAGTTGTATGAGTCTGTGATAATAATATGAACCAGGTCCCTTACTTGTTTCTATAACCATGAATAAAATGTATTGAAGATTGTATGAGTCGCTGCAATAGTGGAACATTGTCCCTCATTAGGTTCTATATATGACTAAGAACATAAACCAAAGAACAAACGTAAAAACCTGAAAACCTCTATGCTCAAGGGAGTAAAACCACGACCTATTCAAATAGAATTTTTCTAATCTCCATTTAAACACCCAATAACTTTTTCAGATTATGGATACCTGAGAGATCGCCCCTGGTGCATAAATAGTCTCTCCTTAGAACCCCTATGAAATAAGATCACTCTGAGAGACCGTTGCAAATCGGCCTGTGCATATCTCATCCTTCATCTGGTTCCTCGATAAGTTTGTCAAATCAACATAATACCGAAAAATTAGTGTTGAAAACATGAGAAAATAAGTCATAATTCTACTTGTTTTCAAGAAAAACATTTTCCTTCATACCAAACACACCCTATGTGTTTATTTATTTAACCTAATTAAAAATGAAAAATAAAAAGAAATTAGTATACTTTCTAAAATGAACATAACTGCAAATCTTTCCCTTCCTTCCCCCGTGTGTTTATATAATTTCTTTCAGTTTCCTTCATTAGTTCAGTAGAAGGAAATAATGATTTTGTTCAACCGTTTTCTGGAAATGAGTAATTATCTGCCGCCTCGTCTGCGGGCTTTCTTTTTCGAGCACCACAGCAGGACAGCACACTTGATAATGGATCTTCATTACAGTAATAATCGTGAAGAAGTTCTTATGAAACTCGACAAATTCATCAAACACCCTAGAAGTGAATCAATGTGCATCAATCATTGATATTACTTGTGGAAATCGTTTAATACGGTCAACAGAAGTGAATCAATGCGCATCGGTGTTGGATATAACTTGTTTGATACAGTCTACATACTTTTACAGGTTCAACTATGATGTTCAGATTGAAATCTTGAATATATATAGATCTAATTTTCGTCTTAATTGAGTTTAGGAAGTAGTAGCATTGTACAAAAAGTTGTTAAGACTCAAAATTAACCCTCAAGGAATCTGCTCGAGTTTGTAATGCCCTTACAGTATTTCAGGTAAAATACTTTTACATCTTTTACGAGAAGATTTCTGTGCACACATAGATCATGATTTATTTACAACTAGTCTTTTATGAGTGCAGTGTATGGTCTGTCACCCAGATGAAAGAAAGTGGCTCGTCAAAGGTATGGATGAGTTTCGTTTTACCTTTTCATTCTTTCAAGTCAAAAAAGCTCTGCGCATCACTTAGTGGATCGATTGAGATACGCAACAGATTTCTCTGCACTTTTTGCAGAAAAAATATAACATTATCTTTATCCATTCCTCCAAAGTACTCCAAATGCGATGTCGCCTCTGCAACTTCTGAGGCTCAGCATCTTCAATCTTTTTGAAGAAATTACTTTTCGACGCTAATATATAACAATATTCATGTGGGCCAGGTCCAAATTTTGTATAATTTGACTCCTAATTGTATAAATTCAGAATTTGTATAATTTAGTTCATAATTTTATAAATCTAAAATTTGTATATGCTTACCCTAACTTG
The DNA here is from genome assembly GCF_001406875.1 of Solanum pennellii. Classification (NCBI taxonomy): domain Eukaryota; kingdom Viridiplantae; phylum Streptophyta; class Magnoliopsida; order Solanales; family Solanaceae; genus Solanum; species Solanum pennellii. Next base: position 70,497,291 of record NC_028641.1, read on the forward strand.
TATATGCTATCATGTTGATACATTTTATTTGTATAAGTTTTGGATAATTTCTAACCATATTCATACATAATTAATTTGTATATAGTTACCTTTTTTGTGTATTGACAAGCAAATTATACTGACCGGCTTACTCTATTTGTATATTAACAAGCTAATTATACAAACAGAAATACCCATAGGAAATGAAACTGTAGTTATGGAGCAAAATTAGGTAAATTGTAGATAATGAGGCTTATTAATTTTAATCTCTTTGTTGTTTATGATATTTCCTCTTAAATAGCGTTATGTGGTTATTCGGCCAAGAGGAAAAATGTTAGACTTATTATTATTTTATGTGTTACCCAATTAATGTAAAGTAGATCATTAATAACTAATGAAGACTCTCAATCTATTATTAATGACTTAGTTGATGGACGTTCCAGATTAAATCTAGACATATCATAAATTTATCTTTTTCACCCATTAGGGTTTACATATTTTCTTGCACATTTCTATTACTGCCGTTGCTAGTAACATAAAGCTAGAGGAAAGAGATAAAAACATTTTTTGAATCAATGCTTTTGCTTTGTGATAATGTCTTCAGGTAGATTCCCTTAACATCTTCCTTTAAGATTTTTATACTCAAGATTTTAGAATTTAGTAAGTGAAGTTTATAATAGATTTCAAATATTTTTTTGATTTTTTTTAAATTTATAAAGTGGAAGTTGAATGAATTTGTTCTTTATTTTACTTTTTGCAATGGAGAGAAGATGACACGTTATTTGATTTATGAAGATGGAGATAAAAAAAAACGTTAAGATCACTTTTTCCCAAATTTGAGATTCAACTTCAAATTAAATTTTGAAGTTTTATAACTACACACTTGAAAAGAATCTACACTATTATCCTTTGAGGTTAATTGTATTTTTAGTTGATGTTTCCTCTTTAAAAACACATGCAAAATTTGTTATTTGTGCACTTCACGTGATGGAGGGTCCTTTCCACTCAACTTAATATTGTTGGTGTCAGTCCTAATTTTAGCCTCGTTTGACTATATTTTTTGATGTTGAAATTTGAAAATTAAAAGATTTAACTAGTGATTTTGTTATTTGGAAATTGTACTTGAACATGTATTTATTTGGAAAAAAGTTAAAGTATGACCGGAAGTTCCAAACAATATTTAAAAATCGAAACTTTCAGATTAAATTACATTGTCAAACAAATATTTAAAGATAGATTGTCAAAATATCTTTTTTGAATCTTTCACTAAATGCTAGCTTAATTAATTATAATTTAGAAATTTATGTTTCGTGTTATATTAAGTTAAAATATAGTTCAAATACAGTAGCTATCTATTGTTGTTGTCTTTTAGGACATATCAATCTTACAGTGTCATTAAGTGTGAGAATATATTGTTCACTGAGTAAAAGCTAAAAAAAAATTACTACAACGTTAAACGCAGTACAATAAATTTTAGGAAAGTAAAATTAAAATGCATAAGTTGTCTATAACATGTTGGTTTTGAGATTATTATATTTTTGGGATATTACCGCTATATTTGATATTTAAATAATTGGATTTTACAGGTAAAAAAGATGCATGATAATTTTTAATTTTCTTAATGCTATAGAAAATAGCAAAAAATTTTAAATTTTAAACTTAATCTCACTTTCAATAAAGAAGCAAAATCTTTAAATGAAGGTGTGTTAGGTAAGGAGCAAAGTAGTTTTTGTTTGCAACTTTTCTTTTGATACTTTTAAATATATGGTTGAATTATATAAAAATTAATGTTTTTGTTTACAAACTAAATATTAGAAATAAATTAAAAATTCACTTATTTTTCACACCTAATTTTGAAAGTGAAATCACTTTTGGAGATTTTAATTTTCCTTTCTTTTTCAATAATTTGCTATAGNTATTTTTCCTTGTAAAGTTTTTTCGTAGGTATTGACAATGCGATTGGGAATACCCATCCTTATGAAATTCTGAAAAATGAAACAATAAAGATTATGACTCTGAGTTTTATCTGCGATGAAATAGTTGAGATTTTTAAAGGTTTGAGGGATAAGGTTAATTTTAATTAATGAAATGTTATTAATCCCAAAACCTTTTCTTTTCACAATTGAATTGGTTACATGTAATTGTAATTTCTTAATTTGATGTGTATGTAGGCTGAGGAAATTCTAAAGTTTGTTAGATATGTCAAAAGTTGTTTATGACACTTCATCAAAAAAACCAGAGGTGTGAAAACACAAAGTCATGTTAAGGAATTCTCAACTACAACGAGAAACTCTCAAAAAAAAATATCTTATGAGTAAAAATAAAATTCTATCGCTAATAGAATATATATATATATATATATTAACTTGTGAACTCAATGAGAGAAGTTTCTATTATCATAGAACACCAATAGGATGGAAATACACTTTAAACTTTTCAATTTACTTTTTAGTGCAGCACTCGTGGTAGCATTGATGAACCTTTAAACTTTTCAATTTGGAGCTGAGTCACAGCTGCAAAAAAAAAATCATTGTCTAAATTGAAATTGGTTGAATGAAAAGTAAAGTCGAGAGATGAATAAAATTATCATAAAAACGTCTTTCTTTTTTCGACATTTTTGACCTGAGCATCATAGCATATATGTTCCTGTCCATCATAGCATATATGTTTCTGTCCATCATAGCATATATGTTCCTGTCGTAGAGCAAGTGTTTTCTTGCTTTTAATATTTCATTCCAAGCTTAAAATGGGGGAATTTTTTAGGGATGTTTGAGAAAATTGTAGAAGTCCTTTTAGCTTGGTCTAGGTGAGTGCATTAGTAGTTGCGTCAGCTGTTGAGTTTGACTTCTATTACAGGAAGAAAACATCTTTAAGAGAGGAAATCTTTCTTTCTAGGGAATCTATTGTTAGGCTTTATTTGTCCTGATTTCTTACCATAAATAGGTTTTCCTTTTAGGAAAAGGTTTTGGATTGACTAATCCTTTTTTTGGTAGGAAAAGGTTTAGGACTCTATAAATAGAGGCATGTTCCTTCTAACTTAATCAGCATTCACAATGTAGTCTTAAGGACTTTGAGAGTTTTGGTTAGGGGGAGAATTTGTGGGTCACAAGCTTGATACGTTATCACTTGTGTGAACCTCCCATGTATTCCGAGTGATTTGGTTGAGGTTGTTTCTCTCTGTATTTTGTACTCTCATATTTATAGTGGATTGCTCATCTCCTTTGTGGACGTAGGTCGATTGACCGAACCACGTTAAATCTTTGTGTCTTTTGGTATATTTCTCGTTGTCTTCTTACTCGTGGTCTTTTGAGGTTTGCTTTGCTAGCTTCCGCGTTTACACCTGCTTATTTCGGTCCTAACAAGTGTTATCAGAGCCAGATTCAATGACAGAGTCAGGTTTAGTTGTTCGATAATCGATGATTGAACCACGTTAGAAGGAGGTGTTCATCTTGGCGGTGTAGTTCTAGCAGTAACTTTTTTGACAGTAATGAAGATTTTGTTCGAGAAATTGTTTCAGAGAGATTCTTTGTGTTGAGACATAAATTTTGCAAAGGAGATTATGGAGAGGAGAAGCAAGTTGTTGAAGATTAAGTCAAGAAGGTGGACAAATTTATTTTGCCAGAAATTCAGGTCACGGGGGAGATTTGTTAGGCTTTATTTGTCCTGATTTCTTACCATAAATAGGTTTTCCTTTTAGGAAAAGGTTTTGGATTGACTAATCCTTTTTCTGGTAGGAAAAGGTTTAGGACTCTATAAATAGAGGCATGTTCCTTCTAACTTAATCAGCATTCACAATGTAGTCTTAAGGACTTTGAGAGTTTTGGTTAGGGGAGAATTTGTGGGTCACAAGCTTGATACGTTATCACTTGTGTGAACCTCCCATGTATTCCGAGTGAATTGGTTGAGGTTGTTTCCCTCTGTATTTTGTACTCTCATATTTATAGTGGATTGCTCATCTCCTTTGTAGACGTAGGTCGATTGACCGAACCACGTTAAATCTTTGTGACTTTTGGTATATTTCTCGTTTTCTTCTTACTCGTGGTCTTTCGAGGTTCGCTTTGCTAGCTTCCGTGTTTACACCTGCTTATTTTCGATCCTAACATCTGTGAGATAAAGTCAACTGGAAATCATGATCGGAGTCGTGGTTTGAAGATGATGATTTGAAGATTCATTCGACAGAGAAGGGTGTCTTGGTTGCCGATACCAAGGTTGAATGAATCATTCCACCTGGCAACAGCAAAAGTAGAGTTTGGCAGCTATCGTATGTGCAGTTTGATCAGTTACAAGGGCATGAAATTCTTCTTTTATTTCTAGACACACATCTATTTTCTTCCTGTGTGAACTGCATTCGTGGTGGTGATAAACCGATAAAGTTCAAACTCCTATCTCAAGACTTACATCAGTTCAAAGTTGAACGTAATCATATTTGATTGGAAAACTACACGCAAGTAGAGAAAAGTAGGGAAAAATTCAAAAAAAAAGTTACTATGTGCTTCATGTACAAAATGTAAGTTAAAGTAGAAACATGATAACTTGAACATCAGCTGAAAAAGTGAAAGAAATTCCAGAAAATCTGTAAAGGAGAAATAGAAGTCCAGTGAAATAGATCTAGTTCAATGACATATATACTATGCTCCCTTTAATTGTAAGACTGGATAATGTGACTTCTAATTCTTCTTGCGTCCAAACTGTCTATTAATGAGCATTAGCAAGGCAGTGGAAACATAGAGAAAAGATATTTCACCAATCACTGCTGTGTAGGCAATAATAAACTCATTGCAGGATGACTATAATGTGGAGTTGCCTGCATTTCTAACTCACTTGTGAAGAACGATTTGGCCTTTTTAATGTTCCTCTCGTTAGTACTCGATAGAGATACGTGTTCTTTTTCAGTATAGGATAGAATTGTGTGCAGAGAGTTGCGTAGTAGTAGGCTAATAACACAGAATAACATGTGTTGTAAATGGATAGTGGAAGTCAAGATTTCCGAAAACTGAAAGGAAAACTGCAGAAATTTAATTAGAATGAAAATTAATTACCTCCAATTTCAGTTGTCAAATGTGAAATTTCATCACCAAAATTGATGCATAAGCTCAGGATAAAAATTACTCTTCTCGAGTTTTCCATCAATTTCTAAAAGTCTCTTATTCACCAACAGTGAGTAAGGGAGAATGAAGAATACAAAAGTATAAGATGATGGAAAAAATGAAAAAATGACATATTTGTTTGTTCTTGAATTGATGGACTAACTTATTTATTAAATATGAGCACGAATGTGGAGGTAAACAGCAACGTATGAAAATGTGTGGATCACTACATCTACCATAGATGAAGACTCGATCTTGATTTGTGAAAAACTTATGGATCACCACCGGAGAAGACGGTTTCTTGATATGTAGAGGACTTGTACATCACCACTGGAGAAGAAAAACCATATCACGTATTTGAACCAACATCAAAATAAAATGGCCTTGGATCAATGGTAAAGTTTTCTCATTATGATTTATAAGTAGTCTACGTCACACCTCTTGAGGTGCGGACCTTCCTCACATCTGCTTAAAACATGAGATGCTTTGTGTACCGAAGTGCCTTTTTACTACATTATCGGCATAATAACCTTATTATAGGCTAAAGCTAACGTTGAAGAGGAAAAGATAGAAACCTAAGTTGGATCTGGAATATTGAGCATAACAAGCTTAAACAATTTACATGTAGCTACTTTGTCACAATAGACCACAAATACATAAAACAAAGTTAATTTTACCACTCCAACACAGGCTAAGAAGTGTAGTTGAAATGAAATTAGTAAGTCAAAATAGACTCCAAAGGAGTAATAGAAATGATCAGTCTGGAAATAACTAATACTCAACACTGAATTACACGCGCTACTGCAAGGGCATACCTTAGCTTTTCCTCATGGATTGTATCCTCTTAAATTTGAAACAGACTTGATTCGGTCACTACAAATGCAAATTAATGAATAGGATCAGTTTGACATTGAACCACCTGGGAATGGAACCAGCCTGCATCGATGCCCATCCACTACTCTTTTTGAAGAACCACCTATAAATGTAGTGGATACCTATGATACTTACTGATAAAGTAGGAACCTACTTCCCAAGGAAAATAAAATATAATGAATGATGAATCTTATAATTTAGAAAACCTAAGCTCCACAGCAGCATCAAGGTAATGACCAAGTTATATCATCCTCCACTCCAGATATATAGAAGTCCATGCATAGACATTTTGGCTAGTCGTAGGGAGATATTTCGTCAGGAAAATCTTCAAATTATGACCAAACAAAAAGTCATACCAACCCATTGAATCCATCCATAAATGGAACAGTTCTGTTGAATATCAAAGTCATGATGACAGAGGAAGTAGGAGCCTTGAACTTGATATACAGAGATATCCACCCCATTCATGAGATGGTGTGCAGGAGGAGATGATGTATTACATCACAAAATGTTCTCATTTTGCTTAATACACAATGTGTAAGCCAAATTCCTTAAACCGAGCACCAACAAATGGAGTCATTGAAATGCTCATAGAGTCTCCAGTATCCAAGTGAAGTCCTATTTTCCGAAGGCATAGTCTCAACAAGAAAGCTAGTAACCTTCACTGCGCCTTTGCTCCAATTGTGAAGGAGACTGTTGGCATGAAAGAAACCTTTCCATGGTCAACAGTCGATTCTCCCATTGGGTTTGAGAGAAGCTCGTAAAGTTGTCAGTCAATTAGCAATTTGTATTGAACAAAAGGAGAAAGTTATAGCGACAGGATTTCTTACCTCGTTCAGATAGTCCTATATGCGATTTTGAGTCTGGTTTTATCTTAGTTGATTCTCCATCCGTGTGACTGTCATTACAGAAGCAGAGCACATATCATCATGCAGTCCTGCTGATCTGCTCTACTGCAGAAGAAGTCCACAGAAATATCCAACATATATGAACATAATAGATTAACTAATGCACTATATGGTCCCAGCAAGGCAAATAGAGTCTGAAGACTAATCTGACTCCCTGAATTCCATTAAAAGTGCATACTTTAACATGTGAGCAGACCTTTGGATGTGGCCACTTAAAAGGTTAGTAATGAGAAGGTCGTCAATTATTTTGTGTTGTGGATCTTTGGTAAAAGAAATGCCCTCATCTTTTTTCCTCTGACTTGATCCTAGACCAAGGTACTAACCCATTGTAAAGTACTCTTTCAATTTGATATGTTGAGTTTATGTAATTTGTGTGAATTATGCTTTGTGTTGGGCACCTCATTCATGCTTTGTATGATCTCATTTGAGTGCTCAAAATCAAATTTTATCCACAATTGTAGAGTCACCTATTGTATTAGTTGTACCACCAAGTAACCTGGCAGTTTGTCTTTCTTGCAAGCTCAACAATGTCATGATGTAATTTTCATTTATTCCACAAATCAATGTGAACTATGAAGTACAATATCATTGTTTTGTTTTCACTCTTATAAATGAAAATGAAAAGAAATTGTCGGCAAACCTCTTTTGTACAACAACTTCGTGAAAATGCTCATGCAACTTATATAGATTGATTCCGTAGATCAAGACTCTCAACAAACACTTTATCTGCATATTGAATTTCTTCCTTTACTTCACCTTAAAAACTGAAAAAATGAAAGTGACCCAAACTATCACCACACAGATCTCCTTAGTTGCATTATGTGCATAAAAAATCCAACGTCATCTATGAATTTAGTTTTATTCTCAAACATGCAAGAGGAAACTAGATAAAATTGTTGATATGCACATCTAAGAATCATTGTAGGCCCATTTCACAGAAGTGTATAGATTTGAGGAAAGAAAAATCTGGAAAAAGAAGAAAAATTTACGTGTAATTCAAAATACAGTAACACCGAAGACCAATTGGAGTTGAACCAGAGAAATTCAAAATGATGATAAGGATTGAGAAAGAGCGGCAACGAAGGCCTGAAAAGGAGAAGGAAAAGAGCGAGCAAGCCAGAATGGTGGATTCTAGAATCTTTGTGAAGAATGAAGAAGAATTGCAATACAGTAGAGTCACTTTTAGAAATAGCCCCAAATAATCAAGAAAATTACAAATTTGCCACTGTTAGTCCTTTTCAAACAACCACTCCTAAAACTTACATAAATATATTATAATAAAAAAATATTTACCATTTTATAGTAATAATATTTTTTTTTACTTGACCACTTTTAATTCATTTATAATACAAATTTAATATATTTACAAAGATAAATTTTATTATTCAAATATAATACAAGTTTTAATGATGGATAATGCATTTATCACACATTTTAATACACTTATAATACAATAATGTGATATTTTTTACCAAACAAACATTATATATTTCAAAAACAATTATAATTCAAATATATTGCATGCATAATTCACTTTAATACATATTACAGATTTATCACAATATTGCTATAAATGATAATAAATAAAAAGTATCGCTAAAATCAGTAATTATTTTTAAAATGTATTTATTCATGTAATTTTTCCAATTTATATTCCAAATAAAAAGTCCTCTTTTCTACCTTCACTTTCCTCACTCTTTACTGCAAATATTACATTTTACATATTAATTTTGAAAGACAAGTGGGAGGGGAAAAAAGGCCACAACGTAACTATATACCCCATCTGCGAAATTTTTGTCCCAATTTATATGACACCTTTTATGTTTTGAGAATACAGTTTAAGTTTGATTGAAAATTTGCGCATGAAATCTTTAATTTTTTTGAAATGAAATTTATATATTTGTAAACTACGTAAACAGTACTATGAGTCACAATAATTGATAATTCCAAATGTTTATAAGATCTATAAAAAATTTACGATCAAAGTTATATTTGTTTGACTCTTGAAATCCGAAAGGTGACATATAAAGTGAGATGGAGATAGTAATAGGTTAAAATAGATATTTGCTAAGTTATAAATCGAATATATATAAAATGTCAAAATTATCCTTTTAAATGAGTGATTAAGGTATATGTCATATCTTTTCACCATTTTTTCTCTTTTTATAGAAAGCTAACTTTTTATATCAAGTGGATGTTATATATTAATGGTAACTTTTGGAAAAAAAGAAGGATGTGTCATTCTTTATTTAATTTGATGTACATAATTATATATGCATGAGACCAAGAGGATGCAAGAAAAGTATGTTTCAACTATACTTATACTAGAAGAAAAATGACTACTAGCTTGGATTCATACATAATTTGACTAAAATATATCGTAATATAATCTAGAATATGGTCCCATGAACAAGTACAGTTAGTCATGACTTTCATTGACTACAAAATCTAGCTTTTAACAATCAATTTGTGTTAAAAAGAAAAAAGTTTGAATGAGAGAACTTTGAATTCCATGCTTTTACATGCAACTAATAAACCCCTTCTTCACTTTAATATCTTTTATACCTACTTAACAAACTTCACAAAAAGAAATTAATATTCTTCTTGGTCTATATATCAAATAAAGTAGTTTATCTTTATCTTTAATCAATTTTATTTGGTAATATTTTCAATATATAAAAAATAAGACTCGTAATTATCAAACATAGCAAGATTTTATCGTTACCAAATATAGCAAGTATATTTTTTTTTCTAAACATATAGTACAAAACAACACTTCAAATCTCACTCATGATTTCATGTATAATTTTTAAAAAGTTAAAAGGTGGATTCGATAAAAAAAAGTTTTGACTTCATCAGTAATAATAACAATATGCTATTTTATTTGTATTTACCATGAAATTGATGTTTTAATTAAGTGGGCTCCTTGTTGTTTGTTCAATAGTATTGTTCAAACGCTTCATCAATCATACAAAGAACAAAGAAATAAAGGCAATTATTTAATTTGACGTAATGATGTCCCCCTCCACATCCAAGCCCAAATAATTTCTTAGTTAAATTACTATATATATTTTTAAAATATTCATTTTTCAAAAAATAATGTAATATAATTTTCCTTGTACCAAACACACTCTAAGACCAAGTCTCGATCTTAACCTACATTTTCTTCTTGGGTAGTTTCAAGTTTGTTACTAAGTAAGAACTAATTAAAAAAAAAAGGAAAAAAAGAGTTTGTTGCATGTGGAAGTCAAATAATTGCATGCAATTAGTCCTTTTGAATTTTGATTATTAATAAAATATATTTGTTGACTCTATTTTTTAAAAGCTAAATTCTATATTCAATGAAAGTCATGCTTCTAACTGTCCTTGTTATTTAAAAATAAGTTTCTACTTTGATCAACTTATGTCCCAATTATATATTTAATATATATGGTCTTTAATTCCGGTCACGAGAATTATGGTAAAATAAATGTATTCTTAAATTTCGTATTCCTTCAATTAAATATTATTAACATTATTATTTGGAGAGTTTTACTAAAAAAACGCATGCCTTAAAGTTTTTTTAAGAGGTTTGTATCAAGTTTTCAAATCCGTCAAAAAAGTAGTATTAAATAACTACTCCTAATAAAAGTTAGGATAGAATATTTATTCCTAGTATTTCAACTATGTACGTTTTCTATTGATTAATGATCTGACCTAATCGACTCAATTAAAAGACTGTGGTTGTTATCTCTTATCTAATTCCATGGAAGTTCATGATGAACATACAAGGAAAAGACTTTATAAATTATTCCAAATATCTTGTTCAAGAGAAAAGTGTTAGGAAAAAAAGTTCTGAAAAAGAAAGCACATGACAAGGGATTATATTGGCCCCTCCCCTCATTCTTCCACTATTGTGCTTGGTAAAGTTTCTCAAAAATTCACTATAAATATTTATTAATCATAATATTGGAAGACAATAAAGAATAATTGGTGATAGGTATTATAATAATTAATAGTAGCCACCACTCTAGTTTCTCTTCTTGTAATCACAACGACCTCATAATTTGCTATTTCTCTATTTCCAAATCAATTAGTATAACTAGTTTTTTTAAAAAAAATAAATATTAAATCACTAATTAAATTTTTATCTATCAACATACTACGAATAGTCGATTTTCTATTTAAAGCCACTCAGATGTGTTACTTCTGTATCAAAATACTTTTATTTTTTTAATGTCAAACTACATAATTTTCTTAAATATTTAACATGTTATATGAAAAAAATTGTAATTTATAATATTTTTTCGTAGAAATTTTTGAATATCTTAATTTTTTGTTGGTATTAAATAAATTTAATCAAATTTAACATTTATAAATTTGTTAAATGAATCCTCAAGAAACAAAATATTTTTCTCTGTCCAATAATAATTGTTCACGATTAATTTTTCACATGCACACATTAGGAAATACTCCCAAGCATTTCTAAAGGAAATTTATTTAATAATAAAAATAAAATAGATAAATTTTTTTAAATAGGACGTTTTAATATATATAGTTTGAAAGGGATTGATTATGATTCTAAACTATTATTGGTTTTGTATGATGGAAAATATCATAACTAGTGTTGAAACAGACAATGGAGGGTGGTAATCAATCACCTTTTGTATTGGAGTTTGAAAGGGATTGATAAAGTACACCACCGATATTTATTCATAATATTCTTTTTCAAAAAGATTTAAAATAAATAATATAATGATAATTTATTTCATTTAGTATAAAAAAGATAAATAATATCTGATGATTATACTATTAACATTGATATTTTAAGAACAATAACATATATTAATTCAGATTAGATCCAAAATTTCATCAAAGAAAGTCGAGCAAATTTCAATATTTACAATAGCGCATGATCAAACTATTTATTGTAGATAAAATTTTAACAGATTTAGTGGGAATCTATCAGTAGTGAATTAGCGTTGCACTAAAAAAATATATTCATACTCTTATTTGTTTCTATCTCACTATTTCTTCCGTTCCTTTTTAGTATGTCATTTTTTAAATTTCGCTTGTATATAATAAATTAAGTTTATAATTCTATTCTTACTAATATATTTTCAAAGTCAATTTTTCAATAAATGAGTAAATTATCCATTTTTTTAAAAAAAATTGTTTGTAAAGATTTCTTTTTTGAAATTAGATTTTACAGAGTAGTGTGGTGGTGAGAGTAATAAATCAATGTATGAAATAATTGCAATGAACATTAATTGCTTATTAGTCTTTCTAGGTTGCTGAAATATTTATTTTTAAGACTAATTAATAACAAAAAAACTAGGTATAATAAAAAAAATATTATAATTTATTCATGATTTCATTCATTTTATGAAATGACAAATATGATGGACCAACTATTTATAGTAAGGATGACATGTAAAAAAAAAGGAAGTATAATAAGAATAGTTTTTCATACACATTAACAAAAAATGTTAGTAAATCTTTTTTGCATTAGTTATTGTCATTAAATTTAGTGTCGCTATAAATTTTAAGGACATTTATAAAAAAGAATAAATTGCCACTAAAAATAAATATTGACCATAATTAAGATATTACAATTAATTAATTTGTCTTTAAAAATTATTTTTTATACAGTGAATCTTTTATGTACGTATCGCGTTTTGTAAATCTTTTTGCTTTCTAAATTCTCGTAAAAATCTATAGCTAAAGTTTGTTAATTATTTTTTGAAGACAAAAATACATACGGTTGACAAATATTTACAAACAAAATAGCACAATAATATATTCAAAGAACGTAATTATTAAAAACCTACCCAAAGAAATAAAAGATTTTTTTTTGTCATTTAATCTGATGTGCTATATGATTTTTATTTGTGTTTCCCCCCAAAAAAATTGGTTATTTAGATATGAATTTGATAAAATGTTCAAAGATATTTTTTTTAGTCACCACACGTTATATGACCATAGGATATTCTTTTATATATTTTTTGCTTAAACTAACAACCCTTTTCTTGGCATTTATGTTCAATGTTATGAAATTGTTTGTATCCCAAGTAAGAGAAAATGATCAAAATTGGTCCTTAACCCATGATTTTCATTTTATTTGATGTATAAATATGATGGAAAAGTCCTGAATATATTTAAAAATGAAATCAAATTGGTCCTAAATCATATAAGTAAAGATAATCGTTATTCTTATTTTTATCAAAACAGATGTCTTTGGTATCAAACTACCAAACAAAGATATATTCTTGTAACATTCAATACGATTAAAAATGCACATCAAACTTCATAACCCAAACTTGGAAGAGACGTAAAAAAAACTTTCAAAGGTAGAACTTGAAGAAAATCGTAAGTTTATAGTAAATAGTATGAAAGGAAGTCTAAGATGCCGAGAGCCTTAGTCTATTTCAACAACAAACACAACGATTTTCTTTACTTATATGTCTTGGGACCAAATTGATCACCTTTTAAATTTAAATACATTAAAAATCATTTCCAACATATTTATACATTAAATATTTATAGTAAATATCAAATGCACTAAGGGCAGTTCACATTTCTTTTCTCTGTTTGTTAAAATTTAAGGGTGAAAGGAACTAGTTACGTGGCTTTTAAATACTTGTTGAGGACATTTAATAGTCAATGTCAAAGTCTTTTTTTTTTTTTGTTTAAAGTTTAAATTATGAAATACTCCATGTGTGTTAAGTAATTGGTATTAGCATAACATATTCACTGTAATTTCTCAACTATTTCCATCTAAACAACCATTTAGGGGACCACATAGGCAGGGGGCTAACTTTTCTCTATATAAACAGAACCCATCAGCTGCATTGCATACACAAATTTTCTATACCTCTCCAAATACAAAGTTGCAAACCTTTTCCAAACCACATCATTTTATTATTGTTAACAAATTGTAACTTTGGCCATATAATCCCATGGATAATTTACCTAAATGTGGAGCTAATTATGTGCCTCTTACTCCTCTCACCTTTTTAACCAGAGCCTCTAATTCTTATGCCAACCGCACCTCTACTATTTATGCCAATGTTCGCTTCAATTGGCGGGAAACCCATGAACGTTGTTGTCGCCTTGCTTCCTCCCTTCGCTCCTTAAACATTGTCAAGAACGACGTGGTAAGTCTATCTAGATACACATTTTAATTATCGCGAGTAATTCTCATATATGAGTTCATTGAGATTATGGTCATATATTAATGTGGCTTGATTTTACAATCATGTAGGTCTCAGTCCTTGCACCAAATGTACCGGCCATGTTAGAAATGCATTTTGCTGTGCCTATGGCAGGGGCTGTGCTCAACGCCATCAATACAAGGCTGGACGCTAAAAATGTTGCCCTTATTCTCAAGCACTCAGAAGCCAAGATCTTTTTTATTGACTATGAATACATTGACAAAGCTAAAAAGGCCATTGAAATACTACTGTCCGACTTTCAAATGCCAATGCCTCTTGTCGTTGTCATTGATGACATAGATTCCCCTACTGGAATTCGGTTTGGGGAGCTTGATTACGAGCAGTTGGTGTTCCAAGGCAGCCCTGAGCACGTCGTTGAGAATATTGATGACGAATGGGATCCAATTACTTTGAGCTATACATCAGGTACAACTTCAGAGCCAAAGGGAGTCGTGTACAGCCACAGAGGTGCTTTTTTAAGCACTTTGAGTTTGATTTTGGGATGGGAGATGGGTACTGAGCCTGTCTACTTATGGTCCCTCCCTATGTTTCACTGCAATGGTTGGACTTTCACATGGGGAATAGCTGCAAGGGGTGGCACCAATGTTTGTATGCGCAATACAACAGCCCAAGAAATATACTCCAACATAGTGTTACACAAAGTAACGCATATGTGTGCTGCACCTATTGTTCTCAGCATAATCCTTGAGGCCAAGCCACACGAGCAGCGTCAAATAATGACTCCGGTACAAGTTTTGGTGGGGGGTGCACCCCCACCAGCACCACTGCTTGAAAGAATCGAGAGGGTGGGATTCCACGTTGTCCATGCCTATGGGCTCACGGAGGCCACTGGACCAGCCCTGGTGTGTGAGTGGCAAGCCAAGTGGAGCAAATTACTGTGGGAAGAACAAGCCAGGTTAAAGGCAAGACAAGGGCTGGGCATACTAACACTTGCTGATGTTGATGTGAAGGAATTCAAGAATATGGAAAGTGTGCCTCGTGATGGGAAAACAACAGGGGAAATATGCCTGAGGGGAAGCAGTATCATGAAAGGGTACTTAAAAAATGAAAAGGCGAATTCAGAAGTATTCAAGAACGGTTGGTTTTTCACAGGGGATATGGGAGTGATTCATCCAGATGGGTATTTGGAAATCAAAGATAGATGCAAAGATTTATATATATAGGAGATATACAAATGCATGTATGCCTTCATCGAAGAAAAAGGGGGAATCACATAAAATTTTCATACAACCAAACTTAATTCCATCAATGAATCATTTGATAACGAATTTTGATGACCCATTTGTGTAGAAAATAGAGATAGGTGGAGTATTTTTTATTTACTTTTTTTTTTTGCAGCTCTGATTTAGTTTTTATATGTGTAAACTATTTTTAAAACATTCACAATAAATTTTATATGAAAATAAGTGAAGAATAATTTTAACCATAAATACAAATTAGCTGTTGAATTAAAAAAAAAGTAGAAAAAAACTTGTGAGAAAGTTATCATCCCGAGATTCTGCATTAACAGCAAATTTTCCCGCGAATGTATATAATACACACAGAAACAAGAAGATAAAAGATAAAGTTATTGTTACCCCTCATGTCAATAAATTTAACAAATATGCGACCTCTTTGAAAATCCCCAAATCAATTAAAATTACTCAATTTTATTTAAATTATCGAATTTTAACTCGATCCGACCCACTTAATAATCCCGACATTCTGCATGAAGGGAAACTTTCCCGCGTGTTTGTGTATATATATGAGTATCTTCTCTCTGTTTCCTTCATAAATTCATAATAAACAGAGTGCAGAAAAAGGAAACAAGAAGATAAAGATTTAGTTTAACCATTTTCTGAAAATGAGTAATTCGTGGGAGCATCGTTACAGGATGGATCTATTGATAGTGAATCTTCGTGAGAGTAGTATTCGCGGAAATGTTCTTGTTGAACTCAACAAATTCATCATACATCAATCAACTGAAGCAATGCGCATGGATCTTGGATTTCACTTGTGGAACTCTGAACTTACACTCCCCATACTTTTACAGGTATATGATCGAATTGCTTCATTGTATTCGATGTGTGAAATTATCTTATGGATCTAATTTTGATTTTAGGAAGTAGTAGCAGTGTACCCCAAACTTTTAGACCCAACAATATTAACTATGACGGAAACTACTCGACTTTGTAATGCTCTTAATGTAATTCAGGTGAATTCACTTTTCCGTTTCTGATGATTTTCATATAGTGAGTGCCTCTTGATGATATTAATCTTTTATGAGTGCTGCAGTGTATGGCTTCACATCCAGATGCAAGAATCGGCCTCCTCAGAGGTAGCAACAGATTGCTTTGTTTAGATTGTGATACGGAACAAGACTTATTTCAATCTTTCTTATGCAGCAAACATACCATATTTTCTTAATCCATTTCTCCAAGTTTCTGAAAATGTGATGAGGCCTCTGCAAGGTGTGACGCTTAGCATCTTGAATCTTATTGCTGAACTAGCAAAGGTCATACCTAATGTACCTTCAATGCATCAGTCTTTCAAGTTAATTTCATAATCTGATACTAATTCTGACTTTGTTGTGCAGTTTGATGAGTCATATGGGCAAGAAATTCTTCTTTTATTGCTAGACACACAAGTAGTTCATTTATGCCTGCACTGCATCCTTCATGGTCATCAACAGATACGGAAGGTTAGTGAGACCAAACCTTTTGACTGTCTTTTTCAACCTTTTTTTCTGAATTACTCTGTCTGTGCAGGTTGCAACATTCATACTTGTGAAAATCTTGATGCAAGAGAAAGGGCTAAAATATTGTTGTGCTCTCCCCGCTCGTTTTCTGTTAGTGATACAAGTCCTGCATCAACTGGTAGACAAATTTACTTGTGATGAAATCCCTTGCTCACAGCAGATAAAATATGTTGTTCAATGCTACCTAAGTCTTTCGCGAGTAGCATGGGTAGGCGGGTAATTTGTTTTTGTCCCTGCTGCTCTTATGGTGAATTAGTCTCTAAATTATCAACAACATTATTGTTTCATTTGATCTTTCCCTTCATGATACAGGATATATGATGCAGTGAGAACCTATTTTCCACAACAGCTAATTGACAACACTTTTGGCAACATTACTCGTGTGAGTCCATCGTCTTATTTCTTCCCAGTACAGATCAACATCCCTCTAGCTAATTATGTACTAAACCAAAATATAGTTTATGATATTAAGTAGTAATTTTAGGGTTTAATTTGCAGGACGATCCAGAGATTCCAAATATGCTGCATCAGCTAGTGTTGAATCTAACTCGTCAACCACCACAATTATTGGTAGCAGAAGTGTTGGGAAGGAATAGTAGAAAGAGGTAGCATATATAGAGAACAATTTTGCAGCTTTACTATATAATGATTTTGAATATGAACCTCTAACTAGTCTTACTGCTTGCTGAATGAGCATTCTCCTTTTGCTATTTTCCACAAAATCATAAATTGTACATCTACATGAAAAAGACGACTAGCAGCCAAGGGTCTGGCTTAGTGATCGATAAAGTGAATTGAGCACCATGAAGTCTGATATTCAAATCCCAACAGAGACAACATATATATTTGTATTTGACAGACTCCATTTGCTCCTTATTTTCATTCACATTGTGAGATATTCATAGACACCCACCCAGAGAACAAAAGTACAGCTTAGTAGATGTAGAAGATTAAATGTGCAATAGAAATCGAACAAAATTGCTATTAAAATTGAAAACAGCAAGGGTATATAGAAACAGAACTTGTTTTATCATTACTAAACACCACTATAAGAAAATGTCCTGGGAATTAATATGAAAATTTGCAGGAAAATAAGTTTCCTACCGATTTTCATACTAATCCCCAAAAAAATCTCCATGTAATTTACAGTTTTCTTATAGTGTACCTCAAAATAAGATGCTGAGCTATTTAACCTAATTTGGATTGTTAAAGACAATCAAACTCTAATTAGACTTAAGTGGAAGGGCTAAAAGTGGTCTGTGACTAAACTTTCAAGCAAAATAGAGCTTTGGCACCAGCTAGAGCAAGAATAGATGCTGGAATTCCCCACAATGACTCACCAATCTTTAGCCTTCTGCTTGTTATACATTTGCCAAACTAATAGGATCAATGAGCCTAGACACATTTCGATAGCAAAGTAGCCTCCAAGGTAAAATGGTATGGCCATGCACATTGGACTTGGAATGAATCGATAAATTCTATAGTTGGTCTCAAATTTCTTCAGCAGTTGAGTCACTAAGTTGATGAGAATAGCAGCCAGAAAGAAACAAATAGAGAGGTTGAGGCAATGTTTGGGTAGACTTCCAAGTAGGGCGATTCCATGCAGGGTATGAACCTTCTGGATAGGCCGTTCTAGAAGACTAGAGGGGTTATTACACAGCCCATGGCAGTTCCAATAAGAACATGGAACGCGGGGATGTAAGGGTTAAGAAACCAGTCTTGAAATCTCCCATCAAGCCAGAAGTTGTGTCTAGTATACTCATCATCAAACCACATATTCGTCTTTGAATGCATTCTCTGTTGATGATTCCCCTCCCAATTCTAGATCAGCATTATCTCCAACCATTATTAACTAGTAACTAATTATGTTTGAACCAAAAAACGAACAAAGAAGTTGAGAAAGTGAATAGCTTGGTGAGTATAATGTGTTACGTCTATTATATAAGAAATAGTGTTTCCTCATTTGAGATGGAATGGGAATTAACAATAATTGTCTCCAAAATTATTGCTCAATCTGAATGGAATGGGATTACAATTACTGTTTACTAACTTACCAAAAAAAAAAACTATTTTTCAAAATTAGCAAAGTTTTTTTTTTTTTGTATCATCAACCCGTAACTAATATCAACAGCCTGAACTTTGATTCACAAGTCAATTAGTCAATCATCTAAACATAAATATCACAACCCCTACACTTCACAAATGATATATACAGGATGTTCATCATAAATAGAAATAGTAGCAAGAAGTGAAGTGCAATGCAAAATTTCTACATTGATCACTTTGTTTAACATTAATAAATTAATTGTCTATCTTGTTAACATTCAAATCTAAAATTGATGTGAAAGAATGTAATAATAGTTTATGTCAAGAAGAGAAACGGTGTCGGACTAGAGAGAAAGAGTCTAGTTTATATTGCGTACGTTAGAAAGTAATACTAAATTTTAGGAAATAAAGTTGGTAAAAAAAAAATGTTAAAAGTCATTATTATATAATTACAAGTAAAATAGTAATTTTAATATAATTTATTAGGTTAAACCAAAATCATAAAGTAGTAAATCAAATCGATAACCCAGCAATATTTTTTACTAAACCGTTAACTTAATACCCATAAAACAATAGTGATTTTTTTCAGTTCAATATATCAGTTAAGTTGATTTTTGCACACCCCTAGAAGAGTATAACTTCATTTTGCATTAATACAAACTCCTTTTCTTTAAAAGAAACAGTATTATCG
>NC_028641.1:70517458-70520783 GCF_001406875.1 Solanum pennellii
ATATAGAAACATAACATAAAAGAATAGAAGATCAAGTTTTAATACGCACATCCCCAAATAATTATATATTCTCAACGATCCCCCTTCAACTTTTTGGAGAATGGAACATTAAGAAAGCACCTATAATCTAGTAATGAACCTTCATCAGAACAACACACAGACCAAAACATCAAGTTAAAAAATCATATACCAATCGAAAGCCAACAGGAGTGAGATTTCAAAGTACATCTCCAAAATTATTTTGAGCAAATATTAGTCCATACAGAAATTGACAAGTTGAAGTACCTAGGAGTAATTTAAAACAGAAATCAACCCAACCCACTCAGGAAGAATTTAATTGTCTTCCTTCCAAGATTATTACAGGGCTCTAAATACTTCATGGTACAAACTTTGTGCGTGGCCTGCCCCATTCATCATCATGCAAATGCTGTCAATCATTATCAGTGTTAATACTCATCAAAAAATATTATAATACAACAAAACAGTAACAACTAGTTGTATTAATAATAATGATAATATCTCCAATACAGGAAAAGTAGCAAAAAACAGTTTTTAAGCTACACTGACACAAATACAACTTGAATTTAGAAGTGCAGTTTGATGTTTATTGAAACCGGTAACAAAATTCATATGATATCACAAATATACGAGATGTAGGACTCAAATACATAGCACATGTAGTGGCTCTTCGGCTGATATAATGCAAGCTAATACTACGAAGAAACTGTAAAGAGTGGACATGGTTCATAATAGGAGGCAACTAAGTTCTAATATACAGATCACAAAAAGAGGGAAGCTAAACCGTCAAAACAAATTCTGTCCCAATAAATGGGAAAAAGCAAAGTAACTACTCTTCCATACAACTTCAGAAATCCTATTTTGACTGGTTGTAGGCCAATATCAACAACATTCTCAATCCAAAATTAATTGGGGTTAGTTCCATGAGCCATCTGTATACATTTCAGAGGCGGGCCTATGTATAAAGCTCGAGTGCAATTGCACTCATGAAATTGTCAAAAAATTATGTGAAAGTATGAAGATATTTGTCCAAAAGCTTATATATATCCTGCTAGGTACCCACAACAACAAATCACATTTGGGGGACACTGGATAAGAGTTGCTTAAAACTCTACTAAAGCAGATTATCACTTCTTTGTTTGGGCCACAAGGGGTGCCTTTTATTCTTCTTTTTTTATCTCTCATTTTTCTCTCTTCTTGTTATACTCAAAAGACACCCTCAAAGAGACCAAGAATTGTCAGTATTAAGCTTGACAATTGAAATTGAAAAAGGTTTGATCAGTTTAAAGGAAAATTAATTTAAGTCCACCAAAGAGAACACCTAAACTTCTAAACTTTTTTTCCCACAAATTACTCCAAAATGTTCTTTATTAAAAGAAAATAGAAGTTGTCAAAAGGCACATAAATAACTTGTCTTCCAAGGTAAATTCAAGATTCTATAAAACTAGAAGTTCACCAAATTCCATAAATTCAGGCTATGCTGGGTTTTAGGAGAGGTAAGGCTAGGCCGACAAAGTATTGACAGAGATAATTAGACCATACATGGCACACCTGCAACTTAGCGAGGACATAACCCTAGATAGGAAGATCTGGAGGTGGAGGTAAAGGATCAGGGTAGAAAGTTAGTCAGTAGTCGGGTGTTGTTTAGTTTCCCTTATCAAAAGTATTATTATTTGTAACTCTCCTACTACTGTATTCTTCAATTTTGCTATTGCATGTTGTTTTCTTTGCTTCATTTATGTAAAATTTGTGGTTGCTACTATTCTTTTCTCCATTATATTTTATATGGTTTCTTCACTATTGTATTTTCTTCTATTATTGATTTTGATGTGCTTCTCTTCCTAGTAACAACTTCTCTATTTCACAAGGTGGGGGCGGCCACATACACACTTGTGGGATTACACGGGATATGTTGTTGTTGTATCTCTATACAGACACACAAAATTATTAACCACAATAAGAACACCTAACATAAGTAAAGACATATGCTAACAGGAACCACAATAGGAACACCTAACCTAAGTAACGACATATCTTATGTTAATGACATCAAAGAGAGATTAAAAGAACGGAATTAAGATATGGATAAAATATAATAAGATATAGCCACTTTAAGGTTCCCTCTCAACAACGTGTAAGAGAAATTAAAAGAACGGAATTGGGATATGGATAAAATATAATAAGATATAGCCACTTTAAGGTTCCCTCTCAACAACGTGTAACGGAACTTCTAGTTCTATCATCAACTATTGTTTTGAATCTAAGAGAATGTTTGATGTCCTGCAAGTTCAAAAAAGAGAATGCTTGATGTCCTGAATTATTTATTGTTTTAACAAGGCCATATAACAACAACACTATGTCAATTATTATCTCTTAATAGGTATGTCAAGTCAAAAATGGGCAAGTAAATAGGGCCAGAGGGAGTATAATTCAAATTCTCTAAATTGTATTAGGTACAAAGTCTAACATTGGATTTTAAACACAAGCAAACTCCACTTAATTGTTTTATTTTCCAAGTATAACGCACAACCCATTGATATATATTATGCCCCACAAAAGACGTCATATGTTTATAAAAATGTCTATCCTTTAAACAACAAAGATAATACAATAAAAGAAACATAAGAGTTTTTTCCTCAAAACTTTCAAGTATTGATATGATCATTTCAACAAAAATACTTCCGATCATCTCACAACTTATTGTAAATGACCTTCTATAATTTCATGTGTGCAACGAATATGTTATGGTGACAAGGGTGTAGTTTTGCAATGACATAACAAATTGTAACCACATCAAAGATAATATTTCTTAATTGAATTAGCATGCATTTCAAGATCACAGCACAAAGTGGGTCATCTATCCTAACATTTGTAAAAACATTTAGTCAAACCTCATCATAACGATCATTAGTAATGATGCATTTCACTATATCGGCCTGCTTTTCTCCAGAACCGAGTTTTTATGTCATATTTTACTTCTCTATAACAACATTGTACCTATGATAGCAATATCACTCATTATATCAACACCCTCTTTGTCCAATTACCCCTCTATAACAGCCATAACATTTTACAAGAAATATATTATGTATAAACAAAATATAAAATATTTATGGTAATCGTCCTTAATGTCATGCACATAGTAAAATTCAAGTACAAATATCTAAAAGGAAAAAAATGCATATGGTGACCATAACTTCACGAGAAAAGAACACTGATGGTTGCCTTTTTAAAATTCATCTCTACCTAATTTTGCAGCTAAATGAGATCTAAACGTCAAATATATATATATATATATATATATATA
>NC_028641.1:70521391-70557240 GCF_001406875.1 Solanum pennellii
TATATATATATATATATATATATATATCAGCATCTCACTATAGAAGCCATGAAACTTTCAGACAAATGTTGCCACCATAGAGAGGTTTGATTGTATTTCACACTTCACAGCAGCCAAAGAATATAGAGAGATTTCAAATAAGGAAGTTAAAAGGTAGAACCAGTTTATATTGGAACTTTCTTAATTTCTCACTTTGACTTTGATATCATTTCTTTTTTATTATTAAAAATTGCAATACCAATTGATACATTGACATCGAATGAAAGATTGTGATACAATTCTCGCTTGTTGCCTAGCTATCTGAGACGCATCATCAAAGAAGCCAACAATTGTAAATTTTTGTTTCCATATTCATCATCAACTTCATGATCAGTGAGACAATTATAAGAACCAGAGGATCAAGAAACCTCACCTTCTATTATTCTAATCTTAGCAAGTCTCTTACACCACCCACCCAATTATCCACACTCCAAA
Source organism: Solanum pennellii (assembly GCF_001406875.1). NCBI lineage: Eukaryota > Viridiplantae > Streptophyta > Magnoliopsida > Solanales > Solanaceae > Solanum > Solanum pennellii. The sequence continues at coordinate 70,521,866 of NC_028641.1, forward strand.
AAGAAGTGAACCTGAGAAAATGGGTGTGGTTGAATGAAGAACACAGGCAGCTGTTACTTGATTTTCTAACTGAAGAAAGGTTGGAACTGAAGGAATTGACCAAATATTAAGCTATTTCTCCATAACTAATAATGTCAGGAAAGAAACAGATGGAGACTGATGAGAAGTTACAGTTGCCACTTAATGAATTTATGGAAGTTTGAACTCGCAGCTGCGGGAGCACTTGTGTGTGCCATTTCCACACAAAAGAAACTTCCTGGGTGAATGAATACAATAACATACCCAGTGTAATCCCACTAAGTGGGGTCTGGGGAGGGTGGATTGGAGTGTATGATTTCTCAAAATACATTTTTTGATTGTTGGGAAAAAATGGATGAAGAATACAAAGATCGAAATGTAAAACACATCAAATGACACTTCCCTATGAGTAAATATTTGATCCCTCTCCTTCTCCAGAGTAATATGGGATTGTATTCCAAATACTCGAAGCCTTTTGAATTTTACACTAACCAAATAGTGGAGAAATTCTTCGGCAAGAATATTTCAGATTCGGAGAAAGATGGTGCTTTTGAGAAAGAGAGAAAAATAATGCAGAAAATTCATGTACGGCTTTGGATTATTATTACCTTGACTCTCTACCTCTGAGTTAGGGTAAGGTCTTCAAACAGTCGCAAGTTCGAGTAATGATCAAAGATAATAAACAAAAACCCTCAAGTAAATTATCATTTTCCATCTAAAATCGACAAGCATAACATCAAACAACAAGGCAAATCATACATATTACATAAACAAAGGGTAAAACGGCGGCATAAACACATCAGATTATACATAATGATAACAAGAGTAATTAGGGCTCGAAAGAAAAAACAGATCTGCTGCATACGCATCAATATAAATGCACAAAAAGCGAATAGATAAAAATCTGAAATCGGAGGTACTTACGAACTCTTTGACGATGCCTTTGTAAACCAATACAGGGATTGCGATACCGAAGATACCTACAATCGCTAGGTTTCGTCGAGTCCAACGAAAGTTGAGCTCCAGATTCTCCCTTGCAGCTCCCCATTCTTCGATCCACTTGTTCTTGTTGTACTCCATTCCCCCACCCATTTTTCCTCTCTCGTCTTCAGCTTTTCCTCTTGAGATTTGAGAATTTTGGATAGTCGCCGAGGATACCTCTATTACTCTGTTTATACCGAAATGACTATACTGACCTCCTCAGTCTCTCGCTCTAATTCCGATGAAACCCAAACAGCTCCTGTTTTTAGTTTTCTTTTAAAGCCCAAATAATTATGTTATACATTATAGGCATAATACATATATTAGATCTTAAACTTGATTTCAAATTTTAATTTTGACCTTCAAACTTTCATAATGCATAAATAGACACTTTAACTATCCTATCTTTTAATAAGTAAACACGCAATTTCTACCTGGCAAAACGCGTGAAAATCACGTATTCTGAGCGCGTGAGAAGTAATTTTTGACGCCCACAACAATAAAAAAAATGCTAAAATGACAATTCTACCACCCCGAATTCCGGCCAATCTCCGGCAACCTAAAACCCCCCATTCATTTTACCCAGCAGTTCTCCTTCTTCCTTCACACCGGAGCACAACCTATGAAGGGAACGAACTTCGAGCTCCCTAAATCCACCAAATACCGGACCCCAAACCCATCAGATCTGCTGTCTCCGGCGAGAATCATCACGAAACTGCTGCAACCAGCAGCTCAAACCAGACACAAAACAACAACCAAATGACCTCTAAAACCCCATGAAAACAGACTCAACAACCACAAAAACCCAAAGCAAGAAGCCAGCAACAAACCTTTAAGCTTTGTCAAACAGTGAGCTCCATCTCTAAAAATCATAAATTAAAATTAATTTTGATTTTTTTAAATTCTAAAATCGACGTGTAAAATATTCAACTAGTTGACAGTCATTAAGTGGCTCACTAATACACGTTAGAGCGTTTGCCTTTCACGCTCTTTGTCTGTAAAAATCGCGTGTTTATTTATTTAAAGGTAGGATAGTTAAAGTGTCTATTTGTGCACTATAAAAGTTGAAGGTCAAAATTAAATTTGAAGCAAGTTTAAGGTCCAATATATGTATTATTGCCTACATTATACATACTTTCCCTACTTATACTTGTATTTGAAGTAGAGTCTCAATATATTAATATACATCTTGTATTGATACATATCATAGATATAGTCTGTATATTGATATATATAGTTGAGAATTGAGCTATAGTTTTCGTATTGATATAGCCTCTATGTTGATACAGATTCTATATTAATACAATATGTATTGATATATATGAGGTACAACCTACTTATTGACGTATATCTAAAATGCAACTTCCTTACACTTTATGTTGATACATATATGAGATACAACCTTCATATTTATATGATATATGTACCGAGATATATTAATACAACATGTATTGATACATACGTAAGGTATAGTTTCCATATTAATCCATATCTAAGTTATAATTTCCAAAATATACTAATACAACTTCGATATGAATTGATACAGCCTCCGTGTGTATTTGATACATATTGATACAATTACAACTTATATAGATACATATGGTACATATTTGAGATATATCTTCCATATTGATACATAATAGGTATAGCCTTTGTATTGGTACAACTTATATTCGTTAAATACAACATGTATCTAGTATTTCTCCTATTTCGCTTCAAAATCTTGCTCATCTTCTTTTCCCTTCTCCATTCTCACCCGTCTCTATCTTCTCTCTCTCCAACCTCAATCATAATTTTTTTCTTGCCTAATTTTTATTGTCTCTCTCCTTCCTCTAATAGCCTTCAAGTATTAAATACAACTTGTATCAATCTATATACATCGGAACATATTCGTTGATACATGTTATATTCGTCGAATACAACATTTATCTGGCAAGTACTCTCCTCTCCATCTCTCCAAAACTTCCACTCGCCTCTGTTATTACTCTAAACTAAGGCTCTCCTAAATTATTGCTATGAATATTAGTATGACAAATTATAAATATTTATGAAAGTCCCTAAAGTTATCATTAGCTATACAGTGAGTTTGTGAAAAAAAATCAAAGGTGACTATTTTGATCGTCTTATAATTAGTATTCATCGTATATTTTTTAAGAATATTTGGTATTGATAATTTAAAGCAAAAGTACTTACTTTTTCTTGCTTACTGTTTTTGCTTCAATATTCGTATATACACGATGATTTTTTTTTAAAATCAGTTTTAACATGTGTATCAATTATATATAACTAAGTACAGACATATATGAAAAAAGTGCTAAATGAATTTGTTAGATTTATTGTTAATTTGTTGTTATTTTGTCAAAATGATGATTAAATTTTATTCCTATGATATGTGGAACTTATATTTCAAAATCCGTAAAAATCTTACTAAATTTCAATTTTTTTAAAAAAACTATTCTTCATTTTTAAACCTAAAAAGTGATTGTGCAAAGTAAAAAATATTACTTAAGTTGAACCACAATTCTTACAACAATAATGAAAATTATATCATGAAAAACAAGGAAAATAGTTTTTACTTTCTTTGCATGAGTAACTAGTTAACTAATTTTGTTTTACTTGCATTGTTATTTTTAAGGCTTATTATAAGAGGAGCTGAAAATCACTTGACTTGGAAAAGAGGAGGATAATTTATTTTAAAATTAGTTATTATCGATTTGTCATCTCATATTTAATGTGAAATAAAAAATAATATTATAATTTTAAAATATTTAATCCCCAAATAAATTATCCCACAAAAGTTTTATGCTAATTCATCCTAAAATTAATCATCTTTTGTCATTCATATCAATCTAGCCTTAAAAATTTAGATTAAAATTATCACCTCTTTCATACACTAAGAACTATTTTAATTTGTGTATTACTTGAAGAACTAAAACAATTTATTTTTTTACACATTAAAACAACAATAACATGATAAATATAAGGAATTAGAATATTTACTATTTTTCATAAATTAAAGACTAATTTTGAACTATATAGTATATACTCAAATATTAAGGACCAATTCATAATTTTCTGATTTTTCTCGGCGGTGAACTATAATCAAAATTACTTTTAGGGTTTTTGTCCAGCAGAACGCAACAGAAGATGGCACCCAAGGTTATGCTGAAGGCCAAAGGAAAGAACGCGAAGAAGTCCGCCGCCGTCGCCGATGAGGACGGTGGAGCTGTGACGGCAGTGTATACTTTTGTCAAGGACTGGACCACATGGACGGCGAAGAAGGCTAAAGTAATCACACACTACGGCTTTATTCCCCTTGTCATCATCCTCGGCATGAACTCTGAACCCAAACCCTCGCTCTCCCAGCTTCTCAGCCCGGTCTGAAAAACCCGATGTGAAATTACGGTTTCAACCTTTTCCTTCGTTACCAAATCGATATTTTTTCTTTTTATGCTGTAGTTTGGGTTATATCTTTGTCGATTTGACGCTTACTAGCAGTTGATTTTAGAATTTTTTGCTTTTGATTTTCATATGTAGGAGTTACAATGTGTCGATCAACTTTCTAATGTTATGTGAGCTGTTCTCTTTCATATGATCTGTTATGTATCAGTCAATTTATTTTGTGTTTCTATATTTTAGTTGTTAAAGTATTGGTAGAGTTGCTCCTGTGTTAGGTCATAATTTCGAACAGTCTAAGTAACCTATTGCAGTCCACGGGTTCGAATCGTGTAAAAAGTAGGATTACGTACAATAGACTCTTGTGGTCTAATTGCATAGTGGGAGCTTAGTGCACGAGGCTTTCTGTTGTGTATTTTTTTTTCTTTTTTGTTGTTCTCTAACAGATTAAATTTAGCTGGATTGTCATGGGTTTGGCTATGAACCTATTGATTTGAATTAGTTGATGGAAATCACATGGTGTCTCCTCACAAATATCATGTTTGATTTATACAAAAATTTAATTTTTAGCATATCATGTTTGTTTGCATTTTGAAGTTCATGAACTATTGAAAGGATGAGTCAACGTAGAACTTTTATGTTACATCTTTTGGATAACTTGAAAGCTGTTGTTAAGTTGGTTAAAATTCCTGACATTAGGGCAGGTGCAAGAGTCAAGAACAGTGATCGCGTATCTTGCTGCTTACTTGGTGAATCATGCTATGGTTTATTTGCTCCTTGTTCGTGATACTTAATCAGATGCTAATGAAGACTCTCTTTTTGGGGATTCGTCATCTATATATAAGCACACCATCAATTTTTGGTCCTGAACAATGGGTTCGGGAACAATTTCAGACTATTGAACTGAAATATAAAGCTTGAGAATCCTATTCTGTTGAGTCTGCATCGTTTTGGTTTACTTGAGAGGTTCAGTGTCCTATTTGTTGAATGGATTTATATGGTTGACATACACACGATCTACACTAGTAGCTATAATCTCTATCGACTTGAACACAAGTCAATATCACCTGCTAAACTCCACTAGACCATTTGGTACTCGGCTTCTTGGATCTAACCCTCTGTGCATTTCTGTTAGATTGGGTATTTTGCCAGTATTTGCTCGTCTCTATGCGTACAAGTGATTTTTTCTTTGAAATCTCAATATATAAGAGTATATCTACGTGCTAAAATAATCATTGACATAAGCAGCTACTATATAAGGCACCTCAAAATTCTATTGTTTGAAGAGTGCCAAGTACAATGGAAACTTTGTGTTTTATGGTCTGCTAAGCCATGAAAAATGAGTGAAGCAGTGTTTAAGGTCTTCAGTATACATATGCCTTAATGTAAATAGAAGATGGCACTTCAGATTTTCTTGTGGAAGACCCTATGGCTATGATGTCTTAGATAAAACCAGAGGGAATACGAGTTCTGCCAACTTACAGAAGTCGTTTTCTTATTATCTTCCGTAAGTGTTGCCAGGTACGTGTTGGTTCTTCTAGATAGTGTATTTTTGGTGGGTCTGCCATGGATACGACAACATTTTTGGAGAATCTTAGCATGGTTAAAAGCTTATTTGATTGTTTTTATGTTGTGAATTTACATAACCAAGCACAACTAGTTTGTGAGTAAGGCACAGTTGTTTTTCTTGGTCAAGTGATTGATTGTTGGATTGGATAAAGTAATGTTTATTAGAGTGCTTTAACTTTGATTAGCCACTGTTACTTTCGGGTAATGGAATTGGTCTGAACTTCTTCCTCCACTTCATTTTTCTCATTTTTCACCAAGTATGGTTGTTCATGGTTATGGTGAACAACCAAACCAAATCACATTTTGAACCTAACCGATTTTAAAAAATCGATATTAGGTTTAGTTTGGTTAGGTTTGGTTTTCAAATTTAAAAATTGATATTATTTGGTTTGATTTTTGGTTTTACTAAAAAACAACCGCAAAAATAACCAAACCAAATCGATAAATTAGATATATAAATTTTATAATTATTTATATAACATTCATAATTAAAAATATATTGTTAAATTTGAATCAACTTAAGTTTTAACTTTATCATTTTCTCAAGCCCAACACTTTAGCCTAAGTATAATAATCTCAAATCCAAGTCCATCAAAATCGTTTTTTGTCTTTACCCACTGTACTTCACATAAAATAGTAACACTTTTTCTTAAATGAATTGCTTTGTTCGTGTAATGATAACTCTAATATTGCTTAATTGATTGACCAAATCGATATTAGCTTTTCTGTAAATTGCTCATGTACTTGGTGTTTGTGTCTATAGAGATACGTACGTCGTTTAAAAAATTATTATTTTCAAATCGAATAAATCAGAAAAACCGAACCAAACCGACAATAACCAAACCAATGGTTATTTTTTTCGTTTGGTTTGATTTGATTTTAGAAATTTGAAAAATCGACTAGATTGATTTGGTTTTGGTTTTAAGCAATAATCAATTCGAACTGAACCATAAACACCCCTAGTGCTAAGATTAATATATTTTGAATATTGATGTACGGATAAGGTAGTATCTTAATGGATTTTCGGTTTAACCAATAACCAAAAAATAAAAAATCAATATCGAACTGATAATTCAATATTTCTTTTTAACAAAATCATTAAAAAATCATTAATCCAATAACAATAAATTTGATTTGTCGATCGGCTTTGTTTTTGCATACCTCCAAATTATTAGGTTGGGGTATATACATTTAATTGTATATTGTTTGTCCATCAATGGTACATATAAAATAGACTCATTTGTGTTTATCAATTAATTTTTTTTTATATATGATTTATTGATAAATTTGATTTTTAATTTTTAATTTGTATACGTTATGACAAAATTCTAACGGTATATGTATACTAGTTAATTATACATATATAATTGATAATAAATCTAGTAGTCACTTCAAACATATTCAAATTGTATATCTGATATATACAAATTCATTATAATTTTTGGATAAATATTCAAAAAATAAATATGAACGGTGTACATTTCCAGTAAAGACAGTATCTAACTCATATATGTTAATATATATATAATTATAAATACAAAACAATTGATAATGAGCAATTGTTAGTAAGGAGAGAGTCGAATTTGGTATAAAACTCTAGTGAGATATAATCCAGTGATTTATGATATTGTTTTCTCTTTTTTCATCGAAGCTACCGCCTAAATTTATTTAAAATTTTGAAAAACGCATTGTATATTATATAAATACATGTGAAGTATACAAACAAAAAAATCCATATTTCATAACTATTGAAACTATAACTATGTATTTATTTAAAATTTTGAAAAACACATTGTATGTTATATAAATACATGTGAAGTATACAAACAAAAAAATCCATATTTCATAACTATTGAAATTATAACTATGCATTTATTTAAAATTTTGAAAAACGCATTGTATGTTATATAAATACATGTGAAGTATGTTGACACCCAATTTTGACCCTCCTCGGTATAAATTAGTTCTCGAGCTTCTTAAATTTTCCAAACGGTTTAAAATAATTAGTTTTATAAATTTTGCGAAAAAAATATAATAATATATGAATTTTGCGTTATTTTTGGATACTTTGTCATTTTCTTATAATTTTTAGATAGCATATATATTTTACATGATTATGTATACAGTTGGTATATTTTACGATTATTTCTCAAAATATTTTAAATTTTAGTAAGTATTCTATTTAAATAATTTAGTTTAAATTATGGTTATATTTTGAATCACTATTTTACAATTAAAATAATTATATTACTAAAATAAAAAAGCTCGTTGGTTAATTAATACAAATTCGTTTTATTTAAGGTTTAGCCAAATTTATCCTCTTAACTCAATTTGGCTATTTATTAAATTTAACCCATCTTAAATTTCCAATTTAATACATTTTGGATCATTCTCGCAAATTCCCTTTAATTCCCAATTCCAGCCCACCTCATTCCCTTCAAAGCCCATTTCCCTTTTAACCCGACCCAATTTTCCTTCTTCCTCTTCACAACTCAGCAGCCACGCGCAGAGCTCCCAGAAAAAAAAAAGTAATAGCCCTTCCTTCCCTCCAACGTACAGCGCGACCTTCCCCTCTCCCCTTTCTCTCGTACGAATAGTACGCCTAGGTGTCGAAATCTCCTCTCCCCTCTCGTCCTTTCCCTCAATCGGACGGCTATGCTCATCTTGCCGTTGGAGAATAAGACGAATTCGTACCATTCCGTTTCAAACCTTATCCCTTTAGGTTTTGGGATTTCAAATTGGGACATGAAATTGCGATTTTTCCCCAAACCTTCTTCCGTTTTCCCCCGCTCTCCACCCTTGAGAAATGGCTATATATATTGCCATTTCCCCACTGTTTTGGGAGGTTTTTGGGGTTTTGGGGGCGGGTTTTTTTTTCCCGTTTTTTTGTTGTTGAAGAAAGAGGCTTCAGTTTTCCTAGAAAAGTTTTTCAAGAACTCAATAGGTATAGATATAACAGAGGGAATAGAAAAAATTTGAAAGATATTGCCCATCTTTCATTATAGTGTGCTCGAACTGTGATGTTCCATTGAAACGTCTTAGCCGTTGTTCGTGTTTGTCTTCAGTGTGGAAGCTCATCCTTGTCTAGCTCGTTTAGTCTCCGGTTCGCTGCTTGGAAGAAGGTAATGTTTCCTTTTACTTACGTCTTGTTTCGGTGTTGAATACGATACAATGAATGTTGTTGGTTCCTCTGTTTCTTCACTGTTTTGGCTTATTCATTTCGATTTTTATACTCTTCTTCGAAAGATTGTTTGGTTGTCGATTTGCTTCGAATGGTGTAACTAACTCGCTGTTGCTTATGACGGATATGCTTCAACTTTGTTAAGTTCCATTTGGAACTGCTCGTATGCAGTTTCTTTGCTTCGATCATATTGTGTTTAGCTTGAATATGTAAGTTCGAAATGAGTTCTCGTATTGTTTGTCGGATAGTCTTTATTTGCTTGTCTTGAGGATGTTGTGGTGAAGATTAATGGTAGTTTACTTCGTCCATTTGTGAGGTTTCAGTTGCTGTCTCTCCCTCTTAGGTTTGTTATATGTTTCTATGGTCGAAATGTGTCGATTTGAAGCATCGTCATGTAACTCATTGTGTTTAGTTGTTATCTTTGTTCCGGCTTCGCTTTTCCCTTTCAACCTCATTGTAAATGTCCATAGGCTGGTATTGCTCTGCTTGTGACTTAAGAAATATTAGATTGTTTTTGTTATCTTGCTTTTGAATGTTTGTCTATATTAAGCTATAGAAGTCGATTAAGAACAATGAGTACACATCATAAATGAGCATGCATTCCCTTTATATATCTCCCTTTTTGCATTCCATATGTGTATTTATGTTGATGTGTGAGCTTGAAACTAGCATTTCTGCATTTAGTGTCGATAAGTCTTGCCAAATGGTAGAGCATTTGACTAACAGGAGTTGGCATATCTACTGTATGTATTTGCTAGTCAACAGAGGGTACTTCCATGCCTTTGATAAATTCATTAGTATGTGTCTATGCACTGCATGCTACTGCCTTTCTCCTTATTTGGTGTGAGATTATCCTATTTTTAGTTTCATTCTGAATTGTTTTTAAATCATTTATTTCCCTCCTTCTGATTCGTATATCTAAGTAGTTCTTCTTTTATCTCCGTTTTGCTCAAGACACTTGCTATTAGTTTATCGTTCAAGGTGCTAATTCTCTTTTGTTTGTTTGATTGCATGTGAAATCATTTTCGAGTCCACATGGACTTTATTCCCATCTCTTGCACTTCTTCCTTGAGCCATAAAAGCTCAAAACATCTTCCTCGAGTCATAGACCCCCTCAAAACTGGCGTACAGGTTGAACACAAAAAATGAGCTTCTGGAAATTAATTTACAGGTCGGAAGAATCAACAAATGTGTTGCTGGAAAATCAAATCTGCAGATTTGAGAAGCAGTATACATATTGTATACATTTGTTATACACTGATATACAAGTTGAAATGCGTACAGGAGGCAAAAGTCGAAATTTGGATTGATAGCAGTCTAGATACACTGCTGAAAAGGATATTTCAACTTTCTAAAGTTGAAAAACAGGCTGATATACAGCCTGTATACGCTGATATACAGAGACGTTATACCTTAAATAGGTGTAAAAAAATATGAATGGCAGGTTAACGTACAGGGACGCCAATTTCAGATAAAATACGGGAATAGGAAATGAATACGTGCATATGATACAGCCCGTATACGTTGGTATACATTTTGGGCAGCGATATAAGGTTTAAAAATGGTACAGGTACATACGCAGAAAGGATAGGGGAAATACAGGGTGAATAGCAAGAAATGTGTGTTCAAATAAATGCAGGGCTCAAAAGTCCAAAAAATGGATTGGATATACACCGTATGCAGTAGTATACATCTTGTGTATACTTCTTATTTCTTACAGGAAATGGGTCAGGGCCCTTTTTCAGCAAAAGTTTTTGGAAAAATAACTTAAATACACAACTATAAGTTTAGTATTCTCTAATTTTCCCTTCTTTTTTTAAATATTACATAATTCCCCCTTTTTTAATTTTAGTAGAAGTTTAGAGATACATAACATTCTCTCTCCTATAACACACACTTCCCCAATATCATGCCTATTTTTCTCCACCAAGACACTCAATCTTTTGAATCAGTTTTTGGATTTTGAATTATTAATTTTTAATTAATTTTAATTAAAACACTCAATTTTGAAATTTTGAATTTCAAAATTCAAAAAATTTGAAATTTTCAGAAAACAGGACAATTGTTCTCTCGTTCTTCTTCTTCTTCTTACTCATCATCGTCTATAGTTCTTCTTCTTAACCCATCATCTGTTCTTAGTTTCTTCTTTTTTTCTTCTTGTTCATTGATTTGTTACATCAGTCGTATTTAGGTCTTCCTTTTCTTCTTACTCCATCATCAGTTCTTCTTTTCTTCTTTTTTTTTTGTTTTGGCTAATTGTTCTATTACATCATAGTAATGGATCATTTAACTAATAGAAGGATTTATGATTCGGACTATGAAAATTGGAAAGAAAATAGAAAAAAGTCTTTGCATGATCCTATGAATGTTCAGAAGGATTCAAACAAAGATTCTGGCGAAACATCAAAATCAAAGGTTGTCAAAATAAACCAAAAAAAGAGAAAAGAAGCAGCAACCATTGTTGTCAGGCCTACATTGCTTCGGGTATGTCTTTTTTATACTTATTTTAAAATTGTTGTTGAAATTAGTAATAATTTTAAGGAATCCAATATGTATCAAGAACTTTTGAAAATTATTATCATGTATCAGACAATAAGTTTAATACATAAGTACTAAGTGGATTATATTGTTTAGTCGATTCTTTGATATATGAATTAGATGTGTATCATATGATTTCCTATGTATCAAGGGTTTTTGAAAATTTTTATCATGTATCAGTCAATAAGTTTAATAACTGCGCCATCAAGTGTGCTTGCTGATACATTTCGAATCAGTGTGTATAGTGTTTAGTCGATGCAATGATACATGTATTAGATATGTATCACATGTTTTTCATGTAGTATGAATTTCTGAAAACTGATATCATGTATCAGTAAGGTATTAGTTGTTTATTTAGTATTAGTTGTTTTATTTAGTATTTATATTTCAATATCATTATAATTTGTTGTTTTTTTTTCAAATTGCAGTCACTCAAGTACAAGATAAAAAAGATACCAACACATCCCATAAGGTTTGTTGTCAATTTTAACAACACTTTCCTAAAGGACTTTGAAAAATACATAGGGGAGAATGTTATCCAACTGTTTAGGGATACAATTTTTGGACCCTTTTTATATATTACTAAATGTAATTTTCAGGGCCAAATCACTAAGTGTTTGTTGCTTTTAGAGTTGGAACAAAGCAACCCTAATGTGTTGCATATTAGACATTCAAATGGGTGTGTCCTAAAATTTGGTATAGATGAATTTGCAATATTAACTGGACTTAAGGTCAGAGGAAATACCAATGATTTCAAATACCCAGAACCAACTAATTGTATGCTTTTTCAAAAGTATTTTTCTGGTGTAGTCAATAGTGTTACCAAGTATCAATTAGTTCAACGGTTTAAGATGGGTAATTGAGAGAACAGGATGCACTCCAAATGTCTATACTGTTCTTTATTCATACATTCGTATTGGCTACTCTTGATAATACAACTATATCCATTGTGGACTTTCTAATGGTTGAAGATGGTAGATATCAACATTGTCCTTGGGGTCAGCTATCATTCTCAAAACTAATTGGTTCACTTAGACAAGATTTTGATGTTAGCAAAAAGTTGTATCGACTATATGGGATGCCATATGCACTTAACATTTGGATATACGAATGTGCATCCTAGTTAAATTCTGAAATAGCTGTGAAAGAATGAAATGTCATCCCAAGAATGTGCAATTGGAGAGTTGTGTCTGATAAGGCAAAGTTTGAAATGCTTATGCCTACCATTTTCCAAGAGGTAAAATTTTATGTTTGTCTATGGAATATCGTTATTTATGTCTTGTGATACATTGTGAAATGTTATTGTATTAACAGTTAAATTATCTTATGTGTTGTGATACATTCAGAATGCATGTTCAAACATTGTCCCAACAGCAGAGGAAATTGAAGCTTTTGACCTTGCTCAAGTTGAACATGCTCATTCTTCTTCATTACCATTAGTACAACCAAATGAGTAAGATGATTTTGATAATTTCTCCACCAACCTCCCGAACAGTTATTGCGGAGATATTCTAGAGTGTCTGATACATCTCCTCCACCACCGCCAAAAAAAGAAAAAAAGTGGTTATACAAAAAAAGAAAGTGTCAGAACAGAACCAGCCTGATCAATCAAATGTGTCTCCGACACCGGATGATGATGTACATGTTTCTATGTCAAATCTGCCTCCCAATTCGAATGCTGATGATGTACATGGTTCTATTCCAGACGTGTCTCCGAAATCGGCTACTGATGTACATAGTTCTGTTCCAAACGTGTCTCCGAACCCGGCTGCTGATGTACATGGGTCTGCAGATTCTCAGAATGTCAACAATATAATTCCATATATTGAAGAGTTGAAAGGACATTTGAAAACTTACGTAAGTAAATTATTTTGATATTTTTAATCAAAAAATTTTATCCTAAATGTATCTACAATTTGTAGGTTGACAAGAAATTTGAGGAACTGATTATATTGATAAAAGAAAACCACTCCCAGTTGATGCAATCTATAGGCAAGGAAAACATCAATTTTCAGGCTAATACAAGCACATTTCAGTCTGACAAACAAACATCTCAGCAAATACCATTGATCTTTCTGATATGGGTGGTATAGCTGAGGATGGTGTTGATTTTTATGGTAAAAATGGTGAACATTAAATCATCGACGATGCAGGGGATGTCGCTGAGGATGGTGTTGGTGTTTCTGTAAACGAGGGTGAACTACAAGTCAGTGATACTCCAAAGGTAATGTTTATGATACATTGGACACTTTCTTTTTCATTTTAATTGATGTCATGTACCATGCACATATAGTCAATGATATGTATCATGTGAGTATAATCACTGTTACGTATCAGCACAAATTATATTACCAATTTTTATTTCAAAACTGCATATTCAGGATGGTGACGCACATCAGTCGCACCAAGATTTAAATGAACATATCATGGAGCAAGATGGTGATGACAATGTTCAACACAACATCCCTCACGTTTTGCCCAAAAAAACAACAATGATACATCGGTAGATTTTTCAATTTTGATTTATGACACACAATTTCATTACACACAAATTTATTTTAAAAATCATTACATCATATTATACAGGAATCTTCCACTTCAACAACAATATCGCCATCAACTCAAGCAGCAATAGATGCACTTATCAAAGATTTGGGTAAAGATCCTACTAATGCTAGACCATTATATTCTTACAATCCACAGAATATAACTAGCAGCCAGTACTTGTTGACCGACAGTCAATTACCCACTGACATTCCAATAACTGAGATTGGTGTTAGAACCGATTCAGTCACTCCTGCGCATAGAAATAGAATGCCTTCGAGAAGGATTCAATCTCCATATTGTACTTCTTTTGAGTCAAGCGAGAAGGGAAAAGAGAAATTGAAGGATATGGCTCGACTCGATTTCCCGTTCGAAGGATGTGGCATTACAGATCAAGTTTCGCCGAAACTTATTGAGGATTACATGAATTGGTTGTCAAGGGGGCTTCTAAAAAATCATAACAATAAGTAAGTTTATACATTATTTTTGCAAGTGTTTGGCGTAATTATTTTTTATAAAACTAATTCATGATACTTTGTTACATAAAAATTGTAATTAAGTGACTGTTATGTATCATGTATATATACTCAAACTTATGTATCATATATGCAGGAATTCATCGGACGATAAATACAGATCAAAATCTTCTTCTTTTGGATTTACGATGATGGACTTTGTTGTTGCTTTTCCAATGAACAAGAATTGGTTTTATGCCATGTCACAGCCAAATAAATGTTGGTCTGATGAGGTAAAAATCTTAAACTAATTATCAAATATCTATCAGTCACACTTATATTATTATAACATGATACATTCTGTAGAAGTATCATACTATTTAATTAGCAAAATTTATGATCAATTTTTTAATAATTATATTTTTTATATTGTTTAGATGTATATAATTTCTTACTATGTTTTCATTTTGTTTATAGCACATCGATGTGATTTTTTACTACCTTCGTAAAAAATCAAAACTTTGCAGCATGGATCAATACAGATACACAACAACCCACTGCTTGTTCATGTCACATGTAAAAAGTTGTTATGATAGATATTACATGGACGATGATGATGATAGTCTTAGTACACAAGAACATGTTGATCGCGCTTCAGTTGTATCTATATATGAGAGGTCAATAATTAACATCATCAAAGGTTTTAGAATCCCAGCTGCTTTACCATGGCATCTTGTAGATGAGGTCTACATCCCAATTAACTGTGATCAAGAATTCCATTGGGTGCTGGCAGTTGTTGAGTTGAAAAACAGGGTGATAAGAGTTTTTGACTCATCAATATGCACAAGGAAAAAAACAATTCCTCATGAGATAAAAATGTTGTCTAAAATGTTTCCTTCTTACCTACTGGACAGTGGATTCTTTGAAGAAACTTAGCGCACAAATTTTGCTGATTGTCATGCATACAAAGACAACATTACTGGTTCACTTCTGGAGCCTCAAGTTCCTTTCATGATATTTGCACAAGACATTGCTAAACAGGATTGCGATAGCCTGTAAGTATAAAGAATTTTTCGTTTGTCCTTAATCATGTATCATTAAGTTTTTAATTTATTCTGTATTTTTTTGTAGAGACTGTGGGTTATATGTTACTGCATTTGCCGAGTATATGAGTGACCAAATCAATATATCATATGCTGATTTTAGTCCTGATTACCTACGTCAAAGATATGGAGCATTGCTGTGGAGTTATGGCAGCGAGAAGGCTAAGTGCGGATATGTTAGTGACAATGATGATCCACCAAAATCTAGAGGCGTAGTCACACCACCACCAGAAGAAGATTTAGTTCACATAGTGTAGCATTTTATGATTAACAATGTTTTAATGTTATATTTCTTGTTTTGATACGTTATTGAACAAGTATTTTGATGTTTTTTAATGTTATTTTTTTGGGTTTGTCAATTTCCATGAATATTTTTTTTGTTACATTACGTAACAAGTATTTTTATCTTGAAAATATAAATATCAGACATATTATAGCGTCACACAGGTTTAATAAAGTATAGTCAAAGTATTTATAATTAAACATAGAAATAAATAGTTTATTTGAAAAATAAATTTTAAATGATACTTAGTTACAATGAATAGCATAGTTATATGAATTGCGATAATTTTATAAAAGTAAAGTTATTTACTGTATATTTCAAGAAAAACATATCAAAAAAGCATTACACAAGTTAAATTATATAAAATCACATGATACATGATTTATAGTCATTGTAAAGTACACACTAACCTCAATAAGATTTTTTAGTTTTTATTTAATGGAGATGATACATTGGGCAAAGCAAATGATACATATGTACTAAGTTACCCAAACACACACTAAAAGTACCTGATACATTGGCTAAACCATATGTATCATGTACAATATGTTACCTAATAATCCTTAAATTTATATATCTTAGTGTAACATAAGATTTATAAAATTTTATATGAAAAAGAAATATTGACACAAATATATTTCTCAACACCAATAATAACAAAGTATTTATAATCAAAAGCGCGACTTAAAATTTAATTAACACATGTTATTTATAAGTTTATTTGTCTAAATCAAAAGTGTTCAAATTGCAACTGTAATGAATACTGAAAATCATTAAAATGTTTACGTTATAAATTATTCTTGATATCTTAGAAACATTACGACTAATTCGCCTCTCTTTTGGGTAGAAAGTACAAGTTCTTCTGTTGTGTCCTTCTTGTCCACATTGTTCACAACAGTTTGTGTTCACCGAAATCTTTTCATATGCATTCTTTCTTCTTCTTTTTCTTGGTCGTCCAGATGATCTTCTGTATCTAGGTGGATACACAGTTTCATCTACCACATTATTAGGATCTGACCAATCTTCCTTATCTGGCATTGGTACCATTGGAATTTCATATGTTTTTGCCAATGCATAAGGCTTGTAGTAATCAGAGCAATACGGATTCATATCTGTGACATTCTTTTTTTCAATACAGCGATTGCATGTGAACAAGGTATCTCATCTAGTTGAAATCTACCACAAGAACATACTTTCCGCTCAAGACAAACAATATATCTTCTTCCATTTTCATAAACTGAGAAAATAAAAATTCAGATGATAACAACCTGTGTACATTAAAAATTTTAAATATATAATTTTTAAAAAACAAATCATGTTCAAAAATGCAGAATGATACAATGAATTAGATATATATAATATAAAGTATTATATAATGATACATACCTCCATTTTTGAACTTTTAGCCGCGTTTATAATCAACAATTCCTCAAATTTTCTCCCTAATGTGTCCTTTGTGTATGAGGCTACTTCTCTGTTTTTGCAATGCCAAGAACAAAAAAGAATTCTAACTTCTTCCAAGAATTCTAATATAGTTAATTGGCGTGCTTCAACAAGACAACCATTGATACATTCTGCAATGTTTGAAGTCATCATTCTACCTCTGTTTACTGTTGCATGAACTCTTGACCACTTTTCGTAACCTGCATCTTCAAGGTACTCCTTAACCCTGTGATCATCCTATCAACCTTAGCCATCAACTTATCAAAATCTTCCTTTCTATATGGCTTGGCCATAGAGTAGAATAGATCACTTATGACCTTTCTGCTCCTTTTGAAGTTTCCACATACATTCTTCCAAAGATGCCAGATGCATGCATAATGAGGTACATTTGGGAACACAATCCTCACACTCTTCATGATACTCTCATTTCTATCTGAAACAACACACATATTTTTTCTCTCGCCAAATGCATGTTTGAATTGTTCGAAAAACCATGTCCACGAACAATCATTTTCGGTGTCAACAACACCATATGTCAATGGAAATATGCAACCTGATTACACACACATTATATCATTTGATACTTAACATATAAAAACACATCATAACTATAAAAAAAAATACCTGCACCATCAAGTGTGCTTACTGATACAAATGTCCCTTTGTAAGCTCCACTCAGATGTGCACCATCCACAACAACTACTGGTCTGCAGTAATTAAATCCCCTAATGAATGGTCTTAAGGCGATGAGCAGATACATAAATTCATCATCTTCAGTCTTATGCATTCTTATATAGGAATTTGGATACACGGTTTTTAACATGTGTATGTATCGCGGCAACCGTCTATATCCTGCAGATGGTTTTCCCCTAATCATGGAGAGTGCACGTTCTTTAGCACGCAATGCTTGCTGGTAAGATATTTCAACCCCATAGTATTCTCTAATATCATCAATTATATCTCTTGGAGTATAAATTCATTTATGATTGACCAATTTTGGAGCAGTAACTCCACTTACAAATTCGACTGTTGCTTGGACTTTGGTTAATACCCTCTCCCTCATCGGACACGTATGTTCACTATTGAAACTTCTAACAATGAATATATCAGATTTTTTCCTGCAGGACGCCTTCATAGTCCAACCACATTTGTCTGAAAAGCATACCAACACATAGCTGCGTACATTTTTTAAGCATATTAATACTTATAGCAATTGCATCATATAATATATTCAACAATAATGTTTAAAGTAATCAAACAATGAATTACACAAAAAGTATCTACCAGTTTTTAAGAAATTAATGAAATGGTGATACATTAATGAAAAGTATCTACTAGTTGTGATATGCTTGTTTAAATTGATACAGTCCTTACTATATCAGCAGTAGTATATTAAAGTATCAAAATAGTTATTTCAATGTATCAAAACAAATTACTGAAATGGTGATACATTAAAATATCAAAGAACAAATGATACATGTAGGTTTTCATATAAAATAGTAATGTTTCATGTACTAATTTTGAACAGCATGGAAATATATATATTTATACCAAACACTATCATACCTTTGTTGATCAGACCTCTTTACTTTGCAATTGAAGTTGTTCTTTATCTTATATTTCGTCATCACATCTACAAGTGTTGCTTTATCCTTATATATCTGACCTGTCTTCACATCTACAATATCTGAATTGATTATAACATTTGTAACTCCAACTTCTGCATTTTCATATGAATCAAATAATCTAGTTTCAACCATTGCCAAAGCCTGTGTATCATGTGTTGTGCCTTCTACACACGTAATTCTCCACATGTTCCATCAAAGTTATGTACAGTACCACCAATCTTTTCAATTGTGTCAATACATAATGAATACATTGAAAATCCAGGCTCATTTTTTTTCAGTTCTAAATATAGTTTAACACTCATATCGTTCTTAAGCTTCATCGGACAGGAGTTACCTTCTACAATGTAACGAATTTCAATATCTTTCCTTGATACATCGATATCCAACTCGGCTGCAATTGCTGCTTTGAGATTAGAAAACGAAATTGAATCTCCAACAACGATTCCATCGATTTTGTAACTTTCATACTGTAATTCGTTCACCCAAATTTCGGAATGTCTCATCAAAATTGATGTATTCATCATGAATCATCCACAATAACAACAATCAAATTTGTATTGTTCGAAATTTAACTGGATGTTCATAAAAAATGTATTCAAAATAGATGATATAATCTTGATTTTTCAAAATTTGAAATTGTTATCCAATTACGTGCTGAATTAATGCTGATTAATGAACTGTTACCGTAAATTAAGCTGATTTAATTAACAAGTTTAAATGTTCCGTTTTTTCCCCTTTTTATTCTTAATAGTTTTAAGTTACTATGTATCATTTACCATGTATCACTAGATTCTAAAGTATCAAGCCACAACAATTTTAAGGGATTATTAGTAAATACTAAATTTGTCGGGACAGAGTGTAATTATTGAAGGAAAATTTAGCTAACTAGTCAAAAAAATCAACTTATTTAGTGATAATGTCCATACTTTAATAATATTAGTAAACATGTCAAAAATGTCATTACTTTAAAAAATATATAATTATTATTATATTATTAATATTTTCTCTCTCTTTATTTACACCATTTTTTTCTCTCTCATAAATTATATATATTCCTATATTTAAGTAATTAGATATATACTAATTATATTTTAAAATTTCTCTCTCATATATTAAGATTATTATTAATTTATATCTATATATTTATTACTAATCAATTCCACAACTTTCAAGATTTATTTTCACTTTTATTAATAAAATATTTTCACTATCTTTATAACATTTTTTCAAAATTAATTATGCATTGATTCCCGAATTTTTCTTTTATATTTATTAATATTAAAATTATCACATTCCCAGATTTTAGTTGGAATTTTAACGTTATCTCTCTTACACTCTCTTGACCAGATTTTTAATGGGATTGTGTTGTCACGTTATATCTAACCCACTTTAATAGATAATTCAACAACTTCCAATGCATTATATTCACTTTTATTAATAAAATATTTTCTCTCTCTAAAAACCCTTCTAATTCTTCAGAATATCTTTTTAGTTGGGATTGTCACATTATCTCTCTTACACTCTCTTTCCAGATTTTTAATTGTGTTGTCACATTTTCTCTCTCTACACCCCTTTTTCAAAACTAATTATTCAGAATATCTTTTTTAATTTTCAACTCTTAATCTTCCATGATTTTTGTTTGAATTGCAGGTTATCTCTCTAACATTCTTCAACAGACACAACATTTTCAAAATCAATATATTCATATATCATCAAATCCCCAGATTCATGCTTCAATTTCTTCAAACCCGAATTTTCCTATTTTACATCATTCTCAAGTAATTCCGTTTGAAAGTTTGATTTGGAGATTCACATTGAGTTGGTAATTATGTTCTTCATATTACTTTTTGATTACTTACTTATTTTATTTTATTTTTTAATTTTGGATATTTTGTTGTTGTTCTTAAATTATTTTTTAGGGTTTCATAATACCAAATTCACTCTTCAATGGATGCATTCAAAAGAGTTACTAGAGGTATTGTAAAAAAAACACTGTTCTTCCGAGTTCCATAGTTTAATTTTTTTTTCACTCAATAAATAAACAACAATGTAGGTTCATCTTCTAAGTCTAAGGAGTGTGGAAAAATGGCTGAAGAGGTGCAAAATCCCACAGAAATTCATGAAGTTGAAGAAGAACAATTTTTTGGAGAAGAGGTAATTTTTTTTTTGCATGTGTTGTGTATTGCATGTTTAGTTTATCTTGTTTAGTAATTTTTAAGATTGAAAAAAATACATTTTACAATGAATTTGAAAGTGTATTTGGAATGTTTAGTCTGTTGTAGTCTCTATGTATTTTTGTATTGGAAAATTTTTTGATTGTCATTTATGTATTGTATTTTGTATTCTGTTCATCTTTTTTGTATTAGTTGTCAATGTAATACAACTTACAAGTTTGATTGTCTATTTACTATTATCGTATACATTTGTAAGTGTATTCGGAATTTTCATCTTGTTATAGTTATTTTTTTTCATAGTTCTAATTTTTTTGTATTCACTATTATAGTTGGCATGTATTTCTGTATTTAATATGTTTATTGTATTTTTTTTTGTCAATGTAACAAATTTTATAATTTTGATTGTGTATTTACTATTATATGAGTTCTGTCGATGTTTTAGTTAAGTATGTATTTTTGTAGTTCATAATTTTATTGTATTTTTGGTATACATAGAATGGGAATTGTATATTGTATTCTGTATTCCATCTGTATATACCCATAAATTCATTTTGTATTCTGTTTTTTTTTGTGTTAGTTATGTCAATGTACCACATATTTGTAACCATATGTGTTTTTTTTGTATGTTGTTGTAACTGTGTTGATTTTTTATTTATTATCATGTTTTTTTGTTCTGTTATTTTAGTATTATTTCATTTTTTGGAATTCAATATGCCAGGGGACTTCTTATGCTTGCAAAAAGCTACCAAAAAATGCACCCCACATTCACTGTATAGTAAATCATGACATTAAATCCAAGTTGACTGACAAGCTTACACCGGAGCAGTATAATTATTTTTGTGAGAGTACGATTTTTGGTCAGTATATGAAAATCAGAAAATGTGTTGGGCAAGGTCAAATTCACAGGTGTTGTATGTCACTAGAAGTAGAAGCTAGTAGTAATCAGGCTCTTTTAATCAAAGTAAATGGAGTTATTTTAAAGTTCACAATTAGGACGTTTGCGCTTATTACTGGATTAAACTGTGTTGGTGTTGTAGAGGATTTCAAGTTTAACACAGAAGAACCTAACCGACTTATTGTTCAGTACTTTGGTGGTAATGAGATCATACGTAGATCTGATTTGTTCGATAGGTTCAATGGTAAAGTTTGGGTTGACAATGATGATGATGCGATTAAGTTTGCAATATTATATTTCATTCATATGTTTGTGTATTCTGGCGAGAAGAGATCATTGCGAATTCCTAGAATTCATTTTGATTTGGTTGAAAGTGGTCGGTATATGCATTATCCTTGGGGCAGAAAAGCATTTGATTGGTTGCTACAGAGTATCAACAAGGTTTTGACTACTGATGGTCCATATTGTAGAATATGTGGTATGCCTGTTGTCCTTCAAATATGGATATACGAGTGCATGGGTAAGCGTCAGACGAATTTTGCACGGAAAATCAGTGATCGTATCCTCCGTATTCTAAACTGGCAAACAGTAGGAGCAAAACCCCGATTCAAAACCTTGATGAAAGACACATTCAATGATGGTAATAAAGAGGTATTGTATGTAATTCATGAATTTGTACCTTTGCAATTGTATTAATTCGATGTATATATTTTATTATGTTAATTATTCTGTTTACTATCGTTTTCAGATTAAATGGAAGAATGTTGTCCCTTCTCTGATGGAAATTGCTGTTCTACAATTGCCTCCTGAAGGTCTTGAAAAATCAACTGAAGGTGTTCAAACAGAGCCACATCGTGATATTGATGAACAAGTACTTTCTGGACAGAATTCAGATGATGATTTTGTCAACCCACCTCCACCTTCAATGAAGGTTACAAGTAAAAGAAAAAAGGGGCAATCAGTATTACCTGCTAAAAGGGTACGGAAAAAGGAATCAAATATCACAGATCAAATGGAACGGAATGAACAGATCGATCCAGTAGCGAACCGGAATGTGAAAAAAGCTGCAATTAGAAAAGTTGTGCAGAAGAAAAAAAATTGTGTTCTAAGAAGAAAATCACTCGCACTTGTGTGCCAACAAAGGATTCCCAAATACCATCTGTAAGTGTGTCTCATGAACAATTAATGAGGAATGAACTCTCTGAGTTACGAAAGGAGGTATATATTGTTTATACTTATGTTTTTTCAATATATTTATTCAAATTATTGCAATCTGTAAAATTTAATCATAATGTAACTGTTTCAGGTTAGAGAAGAGTTTAAAGACATACGGAAGTTGATAAATGATAATTTTAGTATCATTATGTCTACTTTGAAGGTTATACAATATGCTAAATTTTTATGTTTAAATTTTTTTATTCTTTTTATTTTTTTGAATTCTACGTTGTAATTTAATATTTACAGGACAAAAAAAACAATGACAATGCTGGTCAAGGATCACAACCTTTTACAAGTCCAATTTTATCAGAAAATCAAAATCAGGTACACACAACTCAGTTTGAAAATAATAGTTTATTCTGTTTGTATTCTGTATACTGTAATATATATGTCTAATATTAATTTTTTTCCTATATTTGTAAGTACATTATTTCTTTATCCATAGTGATTAAATGTATGTTGATTGTTTTTATATCAAATATATTTTCAGGACAACACAAACAATCACAATCCTGCTCAAGGACGACAACATTTTACAAGTCCAGTTGCATCAGAAAATCAAAATCAGGTAGAGACATCTTATTTTTAAAATAAAGATTAGTATTTTTGTATTTTGTTTTTCTTACTACGTTTATGTTTAATATTAATTTGTATTTTACATGTCGTTAATATTGTATTTCAATATAAATATTTTTTCATATATATGTTTACTACTTTTGTAGCTACATGGATTGAATGGTCTTTTTGATGATAAGAAGTCGGAGTGTGATGAAAGCTCAAATGATGGCAGCGAGGAAGTTTTTCAAGTATGTTCATTATAAACTTTGTATTTTTAGATGGTTTAACGATGTTTTTTTATTCAATCTCCTTTTTTTAAAGGATCATTCAATTTTTGAAAATTCAAATCTGGGAGACATACCCGATATTGTTGGGGGTGCTGATAAACAAGTATGTTGGTTAACTCTGCATATTTATATAATGCAGTTGGGAATATTGTTTATAATTAACATTTTTATATTTTTAAAGGTTGATTGTGACAATTCCCCTGTGCGTAATCTGAACAATGTAGATGCTGGTTTTAGTTCGTCTAAATCAATAATCCCAAGTGTATGTTTTTCTACTTATCTAAACTAATTACTTTTGTTCTTATTAGTATAATTTGATTTTGAATAAATTTTTTTTATTAACTACAGATACCTCAGCCATCATTTGTATTTGACAAACCCAAAAAAATACGGCCACTTGTTTTTGAAAGTCAACATGACTTTACAGATCAAGATGACAATGATGAAGAGGATCAGTTCATATTTCCTACCCCTATTCAATCTATTGTTCCCTTGGAAGGGTCACCACAATCACAGTTTGAGTTGGATGATTCTCTAATGCCAAGTCTCAGTGACATAAAAAGTATTTGTGCTACTGACAATACCATTAATGCAGAACAGAGCATTACCATGCACATTCAAACCACAAGCAATGATAACTCAAATATTCAAAAACAGGCTAGCAAGGATAGTCAGAACAAAAAAAGTCCTGTTCACACACCGTTACCTGCGCATAGGATTAGACGTCTAGGACCTTTCAATACATCCCCATATATGACATCGTTCGGCTCATCTGCAGCTATAAAGACATAACAAATTTTAATGTATTTTAAATCTGATTTATATATGTTTATTCTAATTTTTGTATATGGTATGTTATTTTTTAATTTAACATTTACATCAGGTACTTCATCGGTGCAACCAATTATTTTTGAACTGAAACACCCGTTCATCTTTGATCTTATTTCTGGCAATCGTGATATCATTATGTGGGATGCACACCGGTCATGGATTTGCGAAGGTCTTTTTGCAAAACATGAGAACAAGTAAGTATGTAATATGCATAATAATATAAAAATAATTGTATGCTGTATTATGTATTCTAAATTTTTTTAGTATATGATATTTTTTTTTTGTATTCATGATTATTATTTTTTGAGGCTGTTTTGCATAATCAGTTTTTAATCTAATTCATTTTTTTAATGTATTCTAAACATGTTAGTGTATTTTCAATTAATCAAATTATTGAATGCTAATGTATGTTGTTTTATAAATTGATTGAAACAACTCATATATTTTTCGTTAATCCTTTTAAAATTATGTATTGTAATAACAATACAAATCTTTATTTGTTGTTATGTATGTTACTCTAAATTCTGGTGCATATTTTCACAAATACATTAGATACCTATATAATTTCTATGTTTCTATGTATACCTTTTATTATTTGTGTACCTTTTATTTTTTGTGTATTTCTTTAGACGTCGTATAACTACTGTGTACATATTGTATACCTTTTATTTTTGTGTATTTCTTTAGACGTCATGATCAGGATCGATACAAGAAGGGTAAAGCACGCATTCCTGTCCCATTTGACTTTGGTGTTGATATTGTAGACAATAAAAATTGGTTCTACAATTTGTACTCAAAAGGACAATTGTTGAATGATTCGGTAAGTAATAACTGTAGTTATTTAGTTATTCTTTGTTGTTTTATTGTTATCTAATGATTATTTATTTTTTATTGTTCAGTATATCAATGTTATATTTTATTATTTGAGAAAGAAAGCAAAGTATGATGTGGACAGCAGGTATAAATACACAACTGTGGATTGTGTGTTTACGTCCAAAATTTCATCAATTTGGAAGAAGTATGAAGATTTAGATGGTGATGTCTGCTGCGCTGATGAAGAGCATTTTATAGGTGATTACATTAGATGGTATAAAGTTCATGCCGGCGTTCCGTGGCATTTGGTGGATCACGTATTTATCCCTGTAAATGTAAAGGAAAAATTTCATTGGGTCTTGGCGGTACTCTCTCTTAATGATAGACGTGTATACGTTTATGATTCTTACAGAGCGGCAGGTCATGATGCAGCAATCAGGAAAGAGGTTACCAAGTTGGCTCAACTCCCCGCTTAAGTTGACTATGTATGATTATTACAAGAACAGAGGCTTAGATAGATCTGTTAGTCAAGAAGAGAATGAGTTATTTGAGATAGTTTTCATAGACAACATACCTCAACAGACCGATGGCAGCTTGGAAGTTGTATTAATTATGTTAGTCAATTTTAGTTTTATTTTAATTTAAATTTTAATTTTGTATTCTCATGTGTTATTCAGGGATTGTGGTATCTATATGCTTGCTTTTGCCGAGTGGCTGTCTTATGGTCAAGGAAATCCAGGTGGTACATTTGATGTAATGTTTTTAAGGGCAAGATATGCAACACTTCTTTGGAATTATGCTAAGCAAAAGCAAGACAACTGAGCCATTAGTGAATCTGAGGCACCCCCTAGGCATGCAATGCCTCAATCTGTTCGTGTTGTGTCTGCTCCAATTGAAATACAGTAGTTGTGCATTTGTTGAAGATACTTCTTTGTGTTTTAAAACTAGTTAATTTATGTTTCTTAAACTTTTATGTTGCTTTATAATTTGCATACTTATCATTTTGATTAACTTTTATGTAGCAGATAATTCTGCATACTTATCATTTTGATTATCTTTTGTTTAGCAGTTTATTCTGCATACTTTTCATTTTAAATTTACGTATATATATTATGTTAGTTGATTCTATGTGTTGCATTTTTGTATGTTGTATTCATCGTTGTTGTATTACATCATTAATTAAGTCACTTACTTGTAATTGTATTGTTTATATTAAAATATAATTTATTTTCAAATGTGCTCACATTAGTTGTATTATACAGTCTCAAATATATTTGTTTATGAACATTAAATCACAGTTTCTCAAGTCATATTTTTTAGTCTTATTGCATATACATATACATATTGAAGAACTGGTTATTATATTTTGTATGTTGTATTCATAGTTATAAAATTGTTGTATTACATTATTCATTAAGTCACATTACTTGTAGTTGTATTGTTTTGTATTAAAATATAATTTATTTTTAAATGTGGTCACATTAGTTGTATTATATAGTGTCAAATATATTAGTTTATGAACATTAAAACACAGTTTCTCAAGTCATATTTTTTAGTCTTATTGCATATACATATACATATTGACGAACTCAGCTTATTAATATACAGTGTGATAGGCACTAATATGGAGTGAGCTAACAAACGACTTTTATTAGTATTAAATACGCGCAAACGAACATATTTTGATAAAATATTATTCATTGAAAATTATGAAAACATCAATTACAAGAATAAACGATTTGTACGAACACATGTAAATTTATTTTTCAAAACAAATTCAAACATATCTAACTATTCAGTTCGTGGTCCATTCCTGCATGATCGCCTATTATGTCCCTTTTGACCACAAGTACTACAAGAATTCTTGTTCTTCTTTCCATATAGCTCACTGTACGTCTTATCACGAAGCTTTTTTGGAGGCCTACCAGGTAGTTTTTTTAACTTTGGAGGCTTAACTATTTCATTCTCTACATACGCAGGCAGATTCCAATCTTTTCGATCAGGTAATGAATTTATTGGATTAGCATATGTAACAAGTAATGTATTTGGCTTGTAAAGGTCAGAACAATACGGTTCAGGATCAAGAAATTTCTTCTTCAAAACAGCCCAAGCGTGCGAACATGGTATTTCATCCACTTGAAATCTCCTACATGTGCAAGTTTTCTTTTCAAGACAAACAATAAATGTTCCCCTTCATAACGAACACTGTGTACATAATTACTTGTCGCAACTACCTATTACACAAAGTTAAAAGGAAGTTAAATCATACCAGTTATATTATCTTTAATTTTTACTAATTAAATACAAAATACAACAATTTTAAGGAAGCATAAACATACCGTCATACGCAGTGAAAGTTCTTCATTTTCAGCGAGCATTTCTTGTGCTTTACCACAAAGTGTCGTGAATGTATTAGAAGCAGATGTATGATTTTTGAAATTCCATCGACCAAACATTTGTCTAATTTTCTCAATAAAATCATATATAGGTAATTCTCTTGCTTCCACAAGGCATGCATTTATGCATTCAGCTATGTTTGATGTCATCACAGTGCCTCGATCAACTGGTGCATACACTCTTGCCCATTTGTCATAACCAGCCAATTCCAAATAATTCTTCACCCTAATATCAACATGTTCTTCTTTTTTCATCAGTTCATTAAATTCAGAAAGTTTGTATGCCTTTGCCATTGCATAAAACAGTTCTGAAAGACTGTCATGTGACCTTTTGTAAAGTGTCTTCACGTTCTTTCAAAGATGAAACGTGCAAGCATAATGTGGTATATTGTATATCCTCGAAACTGCTTTTATAATACTCTCGTTTCTGTCGGATACAACACACATTTTATCCTTTAAATCATGAGCTTCTCTAAACTGTTCAAAAAACCAAGTCCAAGATGCATCATTTTCCGAATCAATAACACTGTATGCTAGGGGCAATATATTTCCTGAACATATACAATGCAAACATTAGTATACATGTCGTCAAATACAACAAATACATGTTTAATGAATATAATACTGTGCGTAATTCTTTAAAAAAATATAAAAATCTAATAGTTACCTGCTCCATCCAATGTGCTTGCAGACACAAATGTGCCATTATAAGTCCCCCTGAGATGGTTGCCGTCTACTACAACTATTGGCTTACAACTTTCAAAACCTTTTATGAAAGGAAACAAAGCTATAAAGACATATAGAAATTCATTTTCTTCCGTCTTCTTCAATCTTATATGCGATCCAGGATAAGTGGTGTCCAATATGTATAAATAACTGGGTAATTTACTATATGAATCAGATGATGTCCCCCTTAATGTATTTATTGCCTTTTCCCTAGCATTCCATGCCACAGAGTAAGATATGTCTACACCAAGTTCGAGTCTAACATCAACGTGTATGTCTTTCGGTGTCAACTTTCTTTTATGATCAACTAGCTTGGGCTTTATTATACCTCCAACAAGACTGCTTGTTGCTTGTCTCTGACTATACACCTTATCTTTTAATGAACATGAATGCTCATCTACAAACTTTCTAATTCTAAACATTCCCGATTTATTGATGTTGGAAGCCTTCATTATCCATCCACAATTTTCAGATACACAAACAAGTGTATAACTACTCGAATTACAAAACAAACTAAACAAAATAAATTAAGACATGATATTATATGGAATAATTAATATAACAACAAAAGCTAAAATATATTTAAATACAAAATACCTTACTAAACTTGATCTTTTTGTCTTCCACTGAAATCCATTATCAATGGCATATTTCATCATCACAGCTTTCAAAGTACGTTTATTCTTATAAACTTGATCCTCAATGACTTCTTTATGATTCATATTGCAGATAATAGAATTACTTAACTCATCACTGATTAATGGTGCACTAATAACTATTGCTTGATTATCAGTTGTACTTCTTCCGTTTATCATACACATGCCAATATCTTCTTCATAATGATTTCTACAATTTATGTCACGATCATTCACAAATATAGTTACACAAATGGGATACTTTGCGAATTCTCGAACTTCTTTCTTCAATGAGACATATACCCTCATTCCCATATCGTTGTGTATCTCCAAAGGTGCAATTACACCTTTTATTTTATACTTAAGTTTCAATCTGTTATATCTCAAATCTACGCCAATCTGATTAGCAACTTCATCAACTAAATCTTTATACGATGCATACTCTTTAATCATAATTGCCTCAGTTGTGTAATCAACATAGCAATTATCTTCAGTCTTATGTCCAGAATGCTTTATTATAAAAGCAATGCTCCCCATATATGCTTTATAGTAAAAAAAAAAGTCAATACTAAATACCATAATAATGACATTATCATTAACTTGTATAAAGAATACAAAACAATAAAGTTACAACCGTAATTCAAATAAAAGATTTGAACATTATTATTTGTCTAAACAATTGATGCATCAAATAAGTATTCTGTTGGATATACGATTTCGTATACTAAAGTTGAAAAAACGACATCAAATCAGAATACTATTATATAAAAAAAACGCAACAAATCACAATCAAATACAAAACATATAACGATTAATTAACTAAAACATACCTGAATTTCGACTTTTCGTTTTTGTTTATTTTCCAAAAATCGTTTACCCAGTTTATTTGACAAAACAATAAAATCGCAATAATTTTTTTTTCCGGATGAACATCATGAATAATGGCTAGATATATCATCAAGATTTGAAAAAAATTGTAACTGATGTAGAGAGTTTTAAACATCTGTTACTTTTTATAATTTTTCTCTCCCCTAAATAGCTCTAGTTTGTTATATAAATTAGGTATTCTTTTTAATTAAACAAAATAATTAAAATATAATTAAAATACATAATAATGTAACATTTTGACATTATCACTAAATATTGAAAGTGTTGACACTATACCCTATTAAATACTAAAATAATGACATTTTAAAAAATTTTCCTATATTGAATTACACTATGGGATTCCTTAAATTTTTACAAAATTTTTAACAGGCCCAAAGGCCAATGTTTGTTTTGCAGGATTTTTTTTTGTTAAAAGGGCCCAAGTTTAAGTGATTAGTTTAGGACAGGTGGGCCAAAGCCCAAATGAATGAATTTGGGCAATCAAGCCCAAGTTCAAATATTATTCTCTCTTTATTTATTTGTTTGAATTAATTAATATTTTGGTAGAATTTTAATAATCTCCTAAAGGGCAGCCATTTTTCACTATTTTAAACTTTATTATTTTATTTACTTATTTTGTTTATTTACTTTTATCACCATTTAGTTTTCCTTAAATTAATTTTCCTTTAAATGTTTTCTTTTAGAAATAATAAGGAATAAAAATGGAATAAGTATATCAAAACGATTCTTTACTAAGTTAAAAATTAAAAATATATTTTTAAGGTCATTTTAGTCAAATCGCCGGTCAACCGCAAGTTAGCGGGCATCTCGAGGGCCTAACACCTTCTCGGGATGTACATTGAACTTCGAACCTTTTTCAATTGATTTTATCTGTTTTGAATCTTTTGAAAATTTTAAATTTTTTCTTGATTTTACCAAAAATCAAGTGGCGACTCTGTAATTTGGAAAGTCGATTTTTCTTAAATAATAAGATTAATTGATTTTTTGAAATCTAGTCATCTTCACACCATTTTTAA
This sequence comes from Solanum pennellii, assembly GCF_001406875.1. NCBI lineage: Eukaryota > Viridiplantae > Streptophyta > Magnoliopsida > Solanales > Solanaceae > Solanum > Solanum pennellii. The sequence continues at coordinate 70,553,442 of NC_028641.1, forward strand.
ACAATAATAATATTTTTTAAAATAAAACAAAGTATACAAACAAAAAAATCTATATTTCATAACTATTGAAACTATAACTATGTGGCGTAATTAGATAAATAGTAACTAAGAAACCTAATTAAATTTCCTATAATAACTATTTGTAAAAATTTCCCCATTATTTATTAATTTTTGTCATTACCAGCCCTATTACTATTCTATAAATTACTTATGTCTTGCTCCGTCCCGTACTTAAAACATTTATTTTAACAAAGAAAATGATATATAACAACGGAAAAGGGTCTTAATTTGCCCCTGCACTTTTAGAAAAGGGTTATATTTACCCTTTGTTATACTTTTTGATTATATTTGTCACTACCATCCAACTTTGGGTTTATATTTACCCTTTGGATTGGTCCACATCACTCCCTTTTATTAATCCCACATGGCTCCTATTTGAATATAATTTTCTCTAATTTTATTTACACCTCACCCCAAAGAATTGAAAGTAACCAAGTAAAAAAAATATTTCCTAATGTGTTTAAATACTTGGATGGCAAAATTCATCCCAGCCATGCCAAAAGCTTCCCAAATCCCTCATTCCTATCCATTTCCCACAAAAATTCTCTTTAAAAAAAATATATGTATAAGATCTCAGGAATAAAATAACTATAAGAAAATTTATCATCACTCCAATTAAATTTGTAAGAGTGGTGAATGACAATCTCTAAATCTCATAACAATTCTTTCTACAAAAAAAAAATAAATAAAAATAAAAAAAATAACTGGAAAAAATTGTATGGAAAGGGAGGAATAATTGGAAGTCATGGGCATTGGCGGTGTAGGCAATATTTTTCATATCATAAATATGATAGATTTATCTTTCCCCACGACTCACGCCAAAAGCTTTCCAAAAATTTGCATCTCTTTCCCAATTTCTCAAGTTTTTGATGAATAAAGAGTAAACAGCAGTAGGTAGGTTTGGAGATCAATTGTTTAGTGATGTCGTTTATATGGTACAAAAAAGATGGTGAAGTCGCCGCTTAGTTATTGAGAAGCTGCAGATTGTGTTTAAATATCTCGAATTGTCAAATTTTTGGAAATAATTGGAAAATATCTTTTCACTTTATTCCTTTCAATTCTTTTGGAGATGAGGTATAATAATTAAATTAGAAGTATTATATCCATGTAGAAGATATATAGGATAAAAAAAGGGGTGATGTGGAACTTAACAACTCAAAGGGTAAATATAAATCCAAAGTTGGATGGTAGAGACAAATATAACAAAAAAGTAGAACAAAGGGTAAATATAACCCTTTTCTAAGAGTACAAGGGCAAATATGACCCTTTTCCCATATAACAATAAAAATATGCATGAAAAGTTAACAGTGAGGAGTAGTCAATCAATTTTAATGAAAAAAAACACCATTAAAGTAGGCAAAATTGTATAAAATAGTAAACTATTAATTTAAATTAAAGTTGTAATCATAGTTTGATTTAATTGTAACTCGTAGCAAAGTGTTGTCATTTCGCTTGACAGACTCTCCTCGCCTCTCTCACTTTATATAAATACAAATGTGTAAAATGTGTTCGTATTTGTAAAAGCGAGAGAAAATTAAATATATACATATCTTTTCATTCCTTCTCTCCCCTCTCCCTGATCTCGCTCGCCTCTCTCACTTTTTACAAACACAAATGTATAAATTATGTTTGCGTTTGTATAAAGCGAGAGAAAATTATATATACAAATACAAATACATATATTTTCGTCCTATACACTTATGATTATACAAATACAGATCTTTCATTCCCAGTTTTCTTTTGTCTTTCTCGCTTTATACAAACACAGATTATACAATTCATTTTTTTGTATATTTATACCGAAACAGATTATACAATTGTTTTTTTTGTACATGTATAACAAAATATACCTATTAATAGTCATAGCAAACATAAAGTTTGTTATGGAGCGCAATTATGACGAGTTCGGAGTCTAAAGGGTATAAAATGTTAACAAAAATTTCAAAACGATATGTAAAAAGTTATATTAACCAAAAACAGCATAATCGCTGGAATAAAAACGATTTCCTCCGCCGAAAAGAGTAAAATCGCTGCTACTGCAGCGATTTTGCAAAATGCGATTTTTTTTTTCAATTTTTTTTTTAAAAGATCACTGCCTAGGCAGCGATTTTGTTGCAATTTTTTTTTTAAAAAATGAAATCGCTGCCAAGGCAATGATTTTTAAATGATATTTTTTAAAAAAAATAAAACGCTCCTGCTGGAGCAATTAGCAAAATGTTACTTTTCAATTAAAAAAAATTAAAAAGATCGCTGCCTAGGCAGAGATTTTGTTAAAAAAAAATTTTAACTTTTTTTTTAATAAAAACGCTCCAGCTGGAGAGATTTCAAAAAAAAAAATCTACTAAAACGCTCCACCTGGAGCGATTTGACAAAAAAAATTTAAATTTACTAAAACGCTCCACCTGGAGCGATTTGACAAAATTTCCTATTTGGTATAGAATATTGTCAATAGGATTATTTACCAAAAAGCCATAGAGGATGAATCAGACAAACAACGGAAGTTACATGGAAATTTAATTTGTTCGAACTAGTAGTTTTTTTTTCCGAATATCAGAAGAATTTTCACGTGCTTGAGATTCAGAGCTCGAGTTTTACTATATCGTCTTTTATCAAAATAAATTATAACATGTTTTGATTCATGAAGTCTTACATACTTTAGTTTAGATATAGTTATAAACACAATTATTTCGATTCTAATTAAGGCAAAATGAAGTCTTACATACATAACATATCGTTCTACTCTATTATATTATTCGATTTTTCTTAAATCTTTTTTTTTTTTGCTTGGTAATTTCCCATGTTTTCACTTTTTTTTATTTTGCTTGGTAATTTTCCATGTTTTCACTTTTCACCCTTAATAAATTCATCAATTCACTTGCCCTTTTCAATGGGATCCTCTTTTGTCAGGTAGGTAATATTGTTGGACTAGAAAAGACTAAATTCTATGTTGAAAAAAAAGGTTAATGAATTAAATGTATAAAGTATTCCCTTTTTTGAAAAGTAACATTTTGCACAAATCGCTCCAGCAGGAGCGTTTTATATTAAAAAAAATATATTGTTTTAAAATTGCTGCCTTGGTAACTATTCATTTTTTTGCAATTAAAAAAAAATTGCAACAATATCGCTGCCTAGGCAGCGATCTTTTAATTATTATTTTTTTAAAAAAAAATCACATTTTACAAAATCGCTGCTACTGCAGCGATTTTGCTTTTTCCGACGGAGGAAATCACTGTTATTCCAGTTATTTTGCCGTTTTGGTTAATATTAAATTTTATATACCGTTTTGAAATATTGTTAACATTTTATACCCTTTAGGCTCCAAACTCAATTATACATACTATAGCTATAACATACAAATGTGATTTTTTATGTTTGTTATATGTGAAAGTTGTTATTAAAATCAGCTCTTATATACATAATAATGATACATATTTGTCATTTAGCTTGATCTCAAAAAATATTGTCTATCAATTTTGTGTGTATAAGTAAACATTTAAATTTGTATAAATTTACGCATATAGATACACATTCTATATGACATAATATACGTAAGACGCCACATAAAATATAAAATTTAAATTTCTCAAGTTGGATACTCAAACATTTAATTTCAATATTTTTTTCCAAGTTGCCACCTAAAATTTCAATAAGCCAAAATAGATTCTTTTAAACTCATCTTCAAACAAGGAAATTTCAATAATTATGTATTTTCATCCCCCCACCCCCACCCCCACCCCCT
>NC_028641.1:70557707-70563442 GCF_001406875.1 Solanum pennellii
TATTTGCATTATCCACTACTCTCTTTGTTTATGAAGAGTTATTTTAATTAATGGTGAGAATCAATTGAATAGATCAAAACAATAATAATTATATAAAAAATAATATAAATCATAATTTTTCTCATGTTAACACAATAAGAAAACTATAATAACATATTTTGATTCTCGTAAAATAAAATATGATAATTAATTTGAAATACAATAGAGTATATTACCGTTGCAAAAGGTGTTTCATTCACAAATTGTGAGTCACAGTCACAATTAAGATTCCTTCTTGAAATATCAATTTAAATTCTCTGTAGACTCTTAACGAACTTCTTCATTTGCATATTTTAGTCCAACAGTATTGATGTGTGAAGCTTTATTATTGTCCTAATTTTTATCATTAAAAAAGATGGTGAGTAATTTTGAAGAAATGAAACACCTTAAAAATTACCCTCTTTTCCATCTATAAATTGAATATTTATTTAAAGCTACAATTTAAGGTTAATGAAAAAGAAATGAAAAAATTGTCAAAAACTAAAATATAATTAATGATCTTGCCATATATATTTTAAAATTTATTTTTTAGGTAAATTGTGAAAGATTACCATTAATAAACCAACAATTTACACAAATAGAGCACTTCAAGGAGACATAAGTCATAACAAACATGTTATTCATCCCCAAGCCTCGGAATCAGAAAGCAAAGCATCAAAACAACTAGAGGAAAAATTTACCCGCACCGGGTGTATACACCTATTCAATAAATAAATGACATGTGTCATTTTTTTTAACTATAAGTATCTATTGTTAATTAGAGTTAACTAATATTATATTTATACATATCATAATTAATAAAGTAATACTTAAATAGCTTAACTATTTTTTTAACAGTAACGTGGAATACAATTGTTGTTGTCATACCCAAAAAAATTTTTTAACATCAACCTGAATTGTATCTCTTTGATGGATGCTCAATACATTATCTGATCAACTTATGCACCTGGTAAATCACATGCTTTTATAAATACAGAAGATATTTTATTTCCACTTTTTGTGTGGTCCTATTACATACTACTCAAGTTACACGTACTAAACTACTCAAGTTACACGTACTAAGGCAAACTTATTTACTAACTTTATCCACCTCTGTCTAACACTATCTAGCACTATAATAAATAGAGATAAAAAGGATGTTTGGATTGATTTAGTTTTAGAGTTTCTCTTATTATATTTTTAAAGTAGCTTTTATCAAGAAAAAATCTTCATAAAAAATATATCGCACGCACACGAACATCAACCTAATGCACTTAATTTATATGCATAAAACTACACAAACAATGCATATTCAATATGCATGATAACAACACAAAAGATACAGTACCTTTCAATGCATAAAAACTACAAATTATGTACATTTATCCAGCTCAATATGCATAAGAACTATACAAAATCTGTATCATTATGCTCCTCAAGCTAATTTTGTATCTTTCTCCATAAAAATTAACATATTCTTAAAATTTTAAATAGAAAAATTGTGAATGAAAAAGAGTTTACTCAAGCGTTATATTCATGTAAATGCTACTATCTAAAAAGCAAACGAAATTAATTTGCTATGTTCGCCTCATAACTATCTCAAAACATTTATTACCATATTATTCTCTACACAAAGAATCAAAATATTAAACTAAAGGATTCCACTAGATTGCCAAAACAGCATAGTAATGCAACTATCATCAAAGCCATCTGCACTCCAGTGCCTCAATTATACTTGTTTTTCAACGTAGTTGTAGAGTATATTGCTGTACAAAATTAAAATAAATAAAATAATGAAAATCTTATAATTAGTGTATAATCTTATTAATTCTACATAATTTCTATATAAGAATATATTGATACAATACCCTTGATGTGTTCTCAACACTCTATAACAAAGTTAACAGTGAAACATTAGATTCATTAATAAAAAATATCATCCTTGCAAACAAAAAGAAAATTAAGACAAGTCAATAATATGAAATAATTATTTGACATAAGAGAATATACATTGAAAATAAAAAAAGAACAAGAAGAAAACAAACATGTTGATTGACTTCCAGTAAAGGAGAAGTTGCTTGACAAGGAGTATACACATTCTCCTCAAAAAATTCATTTGTTGATGGATCAACAACTTCTACAGATTTCTCTATAAGTAAACAAAATTTAAGTAAATTATATATTACAAAAAATTAAAACTAAGTGAAGATAAAACTTGAATTGTACTTACTAGTTTTCTCACAAGTTATTAGTTGAGTAGTTTTTCTTTTTTTGGGTTAACCTCAATGTCTTTGGATACGATCTTTGCAAACACCTGGAGCTTTAACATGAAGAGGGTCCAATACCTTGTCTTCTATGTTTTCTACGCCATCTTTTGTTGAATGATGAAGAAAGGTAATGGGCAGTTTTCCTAGATAGTCATCCAACTCAAGCAAAGCATTTTCGAGATGTCTTTGAATAATTTCTCAAATCTTCTCATTAGATTTGCTAATATGAATAAGATTGTAACAAGTTTGCATTACACTGTTTGTATAAACTATCTCAGATTCTGAACTTTCATTTATGGTACAACTCTTACTTTATAGGTTTTTTATTCTTTTCCTCACATCCTTGGTCCATCTTTTCAAAATGTATTCATCAGGGATTGCACATACTTTATTGAAAGTGAAAGTTAGTAAACAGTGCGCACATAAGATATCCATATATTCAAACTTCTTGCAAGTACATGTCACCTGTAAGGTTGCGGAATTCAACTCAACAAACCAACTCTTGCTTGAACTATGCATTTTTACTTCATATTTAGAAACTTGATCATCACAACATATTTGCGTTTCAATAAAACATACCCCAGCTCCTTTGAGAAACTCCTTCTCCAATATGTTATAAATCTTGTGAGTGTAGATTGTAGATGCTTGAGCTAAAATTGGACTATATTTTAACAGCAAGAGTCGGCTTACCTTGTTTATAGTTGAAATCTTCATGTTCTTCATTCATCCACCACTTAGTCACTACATTCTTTTCATAATTAGTCACAAAAATATATAAATAAGTACTTAAATCTCCAACCCCATTTAGGACATTATTAGTACTTTCACTTCGAGATGTCGCTTTCAATCCAGCACTGAACACATCATATTAAAAGTTGTAGACCACATATGTCGAATAGTGTAAAGATTATTCAACCATCTATGTTCTTCTACATTGTACGTTGTAAGCATCATCTTCCACGATTCTTCAAATTCAACAATAGAATCACATTCAGACATACACTTATTAAAAAGTTTTAAAAAACCTTTATTATTCTTAAGTGAACCCAAATGAGATGGGGCATTCTGAGCTATGTGCCACTGACACAATCTATGTCTAGTGCCCGGCATCACTTCTCTAATGGCAACAACCATTGCTCGCGCTTGGTTAGTTATAAAAGTTTGGGGCATAATACCTCCTATTGACTTTAAGAATGTCGAGAATAACCATTTGAAAGATTCTGCCGACTCATCGGATAAAAAAGCACAACCAAAAATCATATTTTGCCAATGATGGTTTATTCCAATAAATGGTGCACAAATCATACAATACTTGTTTGTTCGATATGTGGTATCAAAGATAACATCACCAAAAAACTCATAGTCAATTCTAGATCGACCATCTTTTCAGAAAAAGTTAGTCAGACGCCCTTCAGAATCTAGTTGAACATCCCAATAAAAAAGCGTATCACTCATTTGTCTATTATTAAATTCGTTAACAACACTTTGTGCATCTCTGGCTTCCACCTTTGATTTCATCAACTGATGTATAAAATTAAAGCAATCTTTTTCCGAATAACCTAAGACATCAGCCCCTCCGGCTTCTTCTGTCAAGTAAGAATAAGTTGTTGTCGGTTTTATACTAGCATTAACCATATTTTCAATCACCAATCCTTTGGTTTTCGGTATCAAACGAGCAGATCTTAACAAATGTCTTTTCTTTGGTGAATCCATTTCATGTTTATGCTCAGTAACAAATCTATCTATCATGAAGGACTACTCGGCAATTATCGCTTAAAACGTATGATTGCAGGACACTTTAATCGCATGTCTATGTGAGTACATGATGTCTTACTAGATTTCCTTTGCCTTTCATCTTTTTCGCCGTGCCGGTAACACACAAAGCGTTTTTCTCTAACCACCAAACCACATGTACAATAATATTGTTTATCTTTTCTTACGCTGAAACCTTTGGAGTGTGCATATTGACAATATATTTTATAAGCTTCTTCCTCGTCCTTAACAATCTTAGTTTTCATTTTCTCTTCAAATTCGGTTATGAAGCTTTCTGTACTTTTCTCCCCTTCATCAATTTTAGTATCTCCTACTAAATCTTCATGACTTTCAACATTATTCGTCTTCTCAAAAGTTGACATTCTGTTTTATTAAAAAAGAAGAAAAAATCAAGTATTTGTAATCCATTTGTAACATGTTTAACCACACACAAAAAGAGAAAAATATATAAATCTATGATTAAATTCACCCAGGTTCATGTAATTAGATATCAAAAGATCAAACTAATAATTAAGAAAATTTAGAGAACATAAACTCTACATAACTAAATACTACACGTTTTATTCAATATCACTACTAAAAAAAGGCCAAAAAGAGACCTAGAAAAGAGACCTCACGAGGTCTCTTTTCGGAAAAAAGAGACCGAAAAAGAGACCTCAACGCTAGGTCAGTAAAATGCAGGTCACTTTTTTACAGACACCTCATGAGGTCGCCAAACGGAGACCTCACGAGGTCACCAACAAATTATCTGATTTTTTACAAAAAGGAGACCTCACGAGGTCACTATTGTATTATTTAATTTAATTTTATATTTTTTATATAGAGACCTCATGAGGTCACAATTTTATTATATTATTTAATTTTACATTTTAATAAAGAGACCTCATTAGGTCGCTAAGATATTATTTAATTTAATTTTATATTATTTTAAAGTAGAGACCTCATGAGGTCTCTTTTCTGCATTTATTTTTGGAGACCTCACGAGGTCTCCATAATGAAATTTACGGAAAATATAATGCAGAAAAGAGACCTCATGAGGTCTCTTTTCTGCATTTATAAAATATAAAATGTTAATTAGAGACCTGATGAGGTCTCCATTATGAAATAGCTGAAAAAATTAATACAAAAGGGAGACCTCATGAGGTCTCTTTTCTGCATTTATAAAATAGAAAATGGTAAATAGAGACCTCATGAGGTCTCTATTATGAAATATCTGGAAAAATTAACGCAAAAAAGAGACCTCATGAGGTCTCTATTATGAAATATCTGGAAAAAAACTGGCAGAAAATTATTATTTCTGCGGCTTCTCATCACCTGTCATTTTAATTCAGTACCCAAATCAAACTCAAAGAGCTTCAAAAACTCAATTGAAGCAATACATTTACTAAATATTCTCTTATCAACTCAATTGCAACTCACTTCAACATAATTATATATAAACAAAAACCATGATATCCATAAGTTATATAATACATTCCAACGTTATCATGTATTCACAAAACAAATAATTCCCATCACAAAATTATAAAGTTAACAAAATGATCCATAAGTTAACTATCACAAGTCTAAACTTCACTAATGTGGTAGTGTGTTTGCCACATAATCATCACTTTCTTCATCACTTTCTTCATCACTACTCTCATGGGTCATATTTCTTTGTTGACCATACATTGGATA
>NC_028641.1:70566999-70601791 GCF_001406875.1 Solanum pennellii
AGCGATGAGCGAGAGGGTCGACAGAGAGCGATGAGCGAGAGGGTCGATAGAGAGCGATGAGCGAGAGGGTCGACAGAGAGAGAAAGAGAGAGGCGGTCGACGACGAGAAAGAGAGAGGCGGTCGCGAGGGCAGTGAGAAAGAGAGAGAGGCGGTCGCGAGGGCAGTGAGAAAGAGAGAGAGGCGCGCAGTCGTCGACCAAAAATTAAGAGAGAGGGAAGAAAGAGCTATTTTAATTTTGGCTAGGTTTTTGGATTTGTTTAAGAGACCTCATGAGGTCCCTAAATTTTTAAATATTTTAAATTATTATTTTTAATTTAACAAGTAGAGACCTCATGAGGTCTCTACTTGTTAAATTAAAAATAATAATTTAGTTTAATTGAATAGTTAAAAAATTAGAGACCTCATGAGGTCTCCAATTTTATGAGAATTAGATTAAAAATTTAAAATTTTTAAATAAGTCAGGTAAAAAAAAAATTATTCATTATATTGACCTCACGAGGTCTCTTCTACATTAAAAAAAAAAATAAAAGATATTAATTTAAATAGCGACCTCATGAGGTCTCTTATTATTGACCTATTTTTAAGGTCTCCATTTCTAGGTCTCTTTTTGGCCTTCTTTTAGTAGTGTATGCACAAGAAAAAAGATGAGTGTTTTGTTTTCAACTTGACAAGCATTGTTCTCAATTTATTCTTTCATTATACATATATGCTTAGATAGATAGGACATGACTAACCTGATATGTGTAGGCTCCTCTTTAATCTGGAGAATCAACGATACCAAAGGGTAATAAGAACAAGGGTGAGTCGCAACAAGAAAAAGGGTAAGATGTGGAGGGAAAAAAGAAGAATGTTTTGATAAAAACCCTAATTACAATGTGCAGGAAAAAAGACAAAGTTGTCAATAACCCTAGCACTTTCAAAGTTAGTTATTTTCAAGAAATATTTAATATTTTTTATTTAAATAAGACCCCTAATAAATTTTAACTTGTCTTCTATGGTTAGTTTAACTATAGTGGGTGTTTACACCCGGTGTGGTAAGTTTTTTCCAACAACTAGCTAAACTAGTCACAGAGTTTTTTAACTATACTACTACATTTTTTAGTTTTCCTTGAACCCTTAATATAGTCAATTCTTTCCAGTATATCCTTTTTTATCTCTGCAATTACTATCTCAGTATTTACATTTATTCCTATAAAATGTTTTCAATTCCTGGCCTTCCATGTATGATAAATCCTTGCCCCCAACATTGTTGCATTAAATTCCTTCTTGAATTGTTGGCAGTGTCTTTTCCTTTATCCAGATTAAGCATGCCTGCACCTGGTCCTTCTGCATTCTGCACCCCGACCATGCTTCCAGCTCTTCCTTCACTCGCTTTGTCCATCCGCATTCAAAGAAAAGATGCTGAGGGGATTTCTCTTTCTGATCATCACATAAACAACATGTTGCATCTTCCACCGGTATGTAAATCCTGATCATTCTCTCTTTTGTCAACAATCTATTTTGTCTCGCCAATCATAGGATATATCTGTGTCGAGGTCGTATAATAGAGCTCCACACCAAATTAGACTCCTTTACTCTTTCCAAATCTCTAACAAGCTGCAATAACTTTTGTTTTCTTAATACTGTCCATTTTCAGTTAAACAATACACACCTTAATTTTACTAATTTAGAATGCTTTGTTTTATGGAGTTCAACTTCCTCCAGTACCAGCTTAATCTGTTGGGGGTTATGAGTCCATACACCATTGCCATCTTTCATATGTATGCCATGTACCCACTTTATCCAAAGAGTGTTTTCCTTACAAGCCAATTGCCATACCAATTTCCCCACCGCTGTCATGTTTCACATTTTACAACTCTTTAATTAAGGCCCCCATTCTTCTTTGGCATACAAACCTTTTCCCATGCCACTAATGCTACCTTCTGTTTACCTTCTTGCCTCCCCTAAAGATAATTTCTATACTTTTTGTCAACCTCCATTAGAATACTTTGCTGTAGAATTAAGACAGCTCCCCAAATATTATATATAGAAAATAGTACAACATTAATTACTTGCAATCTCCTTGCATACGACAAAGTTCTTGAGTAATCACTCGTGATCCTACAAAGTTCTTGAGTAATCACTCGTGATCCTATGAGTAATTTGATCAACCAACCCTTGACAATCCATTTTACACCACTTCTTTGAAGATTGAGGCAAACTAAGGTAGTACATTGACAGAGTATCAATTGTGAAATCAATTGATTGCAATATTTGGTCTTGATGTGCTCTTCCACCCCTTCAAAAAATATGTTGGACTTGTCCATATTTGCTACCAAACCTATGACCATGCTAAAGTGTTGTCTTGTCTCCGCCAATCTACTTACTGATTTCATATCATCCTTACAGAATAACATTGAATCATCAACAAACACCAACTGAGTAAACTTTGTGTTTTTACATATTGGGTGGTACATAAAATCAGAAAGTTTAGCCATTTTTTTCAAAGCTCTTGACAAGTACTCCATAACCAACACAAAAATTAGTGGTGACATAGGATCTCCTTGCCTCAACCCTCTTCGACCCTCAAAATACCCCTTTCCCTCTCCATTCACCTTAATAAAAAACTTGATTAAAGTCACACATTTCATTATAAATTTTTAAAAATAAGCTGGAAAACCATATCCTTCTAATGCCTCCTCCATAAACTCCCAACTAACCAAATCATATGCTTTCCTGAAATCTATTTTCATCATGCATCTTGGAGAGGTCTTCCTGTTGTAATGTCGAAGAAGGTCATGGCAAATCAACACATTATGCACTAAAGATCTTCCTTTCACAAACTCAGCTTGGTTTTCAGCTACCAAGCTTCCAAGCACTCTTCTTTAAGTCTTAAACAAATCGACTTTTAGATGGTTTTATAAAGCACATTACAACATGATATTGGTCTGTGTTGGCTTGCATTTTGAGGAACAACAACCTTTGGGATTAACGCTATCATTGTTGCATTAATTTGTTTCAACAAACGACCTGTTTGAAAAAAATCTAGTGTAGCTTAAATGATATCTTTTCCAACTATACTCCAGGCTGCTCTAAGAAAACACTTCCATACCCATTTGGCACAGAGCTCTTATTCTTATCAATGCTGAATATTGTCCACTTCACATCTTCTGCTGTAAATTCCTGGACTAGTCCAATTTGTTGGGAACTAGTTAGTTTGACCCCATTACTCATAAAACTCTTGAAAGCCTTTACCCTCTTGGTTGCCTTCCTTCCTAATAACTCTTTGTAATACTCTACCATAATTTGAGCTATTTTTTTAGGATCCTTGTGCACGACTCCAAGTTTATCCGGCAATTGGCTTATACCTGTTGTAATCTTCTATACTTAATCACAGAAAAAAAATTGGTATTATCATCACCAAGTCGTAGCCATGTAGCCTTGCTTCTTTGCTGAAGAAACACCTCTGCCATATAAGAATTTTTCTTAAATTTTTTATATTTATCCCTCTCTAATTGTTGCAGATTCTGATCCATTGGTGCACTATGCAATGCTAATTGGACTTCTTCTAAAGCTTGCATGTCTTCATTAGCCTCGGTAACAACACTACTAATAGTACCCGTATTTAACTGCTTCAGACTGTGCTTTAATAACTTCAGCTTGCTTACTAGCGATACATCATATGAACCTTTGACTGTTGCTGCCACACCTCTTATACCTTTGTCTTGAATTGTGGTTGGTGAGACCATGTTTTACGATACTGAAAATCTCTTCTTTCCTGTGTCTTTTGGTTGATTTGTGTGATGCTCACTGGGTAGTGATCACTAATCCGTTCTTGCATAAAATTTTCTATGCATGAAGGCATGTCATCTAGCCAAATTCTATTAATAAACACCCAATCAATCTTGGAGTTAATCCTTATATCCCCTCTATTGTTCCAAGTGTATCTACTTCCCTTTGTTGGCATCTCCAAAAAGTTACAGTGTTCCACACATTCCTTGAAATCAACAGCCTCTCCATATGACACTGTGTTTCCTTCTATTCTATCATCTGCCTTCTTAACAAAGTAAAATCTCCAACTATTAACCAGGGCATTTTACATCCCCTCTTATGTCTTCAAAATATTTCCATAAATCCCTTCTACCTCCTCTTGTGTCGAAAGCATACACCACAGTCAGCAAGAACACCTTCTGACTAGGTATGTGTCTAACCTCACATGTGATCGCATGGTCTGTCATACTAACAAGTTTCACTTGAAAGAAATCAGGTCTCCAAGTTATCCATATCCACCCATTATAGTGAACTTCCAAATTTGTAACATACTCCCATCAACCAAACATATTTTGTGCTATCATTTCTATCTATCTCTTTTTATTTTGTTTTTTGATAACCCAATCAGTCCAACCAACTGAAAGGCGCTTGATCTTCTTTTGCTTATAAGGGCTATTAAGGCCCTTCACATTCCAGCAAAAAGTATTATCCATTCCCACTAATAGGAATGGTGGTTCCTCTCATTTGTCCACTCACTGAACTTTGAAATTGTTTCGTCTTGTCCTCTCGCAACACCTGAAACGCATTAGGTGTTATCATTGGAGAATTTGAGTCTTGAGTCTTTCTCCTTGGGCTCGTATGATTGGAGTTATCCATCCAGTTTTTTACCATTTGGTGTGACCACTCTTTGTTTCCCTTCTATATTCCTTTGTGCATTACCATTCCCGTCCTGATCCCTTGTCTTATTCTCTTGGACTTTTTCTTGCCCTGTTTGTACTATTTCCACCCCTTGTTTCACATTTGCATCTTCTTCTTCCGACATTCCCCCCTATTATGCCCATACCTTTTACAATGTTGACACAAAGAGGGCTTCCAATCATACATCACTCTTTGTTCGATCAGTTCACCTCTCTCATTTCTGAACCATATTTTCTTAGGCAATTCCATATCCATCTCTACTTCAATCAGCAGCCTTGCAAAGTTTAACCCAACTTTCTTCTCAGTGTGATTTCCACCATGAGAGGTTTTCCCACTAGACTACCAATTTTACTTGGCCTTTAGGAACTTCAACACTTAAAATCAAGTCCAGGTAGTTTAACCCATATAGGTACTATATATAGCTCATCTATTGTAAATTCCATTTGCGTTGTCCAAGCTTTAACAATTAACGACTTACTATCAAAGTGATAAATCCCCCTTGTATGACTTCGTTTTTCCCAATCTCAGTATCAAACCTTACTAGCACCATCCCATTCTTCAACAGCGATATCTTGTTTATGCCATTGTATAGTATGTACCCATTCATCACCGAAAAATGAGGGTAAGTCCCAAGTATATAACACACTACTACATTTCGCCAGTACGTAATTTTCGAACTAATATCTTCTATTCCAATTTCACACACCGTTGCCTCACCTTGCTTCATAGGTACTACATAATCTAGCTTAAACCCTGCATTGGTTATCTTCCCAATATCAAAATTTTCCCTCACGGATGCCCTAGTTTTCACCTCCTCCATTAATTCCTCCTCAGCAGCCCATGAGAGAGGCGATTTACCCGTTCCTAGGGTTACTTTTGGGCTTGTATTCACTGTTCTATTGGATTGTTGTTCATTACTCACACATTCCCCTTCCTCAATAGGTTCCCCCTGCCTTGTCTTGCTTCCTCCTACACTTGATCCCTCTGACGTTATTCTCCCTTTCATTCCTATACTCAGTAGAGTAGAAACAGAACCTACACCTTTAACAACCCTAATTTCAGTTTCTTTCGTTGCCATTGCCTCCCCTCATGTAGTGGTCTGCAATTACTTCCTTTTATGTTGTGTTACTCCCTTGTTTTTTGCTCCCTGTGCCATTAGTGCCTTTTGGGTTGGTACTGTGACGACTCGATTTGGAAAATTAAAGGTTTCGAAATTGATTTTGCAATTTTGACAGTTTTTGTTAATTTTATGGAAAATTTTATAATTTGGGAAGTCGCCAGTTAATTTTTTAGGAAAAATTAAGAAAAAGCCATTTAAATAAATTAAAGTCAGGTAAGAGTTCAACTAATTCTGTAAGGAAAAGGTTAGGCATCTAAGACAAGCCACTAAGATGCGGTTGATCGACGAATTTGAAAGTTGGCTAATTTTTTAAATACTAAAAATACTTATGAAAATAAAGAGAAATTAATCATACTTAACAAATAATGATATATTATTATTTATTTATTTTTATAAAAGCAAGGGGGTTAAAGTGCCAAAAATATTTTTAACTTGATAATTTTATCCAAGTTAATGATTTTAAACCATAGGAATTTGTTCAAATTCATTTATGTGGATGCATAGCTTTTTAATAACTATGAAGAACATGAATAGTTCTTAAGTTATTCTATAAGCTAAAGTTTCCTAACTTGAGAGAGTTCTGAAAATTTAAATACTTAAAGTAAACTACTAACAAAATAAAAGACTTATTTAAGAACTTCTAGGATTCATCTAAGTTAGATAAAATAAATGTTAGAAGTTAGAAGCAAATATCACAATATCACAATATATAATGGAAACAAAAATGTGAATGGAACTTCAACAATTTTAAGTCCATTTGCTGTCACTGCTGCCAAGATTGGAACTTTTAAAGTCCAAAAATTCCCAATTTTAGTCTTTTTGAGACTGCTGCTGGTTTGTTGGGGTTTCAACCCAGTTTTTGTTCTTCATTTTTCTGCCTTTTAGAGGCAGTTGCTATTGCTGATTTTTTTTTGGGCAACTTCCCTTTCGTAACTTGGTAGAGGTCGACTCGATTAGAGGAGGATACAAGAGATAGGAAATTCATTGGACTCATTGGGAGAGATTATTCATGCACCAAGAAAAAGAGAGAGATTAACAACATTAATTAATGATACTAACTCAAGCTTAAAACAATCAATCAACATTTGAGAAGTCTAGTTGTGCAAACAATGTCATGTAAGCGCAAAAACTCGAAGGGGTCGTTTGGTAGGCCGCATTAAAACAAATAGTCCATGTATTATGGATAGTATTATTTAGTACTATGTTTGATAAAAAATTGGGTCTACGTATAACTAATCCATGGATTAGTTATATATCCTACGTGGTATTATATGATGTATTACTAATACCTTCTATTTGGAGGTATTAGCAATACATGAGATATAATACCATGGGATAAATCTACTAAAGACAAAAATATCCCTCGGTCGGGAGGGGTTCGAAGAGGTTTAAACTAGTTGAAGCCTTTTTTTAGAATGAAGAAGAAGAGAAGAAGACTTTTGACTTATCTCTCCCTTCTTGTGTTCTTATAAAGACCAACAATTTTGAAATGTTGCAAGACATGACATTTCAACAGAGTGAAATGAAGAGTCGTAATTATTAATTGTATATGTTGATTCGTCTGTAGCAACATTTATTGCATATGTTGCCACATCTAATATATCTAAAAACACAGTCCCACGTAATCATTATTTAAAAGTATATGTTGCTACAGATGATTATATGTAGCAACATTTGAGTCAAATGTTGCTACAGATGATTATATGTAGCAACATTCGTCCGTCACAACATGTGGTATATGTTGCTACAGCTGATTCGTCTGTAGCAATATTTATTGCATATGTTGCCACATCTAATATATCTAAAAGCACAGTCCCACGTAATCATTATTTAAAAGTATATGTTGCTACAGATGATTATAGTCAAATGTTGCTACAGCTGATGCGTATATCGCAACATTCGTCCGTTACAACATTTGAGTCATATGTTGCTACATATAATCATCTATGACAACAAATACTTTTAAATAATGATTACTTTGGAGTGTGTTTTTAGATATATTATATGTGGCAACATATGCAACAAATGTTGCTACAGGCGAATCACAACATGTGGCATATGTTGCTACAGATGATTCGCCTGTAGCAATATTTGTTGCATATGTTGCCACATCTAGTATATCCTGTAGCAACATTTGACATGTGTTGACACAGAAACAAAGAAGAGCAACAAATCACGCATTGAGGCATTTCTAAATAAGATTATATACTAGAGATCATCCTCAAATAAGAAAGAACATTCATTAAAATTCAACAACACAATGCTTAACACTTCTTATGAGGCATTTCGATTTGGACATGTAGTTCTTTTGTGGCTAAAATCCCTACATACTGAACACTTATTTTTTTTGTTTGAAATGATTTACCAACTCCACGCCGTCTCTTATATGTCCTTCTTCTGGGTTTACTTGGATCAACATATGGAGGAGGTATTTTTCTCTGTGTGATATCCAAAGGGACAATCCAAGAATCTTCAATTGGCACCGGGTGAATTTTCTGACAATATGTCATTATGTATTTTTTCACTGAATAATATGGAGACGAGTACAAGTAAATCTGATTTCCAAAATCATCACCATGTTGGGATCGAATCGCTGCTATGGCATGTGGACAAGGTATTTTGGCCAAATCAAAAATTCTACAAGTACAAGTTCTTCTTAGTAGATCCACAGTAGCAACATCTCCATGACCAGTGACACTGAACTTGTAGTTAGCGATTTGATGGGCCAACAACTTGTTGCCCGCGTTGACATACTCTGATATGTCTTTTTCAAGTGAAGGAACAAATCTATTTGCGGAGTGCACCAGTTTCATATGCCTCTGGTGAAATAACAATGCAAATCTCCTATTTATTTCATCAAATAGAGCGACAATAGAAAATTCTCTTTCAACATCAAATATAGCATTCACCGATTTTGTGATGTTTGACGTCATAATGTTATATCTACACAACAGCAGATAAAAATCAAACAAAACACATAAAGTAAAAATAAACTCTATTGAGATAATACATATTTCCCAGGCAAAATGCCCTACTCCTTGTGTGAAATCCAATACGTTCAAGAGCTTCAGCGGCCTTTGGTACCAAATCTCTTATTTGATTGAAATGGTCATTGAACTCACATATATCGTACGTCTTTGCTGCTTTATAAAAATGGGACACTACCTTTAAATTGTGAAAGTTATTTCGAATATTTTTCCCAAGGTGTCTCATGCAACAACCATAATGAGATGCAAGGTAGATTCTCGAAACCATCTTTCGAATACTTGGATGTCTATCAGAGATAATGCACAACTCATCAGTATCATCTACAAAGCTTCTCATATTTTGAAAAAAATATTCATATTAGACATCACATTCCTTGTCCACGACACATAAAGCCACTGAAAATATATGATTCTTGGCATCTTGTGCCACCGCTGATAGCAGAACTCCTCCATACTTGCTTCTTAGAAATGTACCATCAACGGCTATTACTTTTCTCATTTCTTGAAAACTAATTATCCAAGCAACATATGATACAAAGAAGTATTGGAACCTCCCATTTTCATCGAGCGACAATGTCGTCTTGCTTTCTGGATTCGCAACTTTAAGCATGTACCGGTATGTTATTAAGCACTGCGTACCCGTGCTCATGTGTTCCCCTAACATTAGACTTAGCATGCTCCATGCCCTTATAAATCTTCCAATGGCTTACCTTACAACCCAATTCTGTGCGGTGTTGATTTTAATGTATGTTGTGAATGGGCCTTTACCATTGGAAAACCTATTTTCAAAGTACTTACCTATAACTTTTGTCGTGGCGTGGGGATTATGACTTGTAAGATGCTCTGAACCACATGTATGATACTTTTCATAGATTCTAATGGCAAACCTGTCACTACTTGTAAATTTCACAGCCCTCAGCCACCAATTGCAATCCGGATATGAACATTTAAAGGAAAATACATTACGAGAATTGATCACCTTTTTCAGTATAAAATCTTTTTTTCAAGCAAGCAATTTTCAATGAATTTGCCAGTTCTGGCTTGTTCTTGAATGTCATTCCCTTATACAATCCTGTTTCATCATCTCTAACATTATTCACACGTGAAGTTTGAGAAGCACATGATTGTTGCTGCCAACTATAGGTGTGAGAGAATACTTACTCTCAAGGTCCGACCCTTTAGCTTGAGCTTCACATTCACCTCACCTATTTCAATTTCATCATCAAGATTATTCATGTCCGCAGGATGAAATTCATCATTAAACATATCTTGTTGGCCTTGGTCTACATTATGATCCTCCTCGATAGGAAATTCTTCCACATAGACTCTTAATATTGGCGGTTTCTCTGTTCCTCCAAAATAAACACTCAAACTAGATTGATCAGTAATTCTAAAAGGTAAAACCTTATCATTATGAAAAAATGGGAAATGTAACTCATGACAAGATCTTGTGATTTACAAAAATTGTATCCAGAATTTTGCACAACAAAATTAAAGAACTCATCATACAAAATGTTTCTTCGACATACATCCCTATTGAACCGGCTTCTCGTTTTTTACTATCCTCCCAACACCATATGAATCGATTTTCTTCTAGACTCATTCACCACGACAATCAATCCCTACAAATAATGACATTGTACCTGAAGAAAATAATTAAAAAAAATAATTACTAATTATGAAGAATAAGCATATGTAGCAACATATGACTATTTTGTGGCGATATTTCAGTCATATGTTGCTACATATGACTGTTCTATTGTTAAAAATAAATCACATGTTGCTACATTTTTTAGTTATATCATATGTAGCAACATATGACTAATCTGTTGCGAGATGTAAGTCATATGTTGCTACATATGACTGTTCTGTTGTGAAAAATATATTACATGTTGATACATTTTTTAGTTATATCATATGTAGCAACATATGACTATTCTGTTGCGAGATGTAAGTCATATGTTGCTACATATGATATAACTAAAAAATATAGCCGATTTATTTTTCACAACAGAACAGTCATATGTAGCAACATATGACTATTCTGTTGCGAGATGTAAGTCATATGTTGCTACATATGATATAACTAAAAAATATAGCCGATTTATTTTTCACAACAGAACAGTCATATGTAGCAACATATGACTATTCTGTTGCGAGATGTAAGTCATATGTTGCTACATATGATATAACTAAAAAATATAGCCGATTTATTTTTCACAACAGAACAGTCATATGTAGCAACATATGACTATTCTGTTGCGAGATGTAAGTCATATGTTGCTACATATGATATAACTAAAAAATATAGCCGATTTATTTTTCACAACAGAACAGTCATATGTAGCAACATATGACTATTCTGTTGCGAGATGTAAGTCATATGTTGCTACATATGATATAACTAAAAAATATAGCCGATTTATTTTTCACAACAGAACAGTCATATGTAGCAACATATGACTATTCTGTTGCGAGATGTAAGTCATATGTTGCTACATATGATATAACTAAAAAATATAGCCGATTTATTTTTCACAACAGAACAGTCATATGTAGCAACATATGACTATTCTGTTGCGAGATGTAAGTCATATGTTGCTACATATGATATAACTAAAAAATATAGCCGATTTATTTTTCACAACAGAACAGTCATATGTAGCAACATATGACTATTCTGTTGCGAGATGTAAGTCATATGTTGCTACATATGATATAACTAAAAAATATAGCCGATTTATTTTTCACAACAGAACAGTCATATGTAGCAACATATGACTATTCTGTTGCGAGATGTAAGTCATATGTTGCTACATATGATATAACTAAAAAATATAGCCGATTTATTTTTCACAACAGAACAGTCATATGTAGCAACATATGACTATTCTGTTGCGAGATGTAAGTCATATGTTGCTACATATGATATAACTAAAAAATATAGCCGATTTATTTTTCACAACAGAACAGTCATATGTAGCAACATATGACTATTCTGTTGCGAGATGTAAGTCATATGTTGCTACATATGATATAACTAAAAAATATAGCCGATTTATTTTTCACAACAGAACAGTCATATGTAGCAACATATGACTATTCTGTTGCGAGATGTAAGTCATATGTTGCTACATATGATATAACTAAAAAATATAGCCGATTTATTTTTCACAACAGAACAGTCATATGTAGCAACATATGACTATTCTGTTGCGAGATGTAAGTCATATGTTGCTACATATGATATAACTAAAAAATATAGCCGATTTATTTTTCACAACAGAACAGTCATATGTAGCAACATATGACTATTCTGTTGCGAGATGTAAGTCATATGTTGCTACATATGATATAACTAAAAAATATAGCCGATTTATTTTTCACAACAGAACAGTCATATGTAGCAACATATGACTATTCTGTTGCGAGATGTAAGTCATATGTTGCTACATATGATATAACTAAAAAATATAGCCGATTTATTTTTCACAACAGAACAGTCATATGTAGCAACATATGACTATTCTGTTGCGAGATGTAAGTCATATGTTGCTACATATGATATAACTAAAAAATATAGCCGATTTATTTTTCACAACAGAACAGTCATATGTAGCAACATATGACTATTCTGTTGCGAGATGTAAGTCATATGTTGCTACATATGATATAACTAAAAAATATAGCCGATTTATTTTTCACAACAGAACAGTCATATGTAGCAACATATGACTATTCTGTTGCGAGATGTAAGTCATATGTTGCTACATATGATATAACTAAAAAATATAGCCGATTTATTTTTCACAACAGAACAGTCATATGTAGCAACATATGACTATTCTGTTGCGAGATGTAAGTCATATGTTGCTACATATGACTGTTCTGTTGTGAAAAATAAATCACATGCTGCTACATTTTTTAGTTATATCATATGTAGCAACATATGACTATTCTGTTGCGAGATGTAAGTCATATGTTACTACATATGACTGTTCTGTTGTGAAAAATATATTACATGTTGATACATTTTTTAGTTATATCATATGTAGCGACATATGACTATTCTGTTACGAGATGTAAGTCATATGTTACTACATATGACTGTTCTGTTGTGAAAAATATATTACATGTTGATACATTTTTTAGTTATATCATATGTAGCGACATATGACTATTCTGTTACGAGATGTAAGTCATATGTTACTACATATGACTGTTCTGTTGTGAAAAATATATTACATGTTGATACATTTTTTAGTTATATCATATGTAGCGACATATGACTATTCTGTTACGAGATGTAAGTCATATGTTACTACATATGACTGTTCTGTTGTGAAAAATATATTACATGTTGATACATTTTTTAGTTATATCATATGTAGCGACATATGACTATTCTGTTACGAGATGTAAGTCATATGTTACTACATATGACTGTTCTGTTGTGAAAAATATATTACATGTTGATACATTTTTTAGTTATATCATATGTAGCGACATATGACTATTCTGTTACGAGATGTAAGTCATATGTTACTACATATGACTGTTCTGTTGTGAAAAATATATTACATGTTGATACATTTTTTAGTTATATCATATGTAGCGACATATGACTATTCTGTTACGAGATGTAAGTCATATGTTACTACATATGACTGTTCTGTTGTGAAAAATATATTACATGTTGATACATTTTTTAGTTATATCATATGTAGCGACATATGACTATTCTGTTACGAGATGTAAGTCATATGTTACTACATATGACTGTTCTGTTGTGAAAAATATATTACATGTTGATACATTTTTTAGTTATATCATATGTAGCGACATATGACTATTCTGTTACGAGATGTAAGTCATATGTTACTACATATGACTGTTCTGTTGTGAAAAATATATTACATGTTGATACATTTTTTAGTTATATCATATGTAGCGACATATGACTATTCTGTTACGAGATGTAAGTCATATGTTACTACATATGACTGTTCTGTTGTGAAAAATATATTACATGTTGATACATTTTTTAGTTATATCATATGTAGCGACATATGACTATTCTGTTACGAGATGTAAGTCATATGTTACTACATATGACTGTTCTGTTGTGAAAAATATATTACATGTTGATACATTTTTTAGTTATATCATATGTAGCGACATATGACTATTCTGTTACGAGATGTAAGTCATATGTTACTACATATGACTGTTCTGTTGTGAAAAATATATTACATGTTGATACATTTTTTAGTTATATCATATGTAGCGACATATGACTATTCTGTTACGAGATGTAAGTCATATGTTACTACATATGACTGTTCTGTTGTGAAAAATATATTACATGTTGATACATTTTTTAGTTATATCATATGTAGCGACATATGACTATTCTGTTACGAGATGTAAGTCATATGTTACTACATATGACTGTTCTGTTGTGAAAAATATATTACATGTTGATACATTTTTTAGTTATATCATATGTAGCGACATATGACTATTCTGTTACGAGATGTAAGTCATATGTTACTACATATGACTGTTCTGTTGTGAAAAATATATTACATGTTGATACATTTTTTAGTTATATCATATGTAGCGACATATGACTATTCTGTTACGAGATGTAAGTCATATGTTACTACATATGACTGTTCTGTTGTGAAAAATATATTACATGTTGATACATTTTTTAGTTATATCATATGTAGCGACATATGACTATTCTGTTACGAGATGTAAGTCATATGTTACTACATATGACTGTTCTGTTGTGAAAAATATATTACATGTTGATACATTTTTTAGTTATATCATATGTAGCAACATATGACTATTCTGTTGCGAGATGTAAGTCATATGTTGCTACATATGACTGTTCTGTTGTGAAAAATAAATCGGCTATATTTTTTAGTTATATCATATGTAGCGACATATGACTATTCTGTTACGAGATGTAAGTCATATGTTACTACATATGACTGTTCTGTTGTGAAAAATAAATCACATGCTGCTTCAGTTTTAGTTATATCATATGTAGCAACATATGACTATTCTGTTGCGAGATGTAAGTCATATGTTTCTACATATGACTGTTTAGTTGTGAAAAATAAATCACATGTTGCTACATTTTTTAGTTATATCATATGTAGTAACATATGACTATTTTGTTGCGAGATGTAAGTCATATGTTGCTAGATATGACTTTTCTGTTGTGAAAAATAAATCAACATGTTGATACATTTTTTAGTTATATCATATGTAGCAACATATGACTATTCTGTTGCGAGATTAAGTCATATGTTGCTACATATGACTGGTCTGTTGTAAAAATTAATCACATGTTGCTACATATGACTATTCTGTTGCGAGATGTAAGTCATATGTTGCTACATATGATTGTTCTGTTGTGAAAATAAATCACATGTTGCTACATATGACTATAATATGTTATAATAGTCAACTGTTGCAACAGATATAACAATATGTTGGAAAAACGAATGCGAATTATTGAAAAAAATGCAGGTACCCAGATCAGATGATAATAATTGATTTTAAATAACTATTAATTGTACTTACCAGAAACAATGGTGTATAACGCTTATCTAGTAATTTCAATTGAACAAAACAAAATTTGGTCCACCAGTTATAAATTAGGTTAAAAACTGATTCAAGAAGAAGAAAGCACAAGCGACCCGCAATGTACAAAAATAAGAAGAAGAAGAAGAGGAAGATGAAGAGAGCAGGAAGAAAGGAAAACAAGCAAGCAAAGACGAGAGCAAAGAAAAAGAGGAGGATAAATACGATGGCTGGAGGCGGGGAAAAAAAAGCTTTTATTTTCTCTTTTGGCTCGATATTTTCCCACCAAAATTGGTTAAATTAGGTTTGGTATAGTCAATTTATCATTTTACCCCTCATTTAATCCCCACCAAAAGTTGGTTAAATTAGGTATTGTGAAATTACCCTTTTACCCTTCATTTAATTCAGTGGACCAAACTGTCAATTTATAAACTTGAGGGCAACTCCACAATCCTTAATCATTTATCACATAATTGTCATCTACACCAAATACTTAAGACTTATGTCACCACCCATTTATTTTGAAACCTTAATGTCACTTTTTTTTTAAAAAAAATCTCCTATTACTATGCTGTTTTTTCGTGTGAAGAAGAAGAATATCAGGTTGGGGTCGGGTCAGGTCGGCTGATAGACATTCTATTGTTGTAAATATTGTATTGTCGCTGTGGGTGGGCCTTTTGGAATTGGTTTTAAAGAAGGAATGAGTTGCTGATGTTATATTGATGTTAGGCTGAGAATGAATTTGGAATTGATTTAAATTGGCATGAACTAATTATAAAAGAGGTTAAAGGCAAAGAGATGGCCTTGGTTCATTAGTGTAAAAATAATTAATGTGTCAAATTAATTATTAGGCTTCTTTAACTTCGACAATATAAAACAATCATCTTGACCTAAGATCTTAATTATTTTTAAAATAAAATACTAAATTAGTTAAAATACCATTTTAGAAAAACGGTTTTTCAAATATTTATTGAAAACTATATAAATTTATATATTTCAAGTATATAGAGATATATTTTATAGGGAAAAAAGTAAATCATCTTGAAAATGATTTCTAAAGTATTTTTAACTTTTTCCAAATAAGTACTTCAAATTGTTTGAAGTTGGAGAAGTTTGAAAATTAATTAAATTGTGGAGGGTCAAAATTGAAAGTCAATAGGTACTCGAGCTCGCTTTCCCATGGATGATGCAAGTTAAGCTAACTTGTACCAAGAGAGCAGCGCGACCTATAACCTCCTAACGTTACCTTTCTCTACTTACAAGGATCATATATGGCACGTGATAATCAATGTTGAAGTCAACATCCTAATTCCTAAATTCAGATTATTTACATTTTTGGAAGACATTTTCTAAACTCACTACATACAGTAGAACCAAACCACTAATCTGTAAGCTGCACAACCAGATAATACCCATGGGTATTTTCTGAGATTAAAAAAATTGAAGAAAGAAAACAGAACCAAAAATGCCTAGAAATAGAAAATTCAACAACCCCACCCCTATTTTTAAATTAACAGCATAATGGGTTGATAGAAAGCACAATAGAGATATCAAAATTTATGAAATGCACTAGGGAAGACAAAAAATCAAAAGCCTTCTATCTGCCGCCAAATCTAAAAATCACATAAAAAATGAAAGTAACACAACAATAAAAAAAGCAAAACTAAATTCCTCTAAGAAATTAGGCAGACAAGAGCACCTTCAACTGCAGAAGGATAGGTTGACCATGAAGATGAAAAGTCACAATTAGAAACCAAAGATAAATAAACTTTTAAGATCACAGAAAAACTATAAGTAAAAGCTAATACCTTTTTTTTCCTTTGTGAGAATCGGAAAGAACTGAAAGTCAAACAGTTTTTGAGTTTTTGCTTATATGAGAATCCATGGATTAAACCCGGGAGAAGGTGCAAACAGGCATGGGCGCTATGTACGATATAACTGACGGTAGCTCAACATGTAAAAAGTAGGAAAACAAACCTATGAGCTAAAAGGACCAAAACAACCTTCATGAATCAAAATAATAACAACAAATATGCAGGTCGATACCACCACATTTATACGGATTTCTCTTATGATATAAAGTATTTAAAATTTTATTTATATAAACATTTTTGATAACTTTTTAATCATAAAAAAAGTTCATTTTATTTCAACACCCACTCATTTTAATATTAAGATAAAAGAGTTTTTCATAACTTAGTTGAAGATAAACTATTATGCATAATGAAGGTGAGCTCTGCATTGAACCTTTACTTAGTAAAACAATAACCTTACTCCAGAGTCAGTAGTGGTCTCAGACTTGAACTATGACTTCTTAAGGGAAATAAAGAATTACTGCTTACACACAATAATCAAGGTGTTGACATAAGCTTTAATAGCCAGCATGTTACGGCTTTGTGCTATCTCGGTTTCATGAATTTTTTTGAGAACAAGCCCATTCTCATAGAAAGCGACCTACTTTCACACTCACATAGGTGAAATCTATCAAGGGTGCTCCTATAATTTGACGCCCCACTCATACGAGATACAGACAGACTTTCATTAAGAGTTTAAAGACTCAACATCCATAAATAATTATAGGATAAATACACTCACATCATAGGGATTGAATAAAATTAACAGTAATGCATTTCACAACAAATCATCATATGATTCTTTCTTCCCATTGAATCTGGTTTTAGGATCTCTAGTCTCCAGGTTGGATTTCCTCATATATGAGTCAGAATTTATGAGCTTCAATTTTCATCCCCTCGATGTGCTTCAGACTCTTTATCTTGCTAAGACCTTAGTTCATGAATCTGCAAGATTATCACAAGTTTTAACACAATCTACATTGATGGCATACCAACGATCAATATGATTTCACAATATTGTGTTTTTTTCCTCAAGAGTCTAAATTTACCGTTATAATAACAATTTTGTATTTAACCACTATATTGGTGCTTTCACATTTAATCAAAATTAGAAAAATTATTTTCTCAAAATAAAGTGTTTCAATTCACTTTTTCACTAGTTGAAGTTTAACTTATTTATTGTTTTTACTTCAACCTTCATAATAGAGATAGCAAAAAATAATTTGCTTTTCTCATCCACCAAATAACACCAATTTTTTTCTCTCATCTAGTTTGCTTGTTCCTTCAAAGTACTTGTACTGCAAACATTAACATCAAGTCAAGTTGTTAGTCACATAGCTCATATTTTTATAAGACTAGCAGACTCCATTTGTTTTTATTTGTCACAAT
Organism: Solanum pennellii; assembly: GCF_001406875.1. Taxonomy (NCBI): domain Eukaryota; kingdom Viridiplantae; phylum Streptophyta; class Magnoliopsida; order Solanales; family Solanaceae; genus Solanum; species Solanum pennellii. Next base: position 70,585,621 of record NC_028641.1, read on the forward strand.
TTTCTTACACAATTGAATCAAAAGGAGTTGCAAGACTCACACAACCAACAAAATTGCGTTTCACAATTTTTTTTTTCATATTATGTGACTTGAAAAGGAAAACTTCATCACATGTTTTATAATAGTTTTTTCATTTCAAGAATGAAATTTTTCTCACTATAAATTTCATGCTAAATGACTACTCAAAATGGTTTTCATAATTTATTTAAAACTCTCATGTTAGAGCTAAAAATCATCACATTATCGCCAAATAATAACATGTGATTTATTTCACAATTAATATATACGCACTTGTAACACTCTTTTAGAGCATTTTTCAAAGATGCAAAAATTACAATTTCACAATAATTTCTTTTCTCATTTCATAAACCCCCACTATTTCAAGAATTCAAATAACAGATTTTTTTTCATGAAAAGTAGATTCACTTTATTCATGAAAATACTTGGTAAATTTTTTTTCTCTACCTTTTTCTTCACTTTTGAGCAAGTAGAAAAATAATTTACCGTACACCTCTTCTCTTCCATCTCTTGAAGAGAGCGACGTTTGAGCGGAATGACGTTGAGATCCCTATCTTGTTATCCGTATTTTTTCAAACTGTAACATAACATGAATCTCCTTAAAATTGTTAGTGAAAAAACTTACAATATAATAAAATTGCAAGATTACAATTGAAAATAAAATGAAGAAATAAACCTTTAGGCTGAGGCACATATATCTCGCTCTCTTTAAGGAGATTCAAGTCCACTGCGGCATAATCTGCACCGATCCAGTGGTATAACTCTTGACTTGTCCCCTCCAGGATACAACAGCCCAACAACAGTGTATAACTCAAATAACTCCGGATTAGTTGAAGAGTCCAAAGCTCCACAAAAGAACACCTTCCTTCAACATATAATACTCTCTTTTCTATAGTGAATATAGTTGAAGACTTAGAATATTCTCTACGTCTCAAGACTCTCAACTCTCTCTTTCACTACACTAACCTCAAAATAATGCTACTCATTTTTTTCACTTTATATTTTCTTGTATTTCTCTTGTTTCTTGTCCTTTCTTAACACAAATGAAGACTACACTATCTATAGGTGATGAATTCTTCCTTGCAATGAATAGGAGATAGTGAATAATAAATTTGCCAAATAAATAGTTCAAATATTACATAAGTTACAAGATATAAATATAAATTAATAGATGAAATAAAAAGTTGATTATATAAATTACTAAAAACTAAGTACCATTTTCTTTCACAATTAATGAAAATAAAAAGAACACAAATATAATATCGAGCAATAAACATTACATGATGTATAATATAACATATAATATATATTTTTATTAATATTAAAATGTTAAACCAACAACTCTTCCCTTTAATCGGAAATATCATCATCACTGTCGCTAAACGCCTGTCCTCGACTAAAACCTAAAACCCTAAACCCTTTGTACTGGGGAAGAAGAAAACCCAACAATATAAACTTTTTCTACCTATATTTCTTCCAATTCCGGTATAATGGAGCAAAGATTGGGAAGTACATGGCGAATGACAGTGAATGAGAAGAAATTCATAGAATCTGCTTTAGAATCTGAACTTAGAGTTGATGGTCGCCGTCCCTTTGATTATCGAGCCCTCACTATCAAGTTCGGCAGGTAAAAACACTCTACCTCAATTTCTCTCTATTTTTTTTAATGATATGTGAGATATGCGATTTTGCATTATGATTATTAAGAGTTATTTGATTTGCAGAGAAGATGGTTCATCAGAAGTTCAACTAGGGCAAACTCATATTATGAGTTTCGTTACGTCGCAACTAGTGCAACCTTATCGAGATCGACCAAATGAAGGAACTCTTTCAGTATTTACTGAGTTTTCACCAATGGCGGATCCTTCTTTTGAGGCAGGTCGTCCTTCAGAGTCTGCTGTTGAGTTGGGTCGCATTATTGACAGAGGGTTAAGGTAACATTTCAACAACCTTGTCTCCTTTTAAAAAAAGAGACTGTTTTGCATCAAAAAATGGTCTTTTTTCAAAATATTATAAGATGTATATTATAGAAGAGAGAGCTTTTACTATCTTGTGGAGGATATGTTGTATTTGTTTTGTATAGCGTTTGATAAATGTTTTTGATTTTTGAGCACCTGCTCATTCTTTTTTCATTGTAGTAATACTGGATATTGCTTTCTGAGATTTTGCTGTAGATCTGTTTGAAGGTATCACGTATCATTTATTTGTCTGTAGAAAGCAGATAGAAAAACAATTGTCTAGGTAGTATTTAGTTATGCATTGGTTGTTTTGCTTTGCTGGAGATAAATACACAATTTGAAGAAAAGAAATTGTTGTCTTTGGTTATGTCTTCTTTTATTCTGATATCTTAAAAACGGTAATGCAGGGAAAGTAGGGCTGTGGATACTGAATCACTCTGTGTTGTGGCTGGGAAGTGGGTCTGGTCAATTCGTATTGATCTCCATATTCTGGACAATGGAGGGTGAGTTGCAGTGGTGCACATTTGGGTCCAGTTAAGTGCCCATCTATGTCTTCATCTCAAATTATGGAACTAATTGTCTGATTCTTCTATAAGTGCAGTAATCTTGTTGATGCTGCCAATATTGCTGCTTTAGCTGCGCTTTTGACGTTTCGGAGGCCTGAATGTACACTAGGAGGAGATGACGGGCAGGAAGTGACACTGCATCCACCCGAGGTTTCCTTTCTTGCTTCTCGCTAAATGGAGTTCAATTTTGAGGTTGTGTTATGAGTAATATCTCTTTGGACAGTATCATCCATTCGATATGTGTTCAGAAGAAAAATGTTTGTTTCAGCAACTAGCTTGGAATCTTACATTTCCCTATATGTTCTTTTATTAAGATTTTCCCATCTTAGGGCTTTTCTTTGTTATTGCTTAACACATCGTTCTTTTCTGGTTGTAAAAATAATTTTGGTGTCTTAATCATCCCTATAAAATGCCTCTTGTGGTGTCTCCTCTGTTTTTTCTCTATTAGTTTGTCTTGAGATTCGGAGAATTTCACCTGGATTAGGTTGGAGTTATTTTGAGCTCTGCTGAGTGTGCTTTGTAACTTTATATTTCGGAAGAAGTTCTTGTATCTTCCATAGAAATATAGAATTAAAAGATTTGTTTTGGAGAGACATTATTCTTGTTGTGGAATCGCTCTGCTTATTCTCGGTTGTGTCTGCTATTGTTTGTCTTTGACTCTTAATCTTAGACCCTGCTAACTTGGAAAAAAAAGAGCGGATGAGAAGGAGAATTTGGTGTATCTATTGCCTGTAATAAAAACAACTGTCATAATAAGAGCACCTGACTTGCCTATTCACAACTCGTTATCTGTAGTTGTGGTCACAATCATAGCTAATTGAGAACAAATGATGTGTTCGTTGGTTACTCTGTCTATTTGGGTTTTACTTGTTCTTTACATTCTAATGCTTTTGCAGCTAAGTTGCTCGAAATTGGGCGTGGGTATTTGATATGGGTGCGGAAGTCGGATCTAGAGGTAGGATCCTTCATGATCTATATTTTAAGATTTGGAGGTACAGATTCAGCAAGGATACTGATGCGGGGATTCTGCTAAAATAAATTAAATATCTAGAAATAGAGCTATAAAAGTATGCCTAGTTATGAGACATTATGTGGAAGACTTACATGTATCCTATGAAATTCCACTAACTCATTCTTTTCAAGTTGTAGGTAGCCATCTAAAATACACACTAGCTTTTCCCATGTCTTCAAATCTGCGCTAGCTTTTGTCTTGTGAATTTAAAATGCCAAATCTTAACTCGAATTTCTCTGTAGTTTGTGGTACAAGTTTTCAATGTTGATTGAGTGGATCTAGTACTTATTCCACTCCCATACCCAGTGTCCTGTTTGTGTCGATATGGTTGCAGCACCAAATGAAGAGTCCAATCTACTTAGGCTTGCAGCCCCTTGGGTTTGCAATCTTCATGTTACTGTCTATCTAGACTATTGCGTGAACTTGTTACTCCATTTTGGTATAATTATTTATATCTTAATTAACATAAGAAAGAGTGATTTTTTTGGTGTTAACAGAACTGTATAGAGGAAGTAGAGGAGTTGGTTGATTTCCTAGGTACTTTGTAAAGTTCAGATTTAAATCTCACTCCCCTGTAACATGTTTTTGGTGGTGGCCAGCTGTCCTAATGCTGAAGAATACAACAGTACTAATTCTTGAAAAAACATAAGAAAGGGTGATCTTATACCATCTATGTAAGCCATAATTTTTTCTGGTGTGTTGGGAAATTGCAGGCTACTGTGGGATTAATTGATAAAATCATCCACTTTGCTCTGAAACAATGTGAGCTGAGGAAGTTCTTAGTTTTGATACATTCTGCAAATTGTTGCTGCCTTTTTATTTCCTTTGTTTTCCATCTTTTGCTTTGCACTACACCTGTACCTCCTGCCTTTTAAGTTGCTTCTTCCAGAGTAATTTGCTGATGTACAATTTATTCCATTGTGTGATTGTTAACGGAAATGTTCATTTGCATTGCTAACTTGATATGGTTGAGATATTGGTTAGAATACCTTAATGTTGACTGATTGAGCAGTGAGCACTCCTGAACTTTGGCAGGTGAGGGAGCCACTTCCCTTGATCGTACACCATCTCCCTATAGCAGTAACTTTTGCATTTATTGGAGACGAGCATATGGTAAGCAACTGTTAAAATTTCATCTTTTGATTGTTTTATGCTGTTATAGTTATATGGTCTTGAAAATCTAATGCGAACTTTATTCTAATCTAATTTGTATTGGTAGGTTATAGATCCAACACATCACGAAGAAGCTGTTATGGGAGGAAGAATGTCCGTCACCCTGAATGCAAATGGTGATGTCTGTGCAATTCAAAAAGCTGGGGGACATGGTGTCTTGCAAAGTGTTGTCATGCAGTGTCTACGCATAGCATCAGTAAAAGCCGGAGATATAACTAGCAAAATTAAAACCGTTGTAAGTATTCTGTATCTCAGATTAATGCTCAAATGATTTTTGAAATCAAAACAAAAGGTAGGGTAAAATCATAATTTAGGCATATATTTTTTTTATTGTTAAAAGATAGATGTATTAAAAAGTCACCAATCAGAAGATGCTTTAAAGACATTTATAGATCACTGCTATGCGCATTGAACTGAAAAAGTCTATCATGACCTCTATAATAATCTGGAATAGTCACGGTACACTTAAAAAATAGTAAAGAGACGTATTTATACTTAGTACTCTGTCCGTTCACTTTTAGTTGTCCACTTTGGACTTTGCACGCTCTTTTAAGAAACAATGATACATATTGTATTTTAGCACAATAACTATATTAATTGATGTATACGTTTAAGTCTTGAGAAATGATTTAGGGAATAAGTAATTAATGTTGAGGGTGAAACGGAAAAATATATTTGTCTTTTCTTTATATGTTAAAAGTGACAAGTAAAAGTGAATTACCCTTGTCTAAAAAAAAAGTGAACGGAGGGAGTAATAATTATAGATTTAAACTTGCTCTAAAAAAATTGGGGTCTTTGGCACTTATGCCCCTATTATGTGCTGGTCTTTAATTTTTTCCTCTCAAGATAAACAATTTTTTTGCTGGGCTTAAGTTTATATTTTCGCATAGTAGTATCCCACAAGGTATGCCTTGGACCCTAAAAGAACCTGTGCACCCAGGTATAAGTTCGATAGCTAAGGACAAAAATTAAAGACCAGTATGTCTGAAGGGAAAAAGTTTGAATTTTTCAAGAACTTGTGCATTCTTTTCCTATCTCGGTGAACAAGAAGGCAATTGAACGTTGTTCCTTATATGAATGGCCGAAGTATGTTTTTTCTGGTTACATGCTAGATGTTTTTGTGAGTTTGGATAAGTTTGTGTTTGCCAACTTGTACAAGTGGTTGTGGCTAGTTGTTTGGCTCCTGATAGGTTGAATTGTGTTCTTTTTATAGGTTGAATCTTATAAAACAGAGAGAGCTCTCAGAATGGTCAAGCGACATGCTCCTAGGAATGCTGTTGATGTCAATGAACCAGGTGAAAAGGTATGTGGAGGTTGTTTTATAGGTCAAGTGTACGTATAGAGCCATTATACTGAATGATTAGAGTCTTTACTGTGAGACATGTTCAAAAAGGGTAATGAAAACTAGTTCAAATGATTTATCCCTTGAGATCAACTTTAGTTCTTACTAGAATCTGAAAAATGGTGGATATTGCTAGGAAGAGAAATAAGTCTTAGTCTCTCAATTGTTAGAGAGTATATCTTTCATGACAAATTCACAATGTTGATCCTTAGCCAAAGAAACTTAATTTTTTTTTTGTGGATAAAGGCTAAAACAAACTTCATCAATTTTTTTTTGAGATAAAGACTAAAGGAAACTTCATCTCCAGAATCAATAATTTTGATTTAGATTTTTCTGTCAGCTGAGTTTCGATCTTAAGACTTGTATTCAGATTTCTTATTCCATCTCTTTAATGATAAGGCTAAGCAAATTTTGGAGGGGCAAAAATTGAAATCAGAAGAGTGCAGTGTTAGTCAGAGCGATGACATGGATGTGGAGCAGGGTAGAATCAAGAAGAAGAGTGATAAGGACCAGAGTTTCACAGGCAGGCCGTCCAGTTGGTAGGTCTTTTTCCTGCCTTATTCTGAGTCTGTTCACCAGAAAATTAATTATTTGTGATGCAATTTTATATACTTCTACAATATACTTATATTATGTAAGTTGCCAAAGTGCCCTGGAGTGCTGTCTTTGTGCTAAGAGGTTTATTTCTTTTGGCATGCATAATTGTACCACCCATGTAATATCATCTTAATATATTAACCAAAAGTTGTTCTTTAAATAAGCAATTTGTATTTTCTTGGTTTGAAAGAACTAACCCATTTAAGAGGAGGTGCATTCCTCCATCTTACACTTTGTTTGGATCATTGTTACTCATTGTTTCATAATTTATTGTATTGTATTGTACTTTATTGTACTGTATTGTATGGTAGATACAATGTTTGGCTAGACTGTATTGTTTGTTGTTGTTTAATAACATTTTCATTTTTTGGTTTGATTGTATCGTACTGTATTGTAATTTATAAATTTACTAAAATATGCTTAATTATTCTAGGGTAGGAGGTTTGACTAAATTTAAATAATTAAGATAAAGGATAAAATAGTATTTTTAAATATTATGTAAATTTATAATTGGAAAAAGAAAATAAGTAACAATGAGAACACACCAAATTGGTTGTTCCATAAAATAGGGGTTTTCATTGTTACATAACAACGAAATTTAACAATACAATGCAATACATTTTAAGTAACAATCAAAACAAACATTGTAGATATAGTGTTAAAGTGCATCAGAAACTTATTTGGACATGTTTATAGTTGAATTTGCTCTATCTCACTGCAAATAATTCCTTTTTTCCTGCTTAGGGATCCATATTCAGAGGGTGTCAACATTGACGAACTGAAAGCTACTCTTGCCTCTCGTGGTAAGTTTTATTATTTTATATTAAGTATAAGCTTAGAGTTCCTTGTGTATGGTTATCTGACTTAAAGATAAATGGGGATAAATTACCCAAATGAGCTTTACGAACTGTGTATAGGTTTTGGAACAATGAAGTTCATGGTAAGCAGGGTCTTATCACATGTATGTATGTATGTATATATGTGTGTGTGTGTATATATTTGTTGATACAGTCAAACACTTTGCTAATCTCATAACAGATAGAGACTTCATTTTATGTGGGATTTTCCGTCCAGCTTTACTTGTCAAAAGTAATTTAGAAATCATATAGGACTGTCAAGAAATTGTTAACAAGTTTGTGATACTTTTAATCTAAGTGCAGGCCAATAACATGTCAGCATGATTTGTCTCTTAATTTGTGAAAGAATATTGCGTGGCATGAAACACAAAGTGAGAGAAGAAGAAATTGGAACTTTTATATTGTTGTCAGCTATTAAGATTACCTATCATTAGTTTCATGCGTCATATAACATGCACTCACTAAAGAAATGACCCCAAATAATAAAAATTGCTTATAATAAGCTTGTAAGAAACAACAACTTACCAGTGTAGTCCCACAAAGTTGGGTTTGGGGAGGGTAGCGTGTACACATACCTTACCTATACCTTAGAGATAGAGAGGCCGTTTCCGATAAACCCTTGGCTTAAGATAAAAACAGTCTAGAAAAGAAAGTAATGGAAATACAAGAATCAAGAGACAGTAATAAACATAACAGATAGAGAGCAGAATAATACTATAACAAAATAATACTATTGTCAAACTACACGGAAAAACAAAATATAACAGAAATAGAAGAACATGAAATAAGTGTAATACTATGACTACTAGAATGGACGACAAGACAACACACTCCTAACGACTAGTTTGGATACACTCCTACTCCTACCTACTACCTTTCTACCTTAAACTGTGTCCTCCACGCCTTCCTATCTAAGACCATGTCCTCGGTAAGCTGCAAGTGCTCCAAATCCCCCCGCACATGGCCCCCTCTCCATTCAAGAGTTTATGTCAGTATGGTTGCCATCTTCTAATGAGTGCCTACCCATACTTTGTCGTCCTCATCCTTGATGAGCTTCACTTGGTCAAGGTCATGGACCCTCCTCTCTCTCGCCTTGGCTAGCTTGTACAACTTCTTATCCCTGCCTTTGTTCTCTAATTCTGCGTACAGAACGTTCAGAAGGTGTTGTTTTTGTCATCATAACCGCTTACTTTGCCTCCTTTAAGTCATCTTATACTTCTCCCTGTTTGTCCGCTTTTCTTCCTTTTCCTTGCTCTCCACCAACTTCGTGTGGTCACCTTCTTTGCCTCCACCTTCCCTTGTATTTGTCCATTCCACCACCAATCCACCCGATTGGCCTCTCCCAACTCCCAACACCTCAACACCTCTCTTCCCTAATGCAACTGGCAGTCTTATCCCACATACTGTCCGCAGCCTCACTACACCCAAGCCTTCATAGCCATCATATTCTCCCCTATCTCTGGGGCATCAATCATTGTCAAGCTACCCGTTTGATATTTGGCCAGTCATCCACAACCTCTTCTTCCACTCCTTGATCTCCAAATTCATCCCCAAAAGCTTATGTTGGGTCGTGAATTCTCACTAAGGATGACCTTACAGTCTTAAGAAAGACTTTTATCAACCTTCCTAAGGAGCAAAAAATCATTGAGTCTTAGCCACTGTATTGCAGAAGGTAACCAAGTGCTCCTTCTCCTTAGAGAAATTCGAATTGGCTACCACCAATTCAGAAGCTCTCGCCAACTCCAAAAGTGCGGCTCCGCCTTCGTTCCTGTCCCTGAATCCGAAACCTCCATGCACGTTGCCATAAACCACTCTTAATTGATCTGATGTGTCCATTTAGATCATATTCTATGAATAGCTTCTCAGTGAGCGGTATACCTCTCACTATCTTGTCCAAATCCTTCCAAAAGCGCTTCTTGTCCTCCTCATCCAATCCCGTTAGCGTAGCATAAGCATATATTATTGAACATAAGAACTTTCTAGTAATTTAACATAAAAACATTTGTGTTTCTGAGGGTAGGCGAGAGTTCCTTTTTCTTAGTAGCTAAAGAAAAGTGGTTTCTTCAATCTAGAATGTTAAAGAACCCTTCGATCATCTCATCCTCCCGATTAGCTTAACTTTCCTGACCCCCATCTTTTCTGGATTTCCTTTCCCTTCTGATCAACATGAGTCTACCCAAGTTACCAGTTTCAAAAAAAAACAAACATGAGACTACCCAAAGTTCCTCGAATATTTCACATTGTTTTAGCTATGAGCTCTACTGAATAAGATCCATCTTTCCATTTAATAAAGAGCTCTGGGTTTGCTATAGGAATAATTTAGCCTTGTGATACAGTAACATGCGATGTGATGCAAAACATAATATTTTGAACTAATTGCTGATTGGACGGAGAACTTTCTATATAGCAAGTGGAAAATCCTTCTAGTTGAGAGAAAATAGCAGGAATTCTGTAGTATGGTTTGATTTGATTGGGAGAAGATCTTTGCCAACAACATTCATTTCAAAACATCACTAGGTGGTGATATATCTCATTTTGAAGCTGGCCTCAAGCTGCCAGATGAATATGCAAAAGATGGAGAAGGAAGGATCAGCTGGTCATATATTACATGTTTGAATAATTCAACAGCCATGTTTACTGCATTAGAATAATGATGGTGCAGTGGGGCCTAAGAAGAATCATGATCATCTATGGAGATTGTACATGACATTGGAAGGGAAGTTGATCACTAAATGTTGAAATTTAGAATTTGGGGGGGGGGGGGTAAGAACAGGTGTTTTGTCCTTCAGACAAGTTGTTTCTATCAAAAAATGGCCATTAGAGGATGTGAAGCTGGAAAATTCGGAAGAGGTTGAAGGAAACTGCGTCATAATTGAGAACTCTCTTAAATCTAGAGTGGAAGGGACTGTGGCATTTTCGATTCTGACATTTTAAGATCAAGGCCTTTGATAGTACAGTTTATTTATGGCATGTAGATTCTTAAACACGATCTATCTAATAATTTGATTAAAAGAAAAGTAGGAGCATTACATGTCTCTTTCTGACTATTTCTCTTGTTAGCACCTAATTATTGCCTTGAATGTTATTATTTTGAAGGGTACATCTTTTCAATTCTTTGTCAACGGTTGAGCGTATTTGTAGGTTTGTCATTATATGTTTTGATCTTTGAACATGAAATTAACTCTAAGAAAGTAAGAAGCTTGTGTGCTGAAGTTTGAACATTATGCTTGAAACAAGCACTGCAAGACTGGGAATAAGCTTACTTAATACATTGATTGAATTATACATTATGCAGGTTCAGTTGCAGTGCCTATGAATCTAGACAATTTAGGTGATAATATTAGAGATGAAACAAAAACAGATGAGCCACTTTCAGATGTTAATCAAGTATCTTCGTCGACTGACTCAGCTGGAAAAGAAATGACAATGAGCAAAGAAAAAACTTTGCAAGATGCCGTTAAGCCTAAAAACAAGCGGAAAAAGAAGAAATCGTCTAATACTGCCGCAGTTTAGAGAATGCATGTGTGATCTATCTTCTTGAGGTACGTAGTTGATTATGTTAATTATGGTATGTAAACTATTTCAGCTTGTAAATAGCATCTGTTCTTGGTAACTGCTTTCTTCCTTCCTCGAATGGGGGAAGAGGTGCGTGGTTATTATAATCAGATGCCCAGCTCAAGTTCGTCTTTAAGCAATTATAGTTGTCTTCTCTAGTTCAGTACCACTACATTTCCTTTCTTATCTGTCTCATTGTGTTGTTGGACACCTTTAGGTTTGATGAAAAATAGAAGTTGTCCTTCAGGCTTGAAAGAGTATTATATGCACTTTTTGGGGTATGAAAAGATTATGATTTTACTGGAGATCTGCGAAGAATTCTCAAATATACTACATCTCTTCATTTTTCCATTATAGGTTAAAAAAGTAATTTTTCCCATAAATGTTTGTGATTGTCTTTGCTTTATGACTAGATCATCCTTTTTTAAAAAAATAAAAAATAAAAAAATCAAAAGATGGCCATGAGCCAATTCATTAAACCAAAATTCAAAGATATGTACACAGAATTGTTTAGAGATCCGGCCCAATTGTCCCAATCTTTTAACTGGATAGCCAAAACAAAATAGAAAAATAAACAGACAAAAGAATGACTAGGTCATCTTACTCCTCCAAGGCTTCAACTTTAGCATGTGCTACTATAATGTTATCAAGATGCTAATGTAAAATGGACAACTTGTAGACATTCTTAGGGGTGCGGCCCTTGCCCAAATCCTGCATGAATGTAGGATGCTTAATACACCAGGCTGCCCCATTTCTGGTTTTCTGGAGTCTCTGTATCTTTTGGTTTCTGAACTTTCTGCTGCAGCATTTTCTGAATTTCTGGTTCTGCTGCATTTGTATTTGGATTATCAGTTCATTTTTAGGATCTAATGTGGTGAAAGCTTGTTACAGAACTTACGAGTATATGGTGTTTGTGGTTTTTCTGTGAATCGTTTTCACGTGAAGAATAATGGTGAAATGAGGAGTTAGATTTACTTTTTTCTTTAATGACTAATGATGGTGAGACCGATAAAAAAGATGAAATTTTTTTCATAGTGTGCTGAAATTCTGTTGCATGTTACTGGTCATGTTACTAGTGATGAAAAGGATGAATTGACTGGTATCTTCACAATGAATTCTAGAACAATATTGAAAAAGAGACAATCCCTTGAAATCTCCTCTTAGATCATGTTCAAAGCACAATTTAACTGGTCCTGTGTCACAAGTATAGCCTTCAAAAGTCTATGTGAACCATGGTTTTTTGGCAAAGATGACATGTCTGACGCACGATTTTAAGGATTCTGTTATTTTTGTAGCCATAAATAACAGAAGGATGTAACCTGCCATTTCGATGATCTTGAAGGTTTTTTTTTTTTCTCTTACAGAGATACTTTAAGAATCTAGTTTAAGTTATGAGTATACGTAAGGGATATGTTTTGCTTACAGTGATATTTTAAGGACTTTGTTTAAGGTATGAGTATACTTTAGGGATGTTTTTGGCCAAAGTCCAAACTCCTGCCAATTTGAGTGAAACCGTTCCCAAGTCTTTGTCTTGTCTGAATTTCTTTCTACTGAACTAATTGGAGTTTAGAAGTATCAAAAGTTAGAAACCAGTTGGTCAGTACATGGTACTGTTTATTCATTACTCCTGCCTATTAGAGTGAGATCGTTCCAATTCTTCCCCTTGTCTGAATTTCTTTCTACCGAATTAATTGGAGTTGAAAGGTATCAAAAGTTTGAAACCAGTCGGCCAGTACATGATAGCGTTTATTCATTACTCTTGTATAGATCAAAACGTCATACTGCAGCTAGTTATTTGGTTGTATATCTATTCTATGAAACATATTCAGCTAACTACTTCCATTTTCTTCTCTCAGATTGAAATTACTCTGCATGGTAATAGTAAATTCTGTGACTAATTGCACAGTTGGAGAGGCCTCATGAAGCTCCCGATGCAAGCAGTTGTATCATTGTTTCTCAAATTGAAGGACATGAATTGAAACCATTGCCATCGATGTTCAGTGTGAATGGATATGATTAAAGAATGCCGCATTTGGTATTGGTTACCTAGCTTGAGTTCCAATCACTTGATCCCGCAGCAGAACTAGTGGCATTCTGAAATCTTGATTTGAACTTCTTTCAGGGACTTAAACTCGGGACTCAGAGGAAGACGAAATGCTTTGTTCTCGAGAGTTCTCACTTTTTTCTGAGCTTTTGATGGTTTTTTTGTCCTTGTAGAGGATTTCTATATGTAGAGTTGTAGAGAGAAGACAATCACATTGTAGACACTCTTCTGCTAGACTTGACTGACTAACTATTTATGGATAAGGCCTAAACATATCATGTTCATTTATGTTTACATGGTATCATATTCATTTTAAAAATTGAAGTCATGTTCAGACATAACTTACAGGATATTGTGATATGAAAATATAATCTTTAGACTCCGGAAAAAAAATACTCCCTCCGTTTTAAAAAGAATGTCTTTATTTTTTTTTTAGTTTGTTTAAAAAAGAATGACCCTTTTCTTTTTTTGACAATACTTTAACTTTCTACATGACATGTTTAAGATCACAAGATTGAAGGACATTTTGATATATTTGACATAACCTTTAATTTAAGAATAATAAGGTTAAAAATATAATTTTTTTTAAAGTTTCGTTTTAAATTAAATTAGGTTATTCTTTTTAAAACGGAAGAAGTATTTATTAGGAAGAACATAATTGAAAGTAACATAAAAGGGGCAAGAAGTGCAAATAACCCCAATTATTGCATGACCTGCAGACCTGAATCCAGGAATATTAAAGTGTTCAAATTGTCTGATCATCTAGTAGCTAGTTTAGACTTCTAGTTATGATTATCTAGTAGCCTAGAAATTAAATAGCATGTATTCTATATTCCTTTTGTTGTTACACGTTCTGTTGTATTGTTAGTAGGCGTTTGGTCATGTGATATCATATCAACAATATGGTATCGTGAGATGGAATTAGCGTTTGAATATTGCCATTTTACGCTGATTTCATCTCATGATTCCGTATTGTGAGATGTGATATCATATTCTCCAAAAATCATGATCTGGAATCACATGGTGATAACATATCATGATTTGAGATGTTCTGATACAAAAATTGATCCACGATTTTATATTTTGTAAAAACAACTCCACATTTATAATTACTGACCATTTATTTCACATGTAAATAAAATTTATGATCACATCATTATATTTTTAAATTTACAGAATATGGTCAAATTGCCCCTAAACTTTGCAAAATAGACCACTTATACCCTCCATTACATTTTGGGATCAAAAATACCCCCACAGTTATCCTATAAGACCATAAATACCCTCAAGAGTTAACAATCCAATTTTTTAGTGATGTGGCATGCCACATGGGACTAATTTCTCCACCTTACCATTGACAATTAAGATTCACTACAAAAGAACTTGACCTTTAGTGGCGACAAAGTTGCCACAAAATCCAAAAATATTGTCACTTAAGGTTATGAGTGATTTTTAGTGACGGTTAAGGGTCGAATAACCATTCGCTAGTAAAACCTATTTTCTCAACAAAAAAAATATGATAATTAATTTTATATTGCAACCTAATTTTCTAAAATAAATAACTTGCAATATCAATATTAAAAAACACCCAATATTATTATGAAAAATCACGAAAATTACTTCTCGATTCACATCTTCCATTATATAATGCATCATTGTACATTTTATACATTTACATATAACATAAAAATAAAACATACAATGTTTTCAAACTCCTATTTAATTGATATCATTTTTGTTTTTTTAAAACAATGAAGAAAAAAAACATAAAATTAGAATTTAATGTTAAAAATCTTTAGTGACGATTTTTTGAACTTTTGTGGTGACTATTGTCGCCGCTACAAGGTCTAGTTCTTTTATAGTGAATCCTAGTTGGTAATGCTTAGGTGGAAGATTAGTCCCACGTGGCTTGCCAAGTCAATAAAAATATGGGGTGTTAACTCTTGAGGGTATATATGGTCTCTTAGGATAACAGCAGGGTCATTTTCTATCCCAAAATGTAACGAAGGTATAAGTTGTCTATTTCACATAGTTTAAAGGCAATTTTGACTCTTTTCCGTACCGACATAAAATTTATTATTCTCACTAACATATAGTTACTTTAACTCACACTTCACGATCGTTGAGTAATAAAATCTTGAAGAGCCTGTTAAAGGTGTTTCGTTTCTACTCAAATATATTGATGAAACAATTACCTAAGTGGACAACAAATAACTTTGTCATAATTTATTATACGATTTTATGATTTTTTGTTGATTTGATAATATTGAATAAATGATTAGGGCTATTTTAATAGTTTTAAAACTTATGGGAGTTTTATGTTTATAAGAAAATAAACAACACCAAAATTCCATATCGAATGTCCAAACAAAGCTTAAATTTCATCTCATGATTCCATATCATGATACCATATCGCATGGCCAAACGGGCCCTTAGTCTATAACTCTATATACAATGTTTGTTCTAATTGTTACTTAAATTTTATTGTATCGTATCATTTAAATTTATCGATAGTAACAAAAAGACTCATTTTATGTAACAATCGATTTGATGTGCGCATTGTTATCGTAATATTTTCTTCTCATTATTGTCTTTATTTATTATTTTCGAGGGTTGTACAAACTATTGTGAAATGAAAATGAACGTAAAAAACATATGTTTTGCGGGATAATGCTCAAATACCCCCTCAACCTATGCTCGAAATTTCATAGAGACACTTATATTATACTAAGGTCTTATTACTCCCATGAACTTATTTTATTAATAATTTTCTACCCCTTTTCGGCCTACATGACACTATCTTGTGGGCCAACACTAATTGACTTCTTTTTTCAAGGTAGTGCCACGTAGGCCGAAAAAGGGTAGAAAATTACTTATAAAATAAGTTCAGGGGGTAATAGGATCTTAGTATAGTATAAGTGTGTTTTTGAGATTTCGGACATAGGTTGAGGGGTACTTGTGCATTTTCTCATATGTTTTGCTATAAAATATTAGGTGAGTGCAATTCCTTTTATATATATATATATATATATATATATATATATATATA
>NC_028641.1:70602221-70619123 GCF_001406875.1 Solanum pennellii
TATATATTTCTTTTGGTAATAAATTTATTATATATTTGTACCCGTAAAATTTCAATAAGTTTAAAAATCATACATAAATCTAATTAAAACTTAATGATTTATCTCCACAGATTTAGACATTATCCATAGTAATGTTGACCTTATCATACAAGTCATCATACAACAATCCACAAAAAACTTATACTTTATTATTTTACATATAATTGTTTGCTAACATATTTAAAGTGACAAAAAATTAATTGCAATTATATATAAAATATGAAAAAACATAATTTTATTGATAAATATTGTGGTAGAAATTTGTTCCTCGTTGATTCTTCTTTCATAAGATTTATTCATAATTCGAAAATCGTTAGTAATGTATTTTTCGAACTTGAATAGTTTGAACTTGATTTCTATAATTTGAGAATCGTTAGTGGTGTTTTTCTCGAACGAGGATGATTTTGACTTGATCTTCATAACTCGAGGTCGTTAGTAGTGTATTTCTCGAATTAAGATGATTTGAATTTGATCTCTTTATAAATATTTTACTATTCATAAGATTTATTCTCGATTTGAAGACCGTTACTGACGTATTTTCAGAACTTGAATGATTTGGGCTTGATTTCTATAATTCGAGGACCGTTAGTGACATTTTTCTCGAACTAAAATGATTTTGACTTGATACTCATAACTCAGGGACAACAGTGTATTTCGCGAATCAAGATAATTTGAATTTGATTTCTTTAAGAATATTCCATGAATTTTTGGTGGAATTTTCTAGATGTTTTTTCAAGGGAATATAGTACCTTTTATATAGGCATGCACTAGGGTTTAGAGTTAACCTCCAAGAATTCTATTTGGAATTGACCACACATTGTAGAACTCGAATTACATACGTCTTCTAGAGTCCCATATGATTCAAATGTCTACAAGTGCCGCCTACTTCAAAGTTTGTCAGAGTGTAGACTTCATGAAATTTAAAGACAAGGCTTGAACTACTCATTCTTCCACCTTTACAACTTCAAATTTTCAGATTTGATTTATTAGTGACAGATAATTAATTGTAATCACAAATAAAATATGAAGAAACATAATTTTATTGATAAATATTGTGGGTGGAAATCTGTTTTTTATTGATTCTTCTATCATAACATTTATCCAGTTTCATTATCTTTGATTTGAGAGCTGTTAGTGGTGTATTACAAAACTTGGACTATTTGTACTTGATTCCTATAATTCGAGGGTCGTTAGTGGGGTATTTTTCAAATTAGGATTATCCGAACTTGGATGATTTGCGCTTGATTTCTATCATTCAAGGGTCGTTAGTGGCGTATTTCTCGAATTAGGATGATTTTGACTTGATCTTCATAACTCGAGAGACGTTAGTAGCGTATTTCTTGAATAAGGTGATTTGGATTTGATCTCTTTATGAATACTTCTAAATTCGTGGTGGAATTCTTGAGATGTCTTTTCAAGGGAATATAATTTACCTTTATATAGGCATGAACTAGGGTTAGGGCGGAGTATCCTCAAACATTCTAATTGGAATTGAACACACCTTGTAGTAGGGGTGGGTGTTCGGTTCTTCAGTTCGATTTAATTAAATTTCGATTCGATTCTTCGATATTCGGTTATAGAAAAGTGTGTACCATATTTCAAATCAAACTAGATTGGTTCGATTCAATTTTTTCTACTTCGATTCGATTTAGTTCAGTGTTTTTAAATCGATTATTCGGTGTGAATAATAATAAAGAGATAATACGATAAAGTAACAATTATTATTCACTTAACACTTCAAACTTTCGAAGTAACAACTAACCGTCTAACAATAAAAGGTAAGAACATCATATTGTTGTTCACACTTCAAAGTAACAACATAAAGTGATGAAATCATAAAGTAGAAAGTAGAAACACCAAGTTGCTGCTCAAACTTGAATCAAATTGACTTTTGTGTAGTTTAGACTTTAGGTTTTTAGGATTTACTATTTTGTTATTTAGATTTTTGCTATTTAAGTTTAGGCTCTAAATATAAAAATTGAATTGTGCCAAGTAAAGTTAAAAATTAAGTAATATAATAAATATTTAAAAATTTATTTCATAAAACTTCGTTTCTTCGGACCGTAGTTTCGGGACCCTTACACCGAATTCTGAATCGAAGAGCCGAAGTTTCAAAAAAAATAACCGACACCGAACCAAAACATCGAAGAACTGACACCGAAGAATCAAAATTTTTTGGTTCAGTTCGATTTTTTGATATTTATGCCAATCCCTACCTTGTAGAGTTTCAACTCAAATTAAACACATCTTATAGAACTCCATAAAATTTTAATGTCTACAATAATAAAAAAAGCTAAAAGAAAATAATTAATAATATTAATATTATATTATAAAATTACACACTAAACTCAACATAAACATGTAACACAAATTAATTTGTTTAAAAATAAAGAATTAGTAAATAAAAACTAGAAAAAAAAAACATGAAACTTTTCTAATGAACTAGATAATTTTTTTACATAAAGCAAACAAAAGAAATGATATAATTGATTTCTAATTCATCATTGTTCTTTATCTTTTTTTGGTTCAAGACTCTCCATTACTCACTCATTACTCCTTTTTTCCTTCTTACTTCAATTTAATTTTTCAATTTAATTCATCTTACTCATAATGAATTAATGTAAATAGTACAGCAAAATTCACTCACACACATCCATATCTTAAGTTTTTTTTTTTTAATCATGATGATGTTTGAACAACTTGTCAATTATTAATTTGTATGATATCGATTCATTTTATCCATTTAAATTTAAACTAATAAAAAAATAAAGCACTTCAATTATTTTTCATCCCAGACACACATATATATTCTAATTTTTTTTATAATGATGATGTTTGAACAACTTATGAATTAATTAGATGTGATATTAATTCAATCTGTGCAATAAAATTTATACAAGTGAATTTTTTTACCTAAATCTTATTTGTCACTATTGAAATTTAAACTTTAATTTTCAAAAGTTACACTAGTTTCATAAATTATAATTTCAGAATAAGTTTATGGAATCATGTCATTTCTTATTTTGTGTATAATTTTACTTTGAGATTAATTATTTTGAAATTATTTATATCACACTCTCTGTGGAATAACAATATTGAAATTACCAATTTGAAAATAAAATAACAAAATAACATATCCATCATTCTCCAAACAAAAAATTTCCTAATTTTTTTTACTAAACATCATGTTTTTTTTTTTTAAATACATATAACCTCTTATAGTATTGGCTTTTAGAAATTTACCTCCATAAAGAGGTCTTAGTTCTTAGGTTTCACCATTAAAAAGCTTTATTCAGTTACCTTAAGCACTTATTTTAGTTGTATCTTATATATTCCAATTTGGTTGAAAGACAAAATATTTATGTCTAAAATTATATGGCTAAAATTATATTTATCAATTATGTTGTTATTTAATCTCCATATTGTAATCCCCAATTAAACCACATCAATTGATTTAAGGTATATGTGGATTGTCCCGATATAAAGTTTGAAATTGAATTTATCTCGTATTTGATTGAAGGTATTAGTTTAAACTATTATACTCCCTTACTATGTGGATACTCAAATAATATTTTGTTTGACCATATTATTTTGATTTACTTAAATATTTTGAATTGTATGGTGACTTATAACTCTACTAATGTGAGTTTGCTCACACTGTTGGGTTCAAATTCGAATAATGAAGAAGTGACGTGATAGACTAACACTTTAAAGGAACAAATCACTGGCGGTTCAATGATTCAATAGGAAAATAGCATAGTTAAAATACGTGAGGAGAAAAATCCAACAAATTTAAAAATCTATTTGTATATTAGGCTAAAAAAAGAAGCTAGTTCAAATGAGTCAGATTTGGATAGTCAGCTGAAACATATAGACTTCGATAAAAAGTAGATAAAATTAGTGAATACTTTAAAAAGAAAAAGAGTGAATATTGGAGTCCGGAGCCTAAAGGGTAAAAAATATTAACAAAAATTTCAAAACGGTATATGAAATTTCTTTTTAACCAAAAGGACAAAATCGCTGGCGAAGTAGCGATTTTGTCCACTGAAAAAAGCAAAATCGCTGCTATAGCAGCGATTTGTTAAATTTGCTTTTTTTTTTTAAAAAAAAAATTATAACAAAATCGCTCCCTCGGGAGTGATTTTCAAAATAAAAATCCTTTTTTTAATATTTCTTTTATATGTCGCTGCTACGGCAGCGACTTGTGTATAATTTTTTTTAATTAATATTTTTTGCTTTTTATAAAAAAAGTTTAAATCAATTTTTTTTAAATCAAATAGCTGCCAAGGCAATGATTTTTAATTAAATTTTTTTATTTTTTTAAAAAATTAAATCGCTGCCAACGCAGCGATTTTAAATCAAATTTTTTTTAGTGATTTAATTTTTAAAAATTAAAAAAGAAATAATTAAAAATCGCAGCAATTTAATTTTAAAAAAATATTTTTTTATTTAAACTTTTTTAAAATAAAAGAAGCAAAAAAATAAAAAAAAATTTAAGGTTATGTCGCTGCATAAGCAGCGACTTACTTAAAAAGGTTATAGAAAAAATTTTGAAAATTGAAAATCGCTCCCTCGGGAGCTATTTTGTTTTTATTTTATTTTTTTTTTAAAAAAAATCAAATTTAACTATAGTAGCGATTTTGCTTTTTTCAATGGACAAAATCGCTACTTCGCGAGCGATTTTGCCCTTTAGGTTAAAAAGAAATTTCATATACCGTTTTAGAATTTTTGTTAACATTTTTTACCCTTTAGGCTTCGGACTCGTGAATATTGCATACCTTCATGAAAATCAAGCGGATAAGATAAAATTCTACATAAAAATTGACAATAAGGATTATAACTTATAACTAATAATTTTGTGGGATAGATAAAAATATGAATAAAGTGAAAAAAGTTGTAGAATTGAGACTTAGAGAAAAGATTGTGGATGTAATACGAGTTGAAGATAAGATTATGTAACGATCCTCATCGATCGTTATAGGTAGACTGATGGTGAAATAATTGTGTTAAAATTTGTTTTGAATAGTGACTTGAAAATTTTAGACTAGGTCAGTCTCAAGCAAAATCTGAATGAGGTGTAGTCTAGGGAAATTCAGAGATGGAATAAGTGATATGTCTAAGCGTGAATTGTATTTTTTAATAGTAAGATATTAAGAAAATCGCAAGTCTTTTTGAAATTGAATTCGGATAAGTAAAACCCTCGATATCAAAATTGGCGTGAAGGAATTAGTTTAGAACATCAAGGTCTGACTGTGAATTGTGAAAGGGGGGCTTTTGGGGAAAATTTTGAAATTCAATCCCTTGCAATCCGTTATAGCGGGGGAATTAATTTCCACTATAGTGGGTCAATCATGAATTAGTGTAGGAGAAGTCCCTAAACTTCTCATTATTCTACAATTTCATTCTTGGAAAAAGTAAGGGTTATTGAGGGCAACATTCCTCAGTTTTTCATCAATTTTCTCGATAAAGGTAAGTTAATTATTCCCCGAGACTTGAAAAACTCAATAAAGATTCCAAGCCTTCATATAATGATTGTTTCTTTTCCTAGTTTATGTTGTATGTGTTTGTCAACTATTCTGCTAGCTAGTACTGCATGTATGATACATGATTATGAAAAAAAGGAAAGAATATATTGTGAAATGAAAGACGTTGTCAATCGCATGCAATGAGTATGTTTACTTGGTGTACAAGTGTGATTATTGTTCATTGTGGTTGTAATTGTATTGCGTGTTTGATTATTGAATCAAATACCACGTCGATACATACTATTATTAGATCGGATACCATGTCAATATATGCTATTATTGAATTAGATACCATGCCGATACATTCTATTATTGAATGAGATACCACGCCCGTACATGCAATTATTGGATCATGTACCACACTAGTACATATTATTATGGGAACAGATACTACGTTGGTACGCTAACAGTTGTGTATATATGGCGATTCATATTAGTATATATTAATTCAGGTAGAGGAGTAGGAGACCGAGTTATATTGTATTTGTGTTTATAATTGTATATTGTTTGTTTTACTAATGTTGTGGTTGCATGTTCATATCTGAAATAATTGGAATTAGCCAATGATACTATCATTACACTTTGATTGTGTACCAGTAATGTGCTTGCTCTTTTGAACACATATAATATTCAGGCGGCTGTGTTTGTGACCTTAGTTAAGATACTTTCGTTATCTGAATTCAAGGATGAGTACTAGTCACTATCTCCGAGCTGCCATGAGTTCCTCTTTTATCTTTTTAGTTCATTTTTCGAACTCAGACTCTTTAAGCTTATGTTTTTCTTTTTTTTTTAAGAGTGTAAATTGAAAGACTGTTTAAAAATCTTTGAAATTGCTTATTAGATTGTGTACGAGTAGTCAATTGGTTCTTTCACTAGGGATAAGTGTAGGTCCCACTTACTACAAGTCGGGATTGTGAAAAATTGTTAAAATAAAACTTGTATGAAGAAAATGAGACAATCAATATTGTCAGTGCATATACTCCATAAATAGGAATAGATGAAAATAAAAAATAAGTTTTGAAGAATAGGTAATTGCGAACCAATAAATAATTATACTAGGAGATCTAAATGACCATATATAAATAAAGATAAAATGAAAATTTTGAGCAAGTACCTCAATTACATGAATTCGAGTAATGAAATGAGAAAGTACAAAGATGTATTAAACCTTAATGAGTGGTAATAGACTCGATGCGTGGAGAAAAAGTTGTTTATCAATATGTGTTATCAAAATCAGAAATTACTGATTGTAATAAATTATTCAGAAACACGAAGTAACTGAAATTTATAGAATCAGTAAGCAAGATGAACAGAAATTTATTTCAGAAAATACTTAAAACAAACGTACCAGAAACTGAAACAATCTTTTAGTTTGAAAGAAGATCAAGTCCACTGAACTCACAGTGTCCCCTTAAGGAAATTATTCTCCTCTAGTATCCGAGGTTTGATTTGAAATATAACCTCCCAGGGTAAAATGATATTAATCAGTAGAGTGTAGATATCAAAAACTCTACTGTCAGCGAATCAATCCACAGCAGGAAAGTACACGAAGAAAAATGTGTTTAGAAGAAAAAGGAAGATCAGAAAATTCATTGAAAAATATTCTGAAGACTGAGTGGTATTTATAGGCAAGAAGAATTTATTCTGAAAGGTTGCAACCCTTTCAGAATTGACACGACCATTAATGAAAGTTTGCAACCTTTCAAATGGTATTGATTGTTCCTGAAAATTCCAACATTTCAGAACAGTCATGGCGGGAATTTTAAATAAAACGGAAAATAAAATGGGTCACGCATGCGGATCCGAGTCGGGTCGGGTTAACTAAAAAAGTTGAAAATATTTCGGTTAACTTTTGTTATCAACTAATTAATTGAAAATATTTTTTTGATCATTTAATTAATTAAATAAATAATTAAAACAAATTTTGTTCAAAAAATAATCTCTCGATCATTTGCCAAAGCCGAAGCGAGCGAGCGACGACGACGACGACGCGAGGGGGGTTCCTCTTTCCAACCCTTTTAACATTTAATAGGAGTGTTTATGTATTTAAACTCTCCTATTTTCCTTTCCATTACCGATGAGGGACAATTGCCTTTTTCATTAAAGCATAAGAGGACTTTTGAAGTTCCTAACTCTTCAAGTTCTCAACTTTTCAATCTTAAGGAAATTATATTTTTTTAAATCTGTGTTTCTTGTGGAGACAAAAATCTTCGTGATTTTATACTCCTTTAAGTCTGCAATTATAGTTTATTGCTTACTTAGATTGTATCAATTTTTGTTTATTAGAAATGACAAACAATGGTGTTACAGTGGCTGTTGCTGCACCAAATCGAACTCTTGTACCACAAGCAAAGAAATCGGGTAAATTCACAGGTGTGAATTTTAAAGGATGGCAGCAACGAGTATTTTTCTGGCTTACCACTCTTGGTCTGCAGAAATTTACAAGTGAAGATACTCCAGTTCCTGCTGATGATATGCCAGACAGGGAAAAATTCATGATTATTGAAGCATGGAAACAGTCAGACTTCCTATGTAAAGGCTATATTTTGAGTGCTTTAGAGGATGACTTATATAATGTCTATAGTGCAATAACAATTTCAAAAGAGTTGTGAGATGCACTTGAGAAAAAATATAAGACAGAAGATGCATGCTTGAAAAAGTTTGTGGTCGCAAAGTTTTTAGACTATAAAATGGTAGATAGTAAAACTGTTAGATCACAAGTGCAAGAACTTCAACTTATTCTCCATGATCTGATTTCTGAAGATATGATAGTAAATGAAGCTTTTCAAGTGGCTGCAATGATTGAGAAGTTGCCTCCTCCGTGAAACGATTTCATGAATTATCTAAAGCACAAGCGTAAAGAAATGAAGCTTGAAGATCTTGTGATCCGGCTCAAGATTGAGAAAGCTTGAAGATCTTGTGATTCAGCTCAAGATTGAGGAAGATAACAAAAACACCGAAAAGAAGTCGCGTAAGAGTTCAACAATCATTGGAGTTAATATTGTTGAAGAAGCTCCTACCAAAGACAAAAAGAGAAAGAAGTCTAACGGGCAGAAGTCAGAACAGGCCAAGAAGAAATTCAAAGGCAACTGTTACAATTGTGGCAAGGCTGGTCATAGGTCTTCTGATTGTCATGCTCCAAGAAAGGACAAAAACAAAGGCAAAGGCAAAAGTCAAGCAAACATCGTGGAAAAGATGGAAGATGCAGATGACTTGTGTGCAATGATATCAGAGTGTAACTTAGTTGGAAATCCCAAGGAGTGGTTTCTCGACTCAGGTGCCACTAGACATATTTGATCTGCGAAAGAAGCCTTTGCAACGTACACTCCTGCTGAGTACAATGAAGATTTATTCATGGGAAACACAGCAACAGCAAGGATTGCAGGAACTGGGAAAGTAATGTTGAAAATGACATCCGGCAAGGTGTTGACTTTGAACAATGTTCTGCATGTCCCTACTATTAGGAAGAATTTAATTTCTGCTGCACTACTCGTTAAGAACGGGTTTAAGTGTGTCCTAGTTAGTGATAAAGCAGTAATAAGTAAGAATGAAATGTTCATAGGAAAGGGCTACCTCAATGAGGGTCTTTTCAAACTAAATGTAATGGTTCTTGACAGTATTAATAAAAATTCTGCTTCTGTTTACTTATTGGAGTTAAGTGATTTATAGCATGCCCGTTTGGGACATGTAAATTACAAAGCCTTGCGAAAATTGGTTAATCTAGAAGTATTGCCTGATTTTAAATGCGATAAGTCGAAATGCAAAATTTATGTGGAAAGTAAGTTTGTTAAACATCCTTACACGTCTGTTGAAAGAAATTCTAAAACTTTAGACTTAATTCACACAGATATATGCGATATGAAGTCAACACCATCTCGTGGTGGGAAAAAGTATTTTATAACTTTTATTGATGACTGCACTCGATTTTGTTATGTATATTTGCTTAATAGTAAGGATGAAGCAATTGATGCATTTAAGCAATACAAAAATGAAGTGGAAAACCAATTGAATCTAAAGATAAAAATGATTCGGAGTGATAGGGGTGGAGAATATGAATCTCCTTTTGCAGAGATATGTTTGGAATATGGTATTATTCATCAAACTACTGCACCTTATACACCACAGTCAAATGGTTTGGCAGAACGGAAGAACAGAACATTAAAGGAAATGATGAATGCCTTAATGATCAATTCTGGTTCACCGCGAAATCTTTGGGGGGAAGCCATCCTTACAGCTAATAAAATACTCAATAGAGTACCCCATCGAAAAACACAATCAATTCCATATGAGTTGTGGAAAGGAAGAAAACCCAACTTGAAATATTTCAAAGTGTGGGGGTGTTTAGCCAAGGTAGAGGTTCCTTTACCGAAGAGGGTTAAAATTGGACCCAAAATAATAGATTGTGTCTTTATTGGGTATGCTGTGAATAGTAAAGTCTGTCAATTTTTTATTAACAAATCTGATAATCCTGAGATTCATGTTAATACGATAAATGAATCAGATAATGCAGAGTTTTTTGAAAACATTTATCCGTATAAAACTGAAAGTGAGTCAACAAGTGAAAGACCTAAACGACCACGAGAAGAATCAATGAAAAATATTCTAACTAGTGAGGAACCTAGGCGTAGTACTCGGCAACGAAAATCTGCTTCTTTCGGACCAGATTTTGTAGCACTATTGCTTGATAATAAGCCTCAAACATTTAAAGCAACTATGTCTTCGTCAGAGTCAACTTATTGGAAAGAAGAAGTCAACAGTGAGATTGAATCAATTTTAAGCAATCACACTTGGGAATTGGCTGATCTTCCTCCAGGAAATAAACCTTTAGGATCAAAGTGGATCTTTAAAAGGAAAATGAAACCTGATGGGACTATTGACAAATATAAGGCTAGACTGGTAGTCAAAGGGTACAGACAAAAGGAAGGTCTGGACTACTTTGACACATACTCTCCAGTAACAAGGATAACATCAATTAGGATGTTAATAGCACTTGCAGCAGTGCATGATCTTAAAATCCACCAAATGGATTTAAAGACAACCTTCTTAAATGGAGAATTGGAGGAAGAAATTTACATGGAACAACCTTAAGGGTTTATAGTTCCTGGTAAAGAAAAGAAAGTGTGCAGACTTGTGAAGTCACTTTATGGACTCAAGCAAGCACCCAAACAATGGCATGCTAAATTTGACCAAACAATGTTGGCAAATAGATTCAAGATTAACGAATGCGATAAATGTGATTACATTAAAAATGTTATGAATCATGAAGTCATTGTTTGTTTGTATGTTGATGACATGTTAATAATGAATAAAGAAATTGACGATATAAATGTTACTCAGCGCATGTTGTCCAGCAAGTTCGATATGAAAGACTTAGGAGTTGCTGATTTGATCTTAGGGGTCAGGATTATCAAAACTCCCCAGGGACTAGCATTATCTCAATCTCATTATATTGAAAAAGTATTGGATAAGTTCAAATACTTGAATTTCAATGTTGTCAAAACTCCAATTGATTTAAGCTGTACATTTAAAAAGAATAAAGGTCAAAGTGACTCTCAATTGGAATATGCCAGAGTGTTGGGAAGTTTGATGTATATTATGAATTGCACGCGACCAGATATAGCATGTGCTATTAGTAAACTAAGTCGGTACACTAGTAATCCGAATCAAACTCACTCGATGGCTATGAAACGTGTGTTGGGTTATCTAAAATATACACAAAATTATGCTTTACATTATAATAAATATCCTGTTGTGATTGAAGGATATAGTGATGCAAATTGGATCACCGGGTCAAATGATGTAAAATCCACGAGTGGTTATGTGTTCATACTTGGTGGAGGAGCAGTCTCTTGGAAATCGTCCAAACAGACATGTATTGCTCGCTCCACAATGGAATCTGAATTCATTGCTTTGGATAAGGCTGGTGAAGAAGCGGAATGACTTCGGAATTTCCTAGAGGATATTTCATTCTGGCCCAAACCTGTTGGACCAATTTGCATACATTGCGATAGTCAAGCAGCAATAGGTAGGGCAGGGTGCGTTATGTACAACGGAAAGTCTCGTCATATACAACGGAGATATAACACCGCAAGACAACTGCTCTCTAGTGGAATTATCACAATTGACTATATAAAGTCAAGTGATAATGTGTCAGATCCACTAACGAAAGGCCTAGTGAGAGAGACAGTTGAAAGATCATCTAAGGGAATGGGTTTATGGCTTAGGACAGGTCAGTATGACGGTAACTCTATCTAGCAGACTGGAGATCCCAAGAGCTAGATTCAAGGAGAAAAACAAAGTCGTGGCTGACGGTTCGACATTGTCAATTAACTCAATCCATTCTCATGATGAAGACAATGTTCAGGAAAAGATTAAGACTTTAAGGCTTGTTAATGAGGTAATAAAGCTTAAAGTTTTTAATGATTTGCTAAGTTTGGTAGATTTGACCAAATAGTGTATCTACGAGATGACACGGTTAGAAATCACCTATGTGAGTGTGAAGTGGAAGCCGCTTCAAAGAGAATTTTATGTTAAAAACCTATTCTCTATACACTCATGAAATCAGAAGGTGTTCATGGCTGAAACGAACACAACCGTAAGAATCATAAAAAATAAAGGGTTAATTGTGTGACATATGGTTGTCTAGGTATACACCAAAGCTCGACGGTTCAAAGATATCACATCTACCGATTGGCCGAGTATATCCGACATATGTTCACTACGGAAAGTCCAAGGGGAAACCTACTTATCCAGATGCAATTAATCCTTGCTTGTTAAGTACACAATTGTCCGTGCATTCCTATGTTATAACCATTCCCCATCAATGTGGGAGATTGTTGGGTATGTACCAAGAATTAATGGGAAATAGAGGGAAGGAGAGGAATTTGAAAAGTTGAGAACTTGAAGAGTTAGGAACTTCAAAAGTCCTCTAATGCTTTAATGAATAGACAATTGTCCCTCATCGGTAATGGAAAGGAAAATAGAAGAGTTTAAATACATAAACACTCCTATTAATTGTTAAAAGGGTTGGAAAGAGGGACCCCCCTCGCGCCGTCGTCGTCGTCGCTCGCTTCGGCTTTGGCTTTGGCAAATGATCGAGAGATTATTTTTTGGACAAAATTTGTTTTAATTATTTATTTAATTAATTAAATGGCTAGTTCATAACAGAAGTTAACCAAAATTTTTAGTTAACCCGACCCGACTCGAATCCGCGCGCGTGACCCGTTTTATTTTTCATTTTATTTAAAATTCCCGCCATTACTGTTCTGAAAGGTTGGAACTTTCAGGAACAGTCAATACCATTTGAAAGGTTGCAAACTTTCATTAATGGTCGTGTCAATTCTGAAAGGGTTGCAACCTTTCAGAACAAATTCTTCTTGCCTATAAATACCACTCAGTCTTCAGAATATTTTTCAATGAATTTTCTGATCTTTCTTTTTCTTCTAAACACATTTTTCTTCGTGTACTTTCCTGCGGTGGATTGATTCGCTGACAGTAGAGTTTTTGGTATCTACACTCTACTTGATTAAGATCATTTTACCCTGGGAGGTTATATTCCAAATCAAACCTCGGATACTAGAGGGGAATAATTTCCTCAAGGGGACACTGTGAGTTCAGTGGACTTGATCTTCTTCCAAACTAAAAGATTGTTTCAGTTTCTGGTACGTTTGTTTTAAGTATTTTCTGAAATAAATTTCTATTCATCTTGCTTACTGATTCTATAAATTTCAGTTACTTCGTGTTTCTGAATAATTTATCACAATCAGTAATTTCTGGTTTTGATAATACAGATTAATAAACAAAAGTACACTAGTTTCGATTTATAAAACTAAAAAAATCAATTTTTTACAAATATTGTGTCATTAAACTCATAAGTCATATGATGAAACTCTGCAAAATAATTATAGAGCTAGACTGAGAAACATAATTAAAGTGTAAGAGAGTCAATTTGAATTTATGCCTAGTGGATCTATAATAGAGGTTATATTCTTACTAAGTAGATTGATGAAAAATCTATCGCGAAAAAAAGTTCTCATCATATTTATTGATTTAGAGAAAGTATATGATTAAGTGCCTTGAAAGTTTCTTTGCTAGGTAATTGAGTTCAAAATAAATCGATTATTTAAGTATATAAATGTCATAAATAATATGTATGAGGGAGTCATTGTTGGCATGAGAAAAATGATAGGTAATATATAAAGAGCTTATTATAAAAGTGGATCATATTAAGGATAACATTGGGTCCATACCTTTTTGCCCTTGTTATAAACAATTTAACTAACATAAGATAAAGGCATGTATCACGGTATCTAATATTTGATGATTATATTATGTTAACCAATTAAAATCTTGAGCTATAAAGAAACATGCTAGAAGTAAGATTGAATACGTAGATTGCAGATTTAGTAAATATGCTAGGAGAGAAGTTGAGGCGAGACTAGATGAAAATTACAGTACCAAAATGCAAAACAAATTAGATATGTTTCAAGAGAATGAAATGATAGATGAAAATGTTATTCATAGAACTAAAACAAATAGTTGAAATAGATAAGTCCTAATTAAATGTTAGGTGATTGAAAGATACATGTCAAAGTAAATGTCACGTCTCGAGCCTACACCTTAAGCGGGCACTCTGGAATCATTATTGACCCCAAGCAAACCCTTGGTCTGACTTACTTACTTAGAGGAAGACTTAAATCAATAAATATGAAGATATGAAATAAACTGAAATGTTATAAGGGAACATTCAACTTGTCCACTAAGGCAAACCCAAGTCTCAACATAAGATAATGACAGTAGAAGACTAATGAACTAACATTTGACTGTCTATGAAGCTTCTAAAACAACTGAGATGGATGTCAGGACAAACCCCACGACATCCTAATGAACTGATAAAATAACTGGAAGCAATAAAAGGAGTCTCCGGAATGCAAGTAGGCTTACCAACTGACATTAGAGTGCTCACTGGATCAACAATGTGCTACTTGCTGATCCTGGTCACTTGCATTTGCATCATAAGACGATACAGGCCAACTGACATCAGTACATTGAATGTACGAGTATGCGAGTCGAAATGTTAAACACAACATAGACTTGAAAAGAATCTGAAGAACTTACCTGACTCAAATGAACTTAACATAACTGAACTCATTTCAATATAAAGCAGTTTAAAACAAGTGCAATATAAAGAAAAGTTGTTTAAAAGATGAAGTCAACTATTATTGTATAAAAGGATATATATAACTTTGAAATGTATGTAAAAATGCAATAGACTGTGTATATAAAAATATAATTACTTCTATGGGATTTTCTCTAACTGACAACCATCATGTAAGAGTTATTGTAATGATACAACATTTTGTCTCACGCTACCAGGGCCAACCTATACCTTGCCATGAGTATAGAACCTGAACTACTAAGTGGATCCACTAGTATATGCTAAAAAGCACTAAAAGAATCATCTAAAAATATTGACCCTTTTCTAACCATGATGACTACATGATTTATGGGGGTTGTGAGTTGATTGACCTCTCCCCCACATCGATGCTCAAAACTACTCCCAAAATATGATACTAGCTTTTATGTTTAAAAAACATACTCCTTTCTGTGATTTGAGATAATTGCTCAAAAACTTAGCTCAAAGGCTATCTTGTAAATCATAGTTTTCTCTCTTGCTTCAGAAAGCGATTAATCTATTCTAAAAAATAGCTCAAAAGCTCTTTAGAATCGAGGTTTCCTTTCTTGTTTAAATGTGAAAATATTTTACTCTTTAGAATACATAGTCCCGATATACTCTTTTGAAGAAATGAACTTCAAACTTTACTCTTTAATCTTTACTCAACTTGAACTTTAAGTTTTAAAACAAAGTTAAAATGTTTGTGAAAGACCTTTGAAAACTATATAAACTTCCCTTTGACTTGCTTCTTAACTCCTAGACTTGACTCTTACTTCTCTTGACTTTGATCTTATCTTGCCTTGAATTGGCTTATCGAATCAAGGTTTATGATCTCATTTTTATGGATGATTTCATGATATTTAGACGTACCTTACATTATTGGAATCAACTAAAAAACATAGGTACATCACTAAGGAACTAGTACGAAAAAATGGAGAAGAAATAGGAGAATTGGCGTCCCTAGTGCTCAAAGAGGCGCGAGGCGCCAATCCTCAAAGTTCAAAGCACAAGTTGGGGCACTCTTGATGGTGCGGCGCGCAAAACCGCAGCC
The DNA here is from genome assembly GCF_001406875.1 of Solanum pennellii. Classification (NCBI taxonomy): domain Eukaryota; kingdom Viridiplantae; phylum Streptophyta; class Magnoliopsida; order Solanales; family Solanaceae; genus Solanum; species Solanum pennellii. The sequence continues at coordinate 70,618,012 of NC_028641.1, forward strand.
CTAAGTACAGAGGAACTTTTGGGGCGCTCTGGGAGGCTCGACTATGCGGTGCCGCAGAGCCAAAAGTTCAAAACTTTTGGGGCGCTCTGGGAGGCTCGGCTTTGCGGTGCCGTAGAGCCAAAAGTTTAGAGGAACTTTTGGGGCGCTCTAGGAGGCTCGGCGGGGCGCCCCAACCCCCTCTGCAGAAAACTCACAACTTTCTTCTTCATTTTAAAACTCTAAACCCTTTAATTTTGTTTGGTTCTTTCTCCAAACACTTGGAATCATTTATACCATCAATATATGATAGATTCAAATCGAAAATACACAGGAAAGATGAATCAAATTGCAAAAAACTTCAATCAACACAACCCACAAGAATTTAAGAAAACCTTCAACAATGTTCATCAAAAACTCAATTTGTTAACTTTCAAAGACTTAACTTAGCTGAATTAAATAATTGTTGGCGCGTGGGTGAACTAACCCATCGTTGTATGATCTCACATACCTCGTAAGGATCACCCCTTGGCGAGATCCACAAGCTAAACTCGACGATATTGGCGAATATTGATTTCTCTTCTCCCTTCTCCTCTTTTCTTTTTTCTCTTTTCTCCAAGCCCTAGAATGAAACCTCAACTTTTCTAAACTGAATAAAATATGATTTTATCCCAATTAACTTCTAAAAATAAATTAATTAAGTTGGGTAAGAAAAAGACCAAACTACCCTTCCAAAATTCGAATTGGACTTTCCTTATTCGAACAACCCAACTTCCAAAGAGCATAACTCACTCATGCGAACTCGGGATCGCGCAAACTTGGCAGCGTTGGAAAGATTATTCCAAGATATTTCCTACCATATATGGAATTACACCTAAATCAATTTAAGTTAGAAGTCATAGTCGTTTGAAGTTGACCAAAACTCAACTTTTCCTAACTTAACATAATTTCCAGATTTCAATGCTTTTCAAAAATCACTATTTCCAATTATTAGCTTCTTTATAGTTATTTTAAACTGTGAAATGTTACAGTAAAATGCAAGTCTTATAGAATAATTATCCTCTTAAGCCATTAGAATATTATTAGAGAATCTTGATTCTCAAATTTTCAATACATATATATATATATATATATAT
>NC_028641.1:70619714-70659364 GCF_001406875.1 Solanum pennellii
TATATATATATATATATATATCATTATGACTAGACAAATGGTTAAAGAAACCAAGATTTAAAATTCTAGGCTAATTCAAACTCAAACAAAGTCAGAGCATGGCGAGGTATAGGGTTATCCAGAAATGGGTGGGGTGATGTTTATAGGCTTGGGTTATATTCTATAGAAGCTAAATCATTAAGGGATCCGTAGGGCTTTACGAGATCAAATTCAGGTGAGTGTGCATGATTTATAGTGGGCTAATGACCGATATAGTGAAGTCGGCCGCTATAATGAGGTTAGTCGGGATATTATGCAGAAAAAGTCTCAAAACCTCCTGTATTTTGCATAATTGTTCTTCAGGTTGAGAGGAGTGAACAAGGGCAGTTCCTACTTGATTTTCCACCAAATTCATCATTAAAGGTAAGTCCATTACTCCCCTATTTTGTAAATTGATTCTTAAGTCTTAGAATCTAGAATATTACTTTTTGAAGGGTTGACTTGATTTAATAGTTGAAAAAAATCCTAGGTAGGGTGGAATGATCATGAACTGGCATGGGGATAGGATTTGGTTATAATACGGGTATGTGCATGTGTGGTTCCACGAGTGAACTGAGTTTACTTGTCTATCCATGAGTGAGCCGACTTTACCTCTTTAAAATGTGATTAATGTTAAGGGTCCAGCCCATTGATGGGTGGCCCATATATTTTGGGCTTTGTTGACTTCTTCTAGAAGTCTTTGGGAGCTGCTGTTTTCTACTGGGGTTTTTTGACGTGAAGAGTAGAAAATTTGAGAGAGTGTGTGATAGAGAGAGAAGCAGATTTTTGAGAGAGGGTTGGAGTGCAGACTTTCTGGACAGCCTTGACAAAATTTCAGTTTTCCAGAGATCCGACCGTTGGATCGTTCTGAAATTTTCACAGCTGGTTCACAACACATAGCACTACATCTTGACCGTTCAGATCGTCAATCGGAGTTCTTGATCGTCTGTTATTGCTGCTGGCGTAACCTGCGTTTTTCTTGGTGATATTTCCCAATTTCTCTTCTCTTTTGTGTTGGCTCTTATGTATGTTGTTGTTGGTGGGCTGTGACATCCTTGTAGACTGAGTTGGGTGTTTTTACCCTCAATTTGCATAATAAGAGAAGAAGAAGGGTGGACTCCTTCAAGTCCCGTGGTTTTTATCCTTCATACCGAAGGGGTTTTCCACGTATAAATCTTGTGTGTCACTTGCGTATTTATAATTCATATTTGCTTGTGATTCAATTGATGTGTTGCTGATTTGAGCTTGGTTAATATAGTGGTGAATTTCTTTTGGTAAATTGGTGAAGTATATTTGGTTGATTGTCTTGAAGTCGATCCTTGTAGGTGTTGTATCCTACTTGTGTTGTTTTGTGCCTCCCCCTACATTTGGTATCAGAGCTGAGTGTTAAACCATAGACATGGAGCATGGAAATAACTCTATGGTTAAACTGACATCAACCAATTATTCCATTTGGCGTCCGATGATGGAAGATTTGCTATATTGCAAGGATTTGTTTGATCCTATTGATGTGGATAAAACAAAGAAAGATGACCAGCCCACTAAGCCAGAGAAGATGACAGATAAAGAATGGGAAAAGCTGAAGAGAAAGACCTTGGGGACAATCAGACAGTGGATTGATATTAGCATATTCAATCATGTATCCCAGGAGACTGAGCCGCTTGAGCTATGGAGAAAATTGGAGGGTCTTTATGAGAGGAAGACCGCTCATAACAAGGCCTCGTTGATTAAGAGGCTTGTTAATCTCAAGTTGAAGCCAGGGAAGTCTGTTTCTGAGCATCTTAGCGACTTTCAAGATATTATTAACAAGTTGACTGTTATGAAAATTGTCCTTGATGATGAGTTGCAGGCTTTATTCCTCTTGAGTTCTTTGCCAGACAGTTGGGAAACTTTGGTTGTGTCCATCAGCAACTCAGCTCCAGATGGTACGCTTTCATTGGATGTCATCAAAGAGAGCATGTTCAATGAAGAGCTTAGAAGAAAGGAGATGGGTGTTGATATTTCGCAGGCACTTGTAGTAGAGAATAGAGGAAGAAGCAAGAGTAGAGGTCCCAAAGGGCGTGGCAAGTCAAAGTATAGGTCAAAGTCCAAGGATGGGAGAGAACCTACGATATGCCACTATTGTAGCAAGCCTGGCCACATTCAAAAGTTTTGCTACAAGTTGAAAAGAGACCAGCAAAATAAGAAAAATGACCATCATAAAGAGGGTGATGACAAGAATACAGCTGCTACAACTTCTAGTTCTGATGATCGTGTTTCTTTGATATGTGCTATTGGAGAGTGTTGTCATGTTGATAGTTCTGACACTGAATGGCTTATTGATACAGGAGCTTCCTATCATTGTGTTCCTAATAAGGAGTACTTTATTGACTACCGAGCTGGAGATTTTGGTAGTGTGAAGATGGGGAACCAGAGCTCAGCAAGTATTGTTGGCATTGGAGATATTCGAGTCCAAACCAATGTTGGGTGCTATTTGACGTTGAGAGATGTTCGCCACATTCCAGATTTACGCCTCAATTTATTGTCTGCTAACGTACTTGATGAAGACGGTTACAAGCACACTTTTGGTGAGGGTAAATGGAAATTGTCTAAGGGTTCCTTGACTGTTGCTCGTGGCAAGCTTTGTTGCACATTGTATAAGACACATTTGAAAGTGTGTAGTGGTGAGTTGAATGCTATTGAGGAGAAAACTTCTCCTAACTTATGGCACCGAAGATTGGGGCATGTTAGTGAGAAGGGTATAAAGCTGTTGGCCGGTAAGTCTCTTATTCCTGCTGATGTTACTATTTCACTTGACCCTTGTGATCATTGTTTAGCAGGAAAGCAACACAGAGTTTCTTTTCCGAGGACATCTACAAGAAAGAAAGTGAAGTTAGAGTTGGTTTACTCTGATGTGTGTGGTCCCATAGAGGTGGAATCACTTGGTGGTAACAAATACTTTGTTACTTTTATTGATGATGCTACTCGGAGAACTTGGGTTTATATGATGAAGCACAAAAGTGAGGTGTTCGGTATCTTCCAGAAGTTTCATGCAATGGTTGAAAGGGAGACAGATTGCAAACTGAAGCGTCTTCGAACTGATAATGGAGGTGAATACACTTCAAATGAGTTTAAAGCATATTGCTCAAGATATGGCATTCGACATGAGAGAACAGAACCGGGTACCCCACAACACAATGGCGTTGCCGAGAGGATGAACAGAACCATTATTGAGAAAGTGAGATGCATGCTTAGAATGTCCAATCTTCCTAAGTCATTTTGGGGTGAAACGGTTGGAACTGCTGTATATTTGATAAATAGAGCACCATCAGTTCCTTTGGAGTTTGATATTCCCGAGAGAGTTTGGTTTGGGAAAGACCCCTCTTATTCTCACTTGAGGGTGTTTGGATGCAAGGCTTTTATGCATGTGCCGAAGGAACATAGATTGAAGCTTGATTTCAAGACTTCTCCTTGTGTGTTTGTTGGATATGGTGATGAAGAGTTTGGTTACAGACTTTATGATCCAGCAAAGCAAAAAGTTGTGAGAAGTAGAGATGTTGTCTTTTATGAGCACGAGATGGGTTTTCATCTCTTGGGTGCTGATAAGACTTATTATTCTAATTTCTCTCATGATGTTATTGATATGCCCATGCCTCATGTTTCTGCTTCAGATGATCAATTAACAGGTGATGCTCCAGAGGATGGTCATGAAATTGCTCATGAACATGACCATATTGAAGAGGTACAACCTGATGTTGTTGTACCACAACCTGATGATGAAGCTGTAGATGTTCAACATGGAGAGTCTTCTAATCAGGGGGAGAAATCCAGCCCACAGGTAGAAGAGCCAACACTTAGAAAATCGACCAGAGTTCGTCAACCTTCAAGACTTTATCCAAGTTCAGAATACATCCTAATCACTGATGAGGGGGAGCCTGAAAGCCTTCAAGAGGTCTTGTCACATTCAGACAAAGACCATTGGCTCAAGGCTATGCAAGAGGAGATGGATTCTTTGAAGAAGAATGAAACCTATGACTTGGTGAAGCCTCCAAAAGGGAAGAAAGTCTTGAAGAACAGGTGGTTGTTTAAGAACAAGAAAGTTGACAACAAGCTAGTGAAGCGGAAGGCAAGATTAGTGGTGAAGGGATGCCATCAGAAAAAGGGCATCGACTTCGATGAGATTTTTGCACCGGTGGTGAAGATGACTTCCATTCGTATGATTTTGGGACTAGCTGCCTGTTTGAATCTTGAACTTGAACAACTTGATGTTAAAACTGCTTTCTTACATGGTGATTTGCATGAGGAGATTTACATGGAGCAGCCGGAAGGATTTGAAGTTAAGGGAAAAGAGAATTTTGTCTGCAAGTTGAAAAAGAGTCTCTATGGACTCAAGCAAGCACCAAGGCAATGGTATCACAAGTTTGATTCCTTCATGAATAGTAATGAGTACAAGCGGACTACTGCAGATCCTTGTGTGTATTTTAGAAAATTCTCTGAAGGTAACTTCATTATCCTTTGCTTGTATGTTGATGATATGTTGATTGTGGGACAAGATGTTGAGATGATTTGCAGGTTGAAAGAGGATTTGTCAAAGTCCTTTGATATGAAAGATTTGGGTCCTGCGAAGCAAATTCTTGGTATGGAAATTGCTCGTGATAGAAAAGCTGGTAAGCTTTGGTTGTCACAAGAAAAGTATATTGAACGAGTGCTTGAAAGGTTCAATATGAAGAATGCCAAGCCAGTTAATACACCACTTGCAGCCCATTTCAAGTTGAGCAAGCGTTGTTGTCCTACAACCGATAAAGAAAAGGAAAGTATGTCTCATATTCCTTACTCCTCTGCTGTTGGTTCATTGATGTATGCCATGGTGTGTACAAGACCGGATATAGCACATGCTGTTGGATTGGTTAGCAGATACTTGGCAAATCCGAGCAAGGTTCATTGGGAAGCTGTAAAGTGGATCTTAAGATATTTGCGAGGCACATCAAATCTGAGTTTGTGTTTTGGAGGTGGTGAGCCTATTCTTGAGGGATTTACGGATGCTGACATGGCTGGAGATCTTGATAACCGGAAGTCTACCTCGGGTTACTTGTTCAAATTTGCAGGGGGAGCCATTTCATGGCAATCCAAGCTACAGAAGTGTGTAGCGTTGTCTACAACCGAGGCAGAATATATAGCAGCAGTGGAAGCAAGCAAAGAAATGCTTTGGTTAAAGCGTTTCCTTCAAGAGTTAGGTTTGAAGCAAAGCGAGTATGTTGTGTTTTGTGATAGTCAAAGTGCTATGGACTTGAGCAAAAACAGCATGTACCATGCTCGCACAAAGCATATTGATGTGAGATATCATTGGTTGCGTGTTGTCATTGAAGAGCAACTAATGAAGTTGAAGAAGATTCACACCAACAAGAATGGTGCTGATATGTTGACAAAGGTGGTCCCTCGAAGCAAGCTTGAATTTTGTTCCAAGCTTGCAGGTATGTCTTCTTGATGACCTTTTATGTTTGGTCTCCCCGAACTGGGCTGGAGGGGGAGATTGTTAAGGGTCCAGCCCATTGATGGGTGGCCCATATATTTTGGGCCTTGTTGACTTCTTCTAGAAGTCTTTGGCAGCTGATGTCAAGGTGCTGGGGTTTTGTTTTGGACGGGCAGAGAGAAATAGAGAGAGAGGAGAAAAAAAAAAAAAAAAAGCAGATTTTTGAGAGAGGGTTGGAGTGCAGACTTTCTGGACAGCCTTGACAAAATTTCAGTTTTCCGGAGATCCGACCGTTGGATCGTTCTGAAATTTTCACAGCTGGTTCACAACACATAGCACTACATCTTGACCGTTCAGATCGTCAATCGGAGTTCTTGATCGTCTGTTATTGCTGCTGGCGTAACCTGCGTTTTTCTTGGTGATATTTCCCAATTTCTCTTCTCTTTTGTGTTGGCTCTTATGTATGTTGTTGTTGGTGGGCTGTGACATCCTTGTAGACTGATTTGGGTGTTTTTACCCTCAATTTGCATAATAAGAGAAGAAGAAGGGTGGACTCCAAAATGTGAGCTACTCTTCCAGGCTTCCATGGGTTCATCTCTACATTTTACTGTCCATGTTTTCGAACACGAACTTTTAGATTATTAGTTTTGTTTCCTAGTTTTCGGGGTTGCATCCCTATCCTTTACTGAATAGAGTTTTGGTGCTACGACTTTCAATTTCTAAGTGTTCATTTCGCAATTATTGTTACTTCTGGTTGAGTTCCTATAAACTCAACTCTTTCATTGTATTAAATTGTTTTCCTTCTACTATTTTATATTATGACTTGGGTTTAGAAATGTTGTTTAAGTTAAGTTTTTGGTTGGTTGTTAGTAAAGGTTAGTGTGGGTGTCACTCATGACAGTTTGAATCGTGACATATGAAAATACATATGCTAGGATGAATTTGAGGTCATATCAAATTAGATTAGATAGAGATGATCACATTCGCTAGAAGTTGCAAATAACACACATTAAAAATATAATATGAGAATGTCACTCGAGATGATTTGGAGTAATTCTGTGTTAATCTATAGATGCACCGATTTGTAGGTATGAAACTATAGTAAGTGAAGGTATTAAGAGAAAGTGATTGCAGTAGACATGTAATTGTTTAATATCAATACATGTTTAGCTAAGATAGGACACAATGAAAACAATCTATTAAGTTGTTGACAACAAGTTAGAGGATAGATCTTACACTTGTATGAAGCTTTTATTATTATTTATATATATTTTAACATAGTCTTTTACTTCTTAAAATTGATTATGTCAATAATATAATATGAGCTCAAATGACAAATAAGGATTCAGATATCCTTATCTCAATTTATTTGGAATTGAGTTGTAGGTGATATTATTTAACTATTGTGACTCACAATATTTTTTCTCCGTAATTTTAAAATATAATAAATTTTATATCAATTTTTTAAAAAAATTCTATGTTCTAATTCAGATAAAAAATTAGTTAGTTTGACGCTTATACTCCGAATAAAGCGAGCATTATTTTTACTTAATTCATATTGTAGGTGAGATTGATTGTTCTAATTTTATTTGTGATTGAGGTATTCTTGTTTTGAACTTAACAACCCTGGTATTAGAATACTAGTGGTAAAGTATCACTACATATAAAATGTGAAATTTTTGTCTTATCTTGTTTATGATCGGGGTATCCTCTTTTTGAACGAAATAAACATGGTTTTAGAATACCAGTGGTAAAATTGTTAATGAACATGGAAATTGAGTTGATTGTTCTTATCTTGTTTATGACCGGGATATCCTTGAACGAAATGATTCCAATATTAGAATATCGTAATAAAAATAAATAAATATAAGAAGTGAAAATGATTGTTCTAATCTTATTTATGATTAGAATGTCCTAGGTTTGAATGTAACGACGCAAATATTAGAATATTATAGTAAAAAAATGTGAAATTAATTTTTTTAATTTCTATTTATGATCGGAATATCCTCGTTTGAATGAAACGACACCAATAATTAAATATCTAGTGAAAATAAATAAATAAAAAGTTAACAATTGATTTTTCTATTTCTATTTATGAATGAATGGGATATCCTCGTTTTGAACGAAACGACGCGAATGTTATAATATGAATGGTGGTAAAATAGTAAATAAACATTTTTATTTATTATTTTATCATTTAGTTTTGCAATAAAAAGTTAGTACTTAAATTTAGCTGAGTTCTTCATCTCCGCCTGTGTGTCTCTCACTTCCCTAGGAGAACAAAGATATTGCAGTCTTTTAATCTGTAAGTAACATATATTTTCTTGCATACAACTCCAACGGAATTTACCCAAAAACGTTGATTCTTGGATGATGCTGACTTAGATCCCTTTGTTTCTGATTTTGGGTATATCTCTTTTGCTCTATGGTTTATGCATTCTTTTTTTCTTTGTAAATATGTATAGCTGTGTTGAAATGCATGTGGATCGGGTTTATTGTTTTGATAAGTTTAGTGATAGATTCATTTGATTTATGTGAATGGGTTTCAATCTGTGTTATGGATTTTTATTTTTTTTTGTCAAGAATTCAATTTAATGATTTGAGGTATTTCTTTGTTTGATTTTGTGTCATTTTTGCTGTAGGTATGTGATTTTAGAAATCAAAGTGTTAAGTATTTGGAAGTTGTTGATAAATCTTAATTATTATTTTTTTTGTAAAAAAGGGATTTTTTTACTTCTACATTTTCTGCCAATGCTTTAGTTTGATTGTTCTTGTTTTATTGGATTTTAGGTTCCTTCTTGGGTGAATTTTTCTTCTCTATTTTTTCATGTGATGCCATTTTCTTTTAATTTGGAAAAATTGGTTCTACTTTGAATGCACATGGCCTGTGGAAAACTAGGGTTTTGTTTTCAATTTAGGGTTCAATAAAAGTAGGTGTTTTTATTAATAGAATCTCGAGTTTGTGGTCACTTAATTGCTATGCTACTCAAACTCTTGTAGGATCCCGTGGGGTGCGTGTTGGATACTCAAAGTTTGTAGTTGTGCTCGGTTATATAAATTCACTACAGTATAAACAAACCAATTAAGCTACGTTGCTTGGATTCTCGAAATATGTTTCCGCATCTGCGTCGGATCCTCAAAAATAAGTGTATTTTTTAGGATCCAAGGCAGATGCGGCAATATTTTTGAGGAGTCTGAGCAACATAGATTGATGGTTTGTTTTTTGTGTTGTGAAGTTATTTAACCGAGCACTAGTTTGTGACTAAGGCATAGTTGTCGTTCTTCTTCATTGTATTTTAGGTGTTAGACTATTGCATGTGCTACACGATGATGACATTCTCTTGTTCCGATAAAAACAATATGCAGATATAGAGGTATGTAGTTATTTTGCTTGGAATCTATGAAAAAATCCATTAGCCATCTGAACTAGTTGTTGAACTAACAACATATTCACCTAGTTCAGTTGCACAGACCAAGTGAATGTATAACTATTAGTACTATACAAACTGAAAAAGTTCTCACCTAGTTTAGTTTTTTTTAATCGTTATGTCCTCATCTAGATTAGTCGCATTCACTTAATGCGGTCGAGGCGTTACGTCTTTAACAATTACTTTCTTACTCTTTTATCAGAAGGAGGAGCCGCTGATTAGTATTCTTAAGAAAAAGGTATGAACAACAACGGGAACCCAAATAGCTTAGCTAGCACATTGATACCTTTTGTTGTGTAGTTATTGTACCTAAGTTCCGTCAGCAACTGTATTCAAACTAGCATAACCACTCTAGATTTATTTTCAAACTAGAAAAGACGCTTTTACTTGGATGTAACTTGTCTATTACATTTGTTGTTACGCCGTGCTTTAACTTTGAATAATCTGTAAATCTGATACTTCCTTACTTTCATATATTTTCGGGAAGTTGAATGCAGCTAAAATGATTCAATGATATATTCAAATTTTTGATTTTACAAGTTACGTGAAAAGGAAAGAGTTCACCAATAGCATTACGATTCTTTATTGTTTACAAGTTGCGTGAAAAAGAAAGATTTTACCAATTGGATAACAATTTTTTATTGTTTATAGTGCGCGAGATCACGTGTTACGAACAATCAATCATAATATGACCATTTATCAAATATAAATATAACTAAGTAGATATAACGTCCTTTCACCTTACCATTATCATGGCTGACGGGATTGTTTATCCATAGATTTCACCTCCCTTTGTGTTTCCATCAATTCGAATGGTCTTTAAATAATGTTTGTGTTAAATAGAAATATTTGTCTCACCTTCCTTTTCAACTAATGGTAAACATTGTTTTCTGCGTATTGAACTTGACTTGGTGTTCACTAAAATAAAATCAATTTGTGGCTCGTATTGATAGACTTCTTCATAAAAGTGTTTGGAAGAAAGTACTTTCTAAGATTGTAAAATATTAAGCATGTATAATTTTAACTTCTAGACAAGTTCTAATGTGATGTTAGGCAGTGTTATCAAAGGCGCGCTTTAAGCGTGCTTAAGCCCTAAGTGAGGCTCAGAATGTGTTGAGGCTTCGTCTCGCTTTATGTGCTTTTTAGTGTCGTCGTCAAGGTTCTAAGGCAAACATTTCCTCTTATGAAGAATTTGAGGTTAAATAATTGATATTTCTTTTTATCATAATTGTTTTCAATTTCTTTGGTCATATATTTGTCATTCTTGTTTATAATTATTAGTCTTGGATTAAACATATATATATATTTTTTTTTCTTTGCGCCTTTTTTTTTGTTAAAGCCCACGCTTTTTGCGCTTAAAGGCCCCACATACCGGCAGCTTTTTTGCGCTTTTCACTGATGTTAAGGAATAATTATTCTATCTTAAGTAATTATGTTTTCCAATGACGTCTCAATAAAATTAGTAGTTTAAAATCAAATTTTAATAAGAGATCTCAAGTATATATACAATACCAAACAAAAAAATAATTTAGTGCAATTTTTTTATGTTTTTTAGTGTAGTATTCTTAACAAACATAATACTTGTAACTTCGCATAGTAATATTATAATTTTGTATAGTAAGGACTAATTCAAGTTAATAAGATGTTAATCATGTGTTGCATTGCACTAGCTTGAATATTTTTGTGAATTATTTATTTATTAGTATGAAGATTTGAGTAGTTTAAGTCAAAGTTCTAAAATATTTATATTATAAAGTAGGTATATTTTTTACATTACATTTTGTACACTCTTTACATTCTTCAATAATATCTAACCAAATAAAAAATAAGGGTGAGCAGCCCCTCATGTTCATGCAGCCCACCTGATGTTTGTTAGGAAGCTCTCCTTATGAACTTAGTTTTTGACATTATTGTAAGGAAAAATTCTTGAAAGATTATCCCCCCTTGTGGGAGTGGCATCTCCTAGGAACTTGAATCTGGACTCTTTCACTCATTTTGCTTTTACGGGATGCCATTAATGCCTTACTTTATTAAGAGGAACTCTAGGCTCTAGACTTTAAAATAGTTGTTTTAGCTCTGCTGTCCAAACCCAAAAAGTGGCGTACCTTGAACAAAGCTCAGATTCAATTGGTTGATGAACTTATCTGCTTAAGATTTATGACCAACACAAAACTCCTAAAATAGCTGCTTTAGCCATTTTTTATGATTGAAACAAAAGCTTCTGTCTCTGTGTGTCAAGTAGTCCCAATGTTGGGTGATTCTTGTACACCAATGATCAATTAGTTAGACCAACTTTCCACTGTGACCTGGCTGTGATTTATTTGCTTTTGTGATGACTTTGGAAGTGTTTTTTTTGGGAATATCTCATGTCAACTTTATGTTTGTTCAACATAAATACAATTCTTATATTTCTAATAAGAAATAGTATTACCAACTAGTGGTTCAAACTATTTCCTTGCTTCTTTATGAACGGTTTCATTCCCCATAACGTCAGCTTCCTTTCATGGTTGTCAGGAGCTCCTGTGCCTGTAAGTCATTTAGTTGAGTAGTTTCAAAATTTAATTTTTCTTGCTACAAATATCATATTTGGCCTCTCGTAGCCTATCTGGTCAGTTGGGAAACTTGATAAGATATTGTCTTCTATACATTAACTCTGATTCATCTTCTTGTAGAACTTTCAGTTATTAATGATATTTGGTTTTATTGGTCTTCCATTCGTTTTACCTTGTATTTGTTAGGTGAGACGCTTAGAAGATTCTGTACTTTGAATGCCTGTAGGAATGAAATTAGAATTTTTTTTGAAAGGATTTTTGTGTATAATGTGTGTGTGTGTGTAATATTTTAGCATTCAAGACCCTTCACATGTTCAACTGGATCTTCTTGTTTACAAATTTGCTCCTTGTACCAGATGGACACATTCAGATATGGAGAAATTTTTAATTACTAGCAGGCTGGCCTTTTTAATTTGATTTATAATTGCTCTCTATTGTAACTTTTGATGGTTTGGTAAAGAGAACTCCCTTTCAGCCTACATTTTACCTATGCAAACAGGGACTCCGTTTTTAAATGTGTGGAACCTTTGGTTAAATAGGGTAATGTGTGTGTTTTCTCATCTTTGATCTATGATCTATGCTATTCACTGTTCCAGGAGTTCTCTTGTCAAATAAATTGTGTTTTCTTTCTTTGGACAATTTTGTCACCGTTCTCGGAATTATGTTGTCCAATAAATCGTGTTTTCTTATTTTGGACAGTTCTATTCATACTTAGATTTGGTTGGATGGAGCGAGATCATCTGGACATTGCGACCCCTGGAAAAGCAGATCATAATGATATTTATGGTTCTTCAGTTGCTAGTCGCAGAGATAAGGTGAAGCATGAGCCAAAAGATTCAAGAAGCTCTGCACGCGCTGGAGGGATTGGAACTTCTAATCAGAATCCTAAGGATGTTGCTTCTTTAGCAGAAGAAGAAGAACATAACACAGATGATGAGGATAACCACAGTGAAGATGCTCAAAAACAGTTGGTGCTTTACGATCCTGCTGCTGTTGGTGCGGATGAAATTGCACTTGACGCCGATCCTGTTAATTCTCAGCCTCGACGAAACTCCTTTCCCAATTACACAACTAGGCTTTTGCCATCTGTAGGGGCATTTACTGTGCAGTGCGCTAACTGCTTTAAATGGAGGCTTATTCCTACAAAGGAGAAGTATGAGGAGATAAGAGAACACATTTTGGAACAGCCTTTCTATTGTGAAACTGCTCATGAGTGGCGTGCTGAACTATCATGTGCTGATCCTCCTGATCTTACTCAAGATGGAAGTAGACTCTGGGCTATTGACAAGCCTAATATTGCTCAGCCCCCTCCTGGGTGGGAACGGCTTTTAAGAATCCGAGGTGAAGGAGGCACTCGGTTTGCTGATGTGTACGTTTCTTGCATTCCATTACTCTTTTTTACATTAGTACGTTTTAAAGTGCATATATGATTCTTCCTGTTTTAAGTAGAGGATGACAACCCATTAACATTTTTTGGTCATGATTTACAGGTATTATGTTGCGCCATCTGGAAAGAGACTTCGTTCCATGGTTGAAGTTGAAAAGTAAAATTCAAATTTGAATCTGTATTTTCTTCTCATATCCCTCACCATTTTGATCAATGCTTTCTCTTCTTAGGTACTTGCAGGAACACCCAGACTATGTAGCACAAGGTGTAAGTATGTCCCAGTTTTCTTTCCAGATCCCTAGACCTCTGCAGGATAACTATGTTAAGAAGCGGCCTTATCGTCCAGCACTTGCACCTGATGAAACTGAGCCTGGTATGTCAGGACCTTTTGAAACTCTTGATCCTCTATAGACATGGTTCATTAAGCATGCTTAAGTTAAACAGTTGTACCATTTGTGATGAATTGGATAAAGCTAGTAATTGCATGAATATAGTTGATACTGAAAAATAAAAAGGAAGTATCGCTGCTGTCTTGTCTCTTTCACTCTCTCGGCACTTAACATTTTTGAATTTGCTGATTCTTTGCACTGTGTTCTAGTAAATGCTGGTTTGGTGTGCGTGCTTTTTTATTCTCTTTTGGGACAAAGTGAATGTTGATCAGGTTCATGGCTGCAGAACTATTTGAAAAGAAAGTTAACAGGTGCTACCCCACCCCCCAACCCGCCAAGTCAGATAGAGACTCTGCTATAGGTGGATACTTAAAGAATCGCTTTTACATTACTAACTGTTCCGGTTTGAGTCGAGTCACTGGAAGCTTGTCTTTGGGATAATGAATCTTCTGAATCATTATGTGGTTTTTTTGCCTTAAGCACTCGGCTCTCCTGGGCTATAAGCAGTTGATTGATTGATGTTCCTTCACCCCTCTTTGTATTATGAGTTCATAAGCATAGAATATAATATAGATCAGTCCATGTTGATTGGTATGATTCATCAAGTGTTTAAATGGCATCACCTTGAGATAGCTGGTGGATATAAAGATCTGTGTTTATGTATATATCTTTGCTCCTGACTGGTGGTTAGTCTAATTATTGCCTAAGCTTGGCAGTGATACTTACAGAAGGAGTAGACCTTGTAAACTTGTCACTGACTGAAACAACATTTGTAACTATGACAGTTAATCGCATAACATGGATTGCTGACAATGGTGATACAGATTTACGGCTTGGTATGCCAGGGGCTCCTCTCTTTGAACCTCTGAGCCAATCATTCAAGAAAAAGAGGACTCCCTCTAAACGAATGAGCAATGCTGATGCAGCGTGTAAGTCGAGTTAGGAGAGTCTTATTTTTATTTGTATATGATCTGGTGAAATCTCTCTGGATTCCTTTTTTATGTAAGCTGAAATTGAGCAAACTGAGCATAGACTTGTACCTATGGAAATGTTTCTGGAAATATGGCTTTGACCAAACTGTGTTTTTTGATGAGCTTGCCTCGAGTCGATATGTTTTGTTGTTTCCAGAATTAGGTAATGTGAAGGAGCTACTCTTCTTAGGTTTACTTGAAATGTTTTGATGTTTCATGTCCAATTGTGTATTGTAGAAATGTTGCATCCCTTACCTCTAGCTAGGGCTGAAAAAATGAGCTGACGAGCTGAACCATAGATGAGTCAATCCCAAACTCTGTCCGAACCTTGGTGGGCTAAATGACGGGTCATAACCCGTCTCCAACAATACAGGCAACAACGCCTCCCAGTGGCAGCAGCAACAACCTTCAGGTAATGAACTACGATATCGTCACTCAGCAAGAGGAGTTTGTTGCTCATATTTCCATGAAAATCTCCAAGCATATGCCAACTATGATGAACATGTAAACCAACAATAGAAACTTGGATTGTTGAATCTTGAGTCATTCATCATATTACATTTGATGAATCATAGCTTAACTACTACACAAGATTAGCACGATCCTAAAAATGTCTTAATGGGTAATGGTAATATATGTGGTTACGCATTAAAATTCAAGCATGAAGTTGTCACTAGACAGTTCATAAACAGATTAACTACAATAAATTTAAAAAAAAAAAAAAAAACTACTGTCCATATGAAATTATATTCAAAGTAGCTCCAAATTATGAATCTATAAAAATATTTGATTGATTATGCTATCTTTGGATTTGACCCTAATGCAAAAAAATAAAAAATCAATTTTCATTCAACTCCTAGTATTTATTAAGGGTTCTCTAACAAATATTACTGTCACCAGTGTTTTGAAGACTTCTTTCCCTTATCAAACTGAAGAAAGCGATTTATGGTCTTAAGTAAGCACCTCAAGCTTGGTATACAAAACTCGAAATCTATATACTTGATATCAACATATTTCAATAAGTACAAGTTTGACTCCTCTTTGTTTACTCTGGCTTTACAACATATGTGCTCGTTTATATTGATGACATTATAATTGTTGACAATCACATTTCTAGTTTATTAATGGTCTATCCAATCATCTCTGTTAAGGATCTTGACGCACAACAAAAAGTATATTATCGTTATTTATATGAAAATTAGTAATGGATTTACTATAATCTTATATTCTTATGTATGACGTATATTATTCGTTAAAAGTGTACATTAAGTTATTCTAGTTTTATTGATAAAATGGTATTAAGAAGAAAAAAGTATTTTCATTTTTATTAGTTAAAATGATTTTAAAAGAAAGTAAACAAGAATAAGGTTATTTAATAGTAATATTTTTATTAGGAATTTAAAAGAAAAGAAATAATATGTATATTTGGAAAAGGACATTTTTATCCATTTAGTAATAGCAACATTTCTAGACCAAGCTATTAACGGCAAGAGTATTGACAATAAGGACATGTTTAGACCAAACTATAAATAGTGGAGATTATTGTTCGTTTCACCCTTTTCCACTAAAAGAATGACTCTATACTATGTACTCTTTCTTCTTGTTAAGATTTGCCACTTAGTTTAAGTTTTTCCATTGAGGCTTCTAAGACTTTAACGAGACACATTATTTATTAACGGACACTCAAAGGGAAAAATATATGCATACATTGGAAAAGCTCATAGGGGAAGCTTAGTGAAAATACTTTTCTCCTATAAATAAGGTGTGAACCATATCCATGTTGTACAACAATCAAAAGCAATAAAGTCTCTCATTCTGTCTAAACCATTTTCTCTTACAGAAAAGAGTATATTTACATTACTATACACTCTGATATATCAAGCCTTGTGGAACTATCAAAGGAACAAGAGAAGTTGGGATCCACCATACTTCTATTGCCTTAACAACTATGCTAGAGCACATTACCCTCTAAGCAGCAATGGTGATGACTTCCCTTACTAACTTTTTTCTCTTATCAAAGATTAGCATCAGCTTTGTTACACTCAAGGGATCATTAAATATACCAAGATCCCATGAAGAGCTAGCAGCTGGCTTGCTTACTGTACTGTGGTGTATACTAGAAGGAAAACTTTGGTGGAGCAACTGATTACCTAGAAGCTATATTTGTGTGAGTTTCCAGCTTCAAAAGAATTGTTAACAACTTTAGCCTTGCTATAATTACACATCTCCCGCGTCTGAACTGCTACAATCTTGGTTTTGAAGGACACTACCTCCAAAATCTCCATCCAAGCTCATTTGTTGAACTTCTTGTGGAGAAAGAATCTTGATGCAGCGGACACAGCTCACGAATTCCCTGTAAGACATCATACAGAAGTACAGAATATGTAAGCCATCAGAGGACATATGGTACTTCTGTTGAAAATGTTAATACTGAAAAAGTTGATAGAAGCATATATAGTATATGGACTTACTCCCAGGGGTCATCACCAACCAGTAGAACATCGTTTTCGTGATCAACATACACAAGCTTCCATCCTATTCTTTGTCTGTCCTCCAGTTGTCCCTCTATACCGAATCTACGAGCCAAATCTAGTTTAAGTTCCTCATAGCCTGAGTACCGTGCAATATCAATTGATCTTCCTACTGCACCACGCTTGTACACCTTTAAGAGAAAAGATGCAGAAAAATGTTATAAACTCTCTAAGAAACAACAAGAAGTGATAAAATAAACAACTTTTATGAGGCTACCAACCTTGGTATATGTCCGCAAACGAGGCAGTTGAGGTGGTGGCTCCCAGGCGCCTCTATCCATGAAGCTACCATCATTGATGGTAGAATCAATTGAATTAAAGGTGACATAATCGGAAGCCATTGAGGCCAAGAGTTCAGGCTGTGCTTCCTTGGGGTTCTCATAGCTGGAGAGCATGCCGCCTCCTGATGAGAGATTGTCTGCGAAATCCTTCCTTGATCCCATTGAGCTTTTAGTGATCAAAGGATCAGGTATCATAGGCAGTCCTAACTGATTATTTTCCATGTTTGCTGCTCCAAAAGCTACATTGTTTCTCGGGTCACCCTGAACTTCTCCTCCATCTGGACTATCTCTGAATATCAATGGCTGAGAACTGCAAGATAATGGGTCTGTAGCAGTCTGCTGCAATTGAACATCATTTTGGGAAAGGCAAGCTGAAGTTGCTGAAGATGAACTATCCAAATAATCAAACTGTATTCCTGAAGTGTTAAGAGTTTGAGGTGCCAAAAACCCATGGTTCTGGCTCTTGGAGACGACGTTTATTGAAGGTTTAACATCAGACTTTGGCTGCAGGTTGTTATTTGCAGACATAACTTCTAAGGGTCCAGAACAGTGGGTCATTTCATCCCGTGCACCTGTGGTTCGACCATTCATATTTGGCTGAACTACACTCTGACAGTTATTAGTGGAAACCGAGGTGGACCATGATGGGACATCATCAATTACCACAGACTGCCCTCCCCCTGCAGTTCCTGTTAAATTACTGCCATTTGCGGAAAGCTGATAAGACGTTCGGGGTAGAGGGTAGTTAACTGGTCCAGATAGGTCTGACAGGTTACCAGATTGCTGCTGCTGAAGCTTTGGTTGCTGAGTTGGCTGGGAAAACCGAAGATTGGACGGGCTATTTATTCTCGTCATTTGCTGCTGAACAACTTGCGAGTGAGGAAGTGAAGTGGACGTGGTTTGAGACGCATCCAACATTTGGTTTGTCGCAAGTGACCTGGAAAAGTTCTGTGATGCATCCATGAGCTGCTTCTGGTGATCCTGGATTGGCCCAAGTTGTGAAGGTTGCTGTAATCCAGATTGTTGTGCTAGAAGTGATTTTTGTTGTTGATGTAGTTTTTGTAGCATTTGAAGCTGTGCTTGGTTATCAGAGAAATGCTGTTGTTGGTTCACTGGATCTGGGGGCTGGGATGACATGAAACTTTGCTGCTGAGTCTGACTCAGAATCTGTTGTTGTGGATGTTGCTGTGATAGGCTCTGGGGGAGGTTTCTCTGCAGTTGGTTTTGATTTTGAACTGATTGTTGCGGCGGAAGAACGTTCTGAGATTGCCCAAGACTCTGCGCTTGCATATGCTGTGTGTGAACTTGGGTTGTAGGCAGTGACTGAGTAGTTAGATTTTGTCTTGGTTGCTGACTGACATCAGATAACTGTTGCTGTGATTGCATAATAGAGTCTAACGAGTTCAGCGCTGCTGCTGGTAACTTCTGGAGCTGGTCAAGCTGTTGGTTTGGCCTATGGGCATTATTGAACTGCAAGTTGTGCTGCATTTGCTGCTGCTGCTGAAATTGCGGTGCTGCCATACCTAGCTGGCGTGATAGGTCTGCTCCAGCAAGGTTTTGTAGAGCAGAACCAGATAGGGAATTCATATAGTTGGGGATCATCGGGTTAGCCAAAGAAGGATTCTTCTGCATGTTCATCCATTGGATTAAGCTAAGACCAGGCAGACCTTGAGGATCTGCCATGCCAAAATCATCACCAAGCCATGGCATTGTCCTCTTGAACATGCCATCCATATCAGAATAATCACCATCTGCAACAAGTAATAATTCTCTACCGCATAAGAAATTTAGGAGTTTTAACACTTTACATCTGCCAATGATTGTTCAGTTGAAAACATCCTTTTAGCATATGTATCTTTCATATTACACGTAAACATGAGCTCATCAGAAAATTCACTATTCAATGACCACAACAAAGGTAACTTGGACTTCAAAGATATGCTAAGAAAGGATTGTGCAACAACCTGGCATTCCGGGTTGCCTTGGACGCTTGGAACTGAAGAATGGACTAGAACAGATCAAAAATGGTGCTGTTATCGGTTCAATCTCCCAAATAGAGACTCGGTTGATCCTCTCTCCAGCAGTCGACTCATCCCAACCAACCTAATCAAGATTGATAATGTGTCAGTTGAATAAAATTCCAAAAACAAAGAGAAAACTAGAATCCAACCACTCCACTTTGTCTACCTGCAAATTCCGCCACTGAGAGTTCTTCCACCTCACTGGATCCAGATCACTAATGCCAGTAATTGTGCCCATATACCTTCTAGTTCCAGATTCTTCTGTCTCAAACATCATGCGAAACCTCATGCCAAGAGATATTTGACTGCTATAAGTTGCTTTGTAGTACTTTGCTAAAGGAATTACAAATTCAGAAGGACCAGCCCTGCTCATTTTAGAGGTTAGACTGTAAGTATCATAATAGACAGAAATTGTCAATATCATTAACGAATACGTAGCTCTTAAGGTAATTGATGCATAGACGTAAACAAAAATAAGTGCACTGACCTTGGGTTATAGAACACAGTGAAAGGACTGTTGTTTGCAGCTGCATGTGCTGCTGCTGCTAGGATACCAATATGCATGCTATCACTTGATAACACTGATGACGATAAGTTGGTAGGCTGCCTATTAGCCTTTCTAATTCCTAGTAGAAACTGATGTTTTTCATCCCTATTGACAAAGATTAAGAGTGTCAAGTAAGATTGAAAACAAAAACAAAAAAAGTAGGTTCTTTCGAAGCCTAAACATTCTTTATGTTTTACCACAAAATGTACTTGGATTTCCGTTAGTCTATGGGGATATAACTTATACTACAATTGCTTTTGTCATACCTAATAAACAAGACCGAGTCACCTGCAAAAAGCCTTTTTCCACTCACAACTAGGCTCCACCCTGTTGTTAATAAGTGTCGTTTCGGTTGCCCTGAATGATGAAAGATAGGTCAGAAACTGGAAAGATGCATAATTGTCATTCATCTTTGTTCTAGCTCATGAACACACAAACAACTTCCAAATAAACCTACCTCGATAAACATGTCGAAAAGTCCATATGTTATCATGCAAGTCCCTAGCCACAAGTTCTTGAGCAGGTGGCTGCAGGGAGTAATCCTGATAAAAGACAAGGAATGTGTCACAAATAAGATACGAAAAGAACAACTCGAAGCTCTAACTAGAAAATTTTACAAGATCTTACCAAAGGAGGGAATATTTTTTCAGCTGCACGCCGAGGTACAGAGAAACCACCATGAGTGCTAGTATCACTTGCCGTCAAAGTTTTGCAAAAAAATTCTGGTTGTGGTTTATTTGCTTTCATAGACAAATCTGACCTCAATAATGCCTCCTTGTCAAACTGCACAAAAAGATGTTCACGCTAAATTAACTAGAACATCCTATACTTGACAGAGGACACACACATCCCAAAAAAATGAGAGAAGAAACATCAAAATGAAACCAAAAGGAGAAGGTGGTAAAGAACCATACTGAAGGAACTGGTTGTAGTGTCATTTGAGCATACACTTCATCTGTTTCAGGATCAGCCTAAATAACACAAAAGACAATATATTAAGGTAGAACAACAAATACATTAACGTAGAACAGTTTTTATCAAGACAAGACAGTTCTGAGCTTTACATACATGAAGGGTAACATTGTGCAGAAGACAAATTAACTTTGACGGCAGGTTTGGATAGTTTGGAATTTGGGCTTCCACATCCTTCTTGATAGATGCAGCAACCTGAAAATATACTTGCATTAGTAAACAACAAATTATCAGGAGAGTTTGCTTTATTGATCGAGAACGAATCTTTACAGTGATAAGCATATAGCCAATGTTGCACTGGCTTACTAAATCAGCAAGATGGACTCCATTCTAGAACTGACAACTCAACAATCTTTTACTAAGTAGAAAGCAAACACCTGATTAACCATTTCAGCATAGAAAAACTCACAAGTCCACAGCAATAAACATAGAAGCAACATATCTAGGCAGAACATAGCAAAAAAGATATAAACCATGAATTACTAGCAGAAAATGAACACAGACGATACAACACATACCACTAGTAAAATCAACAGTATCAACCTCGATGTTACCCATACATGTCACTGCATTAAGCTACACCCCACAGCAGCAAACCGGACAACATAATAAGGGGAACAATAAGCAGGTGCACCATACTGGCTCATGTTAATAAACAGCCACAAAGATGTATAAATAAACAAAAACTACACACAAACTGTTATCAAGAAAGTAAAAAGGGTAAAATGAAAGACCTGTTCACTGTGGCCTTGAGGAAAGTAGACAACATGTGTTCCAGCAACAGGCAAGTTCACCAGAGGTCCGGCGCAAGCTTGCCATAGCTCTGGATTTAAGTTCTTCTTCTCTCCTGCTAACACAAACCCCTCACCAGTCAATTGACAGCAGTTCATTAGAGCTATAATAGCCTTTGTTCTCAAGAAAATCAAGCACATATTATATACACATCAACAATACAGACCTTTTTTCAACTCAATATAGTTTAACATGTTGTAGCTGGTAAATTACCAATACACATTAACCCCCCACCTCAGAGCCAGAACTTTTAGTTTATGAGTTTCGGATCACAATATTTTCTTTCTTACTAAGTTCTGGATCGATTATTTATACATATTAAAGTACTTTTTACTGAGTTCTATCGAACCCGTAGCTCGAATCTAGCTCCACCCCAGAACATCACAATCACAAAACAACTTCAGCTTGCAAAAGAGAAAAAAGGGGTTTTGAAAAAAGAGATCTTTTTCTATAATTCTTGCTAGATTAAAAAGCTATGATAAAGTGAATTTCTTTTCTCTCCTCTTTTTAGCATCATATTTTCGTGGAAAATCCATTGAAGAAAAATGTTCCAATTTGACTAATACCTCAACCCCACGTGAACATTTTCTACTCATATCCTTGTAATTGGAGGAAAAAAGGAAATAAAACAGAAAAGGAAATCAAATTTTCCTGGGAAAATCTTAGATAAGAAAATTCTAAAAAGGGAATAAAAAACAAAGAACCAAAAGAAAAAAAAAAGCTTGTCTTTTAATCTTATAATATGCATAAAAGATAAAGATATTGACCTTCAGCTGGATTAACATTGCCACCACCGGCACCATTTCCCGGCGTCTTCATATTCCCTTATTCCGGCGAGCTGTAACAGAGCACCCACAACTTATAAACCTACCGAAGATTCATCAGAGTTACAGAACTCAATAATGGATACAGTATACTAATTGTTCTTCCTTTACATCCCTGAGGTTAGGCAGAGCTGTAAACTGATTCCGGTGACCGGAATAATATTATTCCGGCAAAAGGGTAGCCGGAAAAAGAGAAAAGTTTTGATCTTTTTGATGTTTGGAGTAAGAAAAAAGTGAAGAGGGGGACAAAGAAGCTTTGGAAAAAGGAAGAGATGTTGAGTATTAGAGAGACCAAATGCTGCAATTTTTACTTTATAAATTGCCCCCTTTTCTACACTACATCTCCCAGACACAATGTCTTCTTTACTCTGTAAATACTGTATTTCTCTTTCACCAAACAAACCTTTTTCAGTACATTTTCTCTGTATATTTTATATGTATATTTTGTTTTTGTTTTTGTTTTTCTTGTGATACAAAAGAAAACCAACTTTTTTTTTTCTAGTGCTGTAGTAATCAATTATATGTCTCTGTTTTATATTGTCTCTATCTATGTATCTATCTCTCTCTCTCACTCTCTCTATCTCATGTATGTATGTATGTTTATTGAGGTGCCCACACAATGTTTGACCATTCACCTCAAAGAATGGCCAACTTGTACTACTTTATTTCTCACTTTATACACTTTTTTTTAACCTTCTTGGGATAAGAGAATATAGTTTTCTTAACATAACATGTTTTGACATGGATCAATAAATAAAGGTCCATTGAATTTGAAGTTTATAAATTTTTAAATTAGTATGGAGTTCAACTTATTTCATTTACTAGGTTTGTTTGTATATATATTCAGAGTTAATATTAAGAATGACAGTGGAGAGGAATGATTTTAAGGTTATGTAGGGTGGGGTGGGGCAATTTTAAGATTGTGCAGTGTGGGTGAAATGTGGGGTGATTTTAAGATTGTGCACTTGTGCAGCGCGGTGAGATGTGGAGCGTATTGTAGTGAGTTTTTAAAAAAAATTTAATGCAGGATAGGATGAATTGCGAGTTTATGTGATTTTATGTGTGTTTAAATATAATTTTAACTTTTTAAATATTACAAGAGTGATAAATCATTATTTATTAAGATACGTTCTTTAAAGTTACTAAAATATACAAATAGTAATAAAAATGATTCAATAAAAACTAATACGATTTTCACATGCTTTGAAATTTACTTTTAAAAATAAAATTTTGAGTTATTATCTAATAAATTAACACAATTAATGAGATAATAAATTTATTTTTATAAATTTTGTATTTAGCATGAAACTTCACTAAAAAAACAAATATTAAAAAAATTATGCAAGACGGATTCATGCGGACAAAATTAATATGAAAAAAGTTAGTATACGGAGCGGGTTAAGTTCAACCCGCCCCGCCCGCTTCATTGTCATCTTTAGTTAATGTATTTTTTTCGTGAGTTTATCATATTTTGATGATAATTTCTTCTTTTTTTTTTAAATAATTATTAAGATATACCTTGATGTTAAAATAATTAAAAACATATTTTTAATTGGTACTAAGTGTAGGTACAACAATTCAACACCGAGACAAGGTAAAATTACTCTGAACTTCATTAGTGAAAATTTTTATTTTACCACGAGATGTATTTACAAAATAAGATTCAAGTTCATTTAAATTTATTTTTGAGGATCAAAATTAACATTTTAATATTGATTAGGTTTTTGGAAGCATGTGTACTTTTATAATGTACTATATTACAATGTGTCATGGTGTTGGACATTTCTACTAAGAAAATTTGAAGTTTATTGATTTAGAAATTACATAATTAAGAAAATAAGTTTGTATCCTTTTTAAAAAATTTGGAGATTTTTTTTATAGGAAAAGATCATTAATATTATTACATTAATTATATATGTATAAACTTTTTATGTCCTTTTTACCGTGTGATATTAAAATTTTATGCTTTAGTAAAAAGCTTTTAATATACATTATCGATGTTATTTGAATATTATGCTTTGTCTTGTTTCCTTTTATGAAAAAAAAATCATTATACTATTATCATAAAAGTGAAACAAGAGTGTTAGCAACACGTTCGATCCAATTCTAACTAACTTTGTATTTCTCCTAAAAATTTATTAAAAGTATATAAAATATTAATTCAAAATTCATAACTTTGAAAAAAATAATTAAAACTCATAATTTTAAATCTTATTTCCACTTCTAATTAATTACTAAATAATGTCATATAGCTTAAATTAAGTCCATCCTTGCGGCATTCTTGACTGGATCATTTGGGCATTTGATTATTTAAAAATCAGGAACGGATTAATTACGGATTCAACAAAAATTAATGATTTATAGTAAATTTTATATTTATATATATAAAAAATATTTAATATATATAAATATCTATTTTAAATCCAATGCACTGTCACGATTAAATTTCAAATTTTTAAATTTAAAATATTCATTTTATCTTAACCTAAAAATAGATTTTAGTGGAGATTGCCCTATTTTATGCATCAAGCATGTGCACTTATTTTTTAGTAAATAAATATAAATTGGAGTAGCTTCTTGAAGTCCATAGAAGTTTTTCTTATTGGTACATAAAAATAATATTATTCTATTCTTATCCAAATTTTAAAAAGATTATTTTAATAATATCATACATAGTGACTTCAATTATCGGCATTTTGTAGGAGTGGACCTAGAAATTTACAAAATAAATTTTATATTCAAGAAAATTTAATAAGTTACATTACGTATATACAAATTTATTTTTATTTATTTACATAATATAAATTTTCAAAAAAAAATCAATTTGCCCTCATTTCGAATTTACTCGTCAAAAACATCATCAAATATAAGAGAATTTTACAAGTAATTAAGAATAATGTTCTTCTGCTTAATGTGATTTATAAATATAATATTTTATTTTCAATATTTTTAGTTCAAAGCTAAATAATAAGACAATCTATTAAAAGTATAGTACATAAATATCCATTCCACATATGTCATAAAGAATCTCAAAGATCTATTAAAGTGCCAAAATTCCAAAATTTCTGAAAAATAAGTATTTCTCTGTCACATCTCATAAAATCAAGTTGCACATTTTTCAATATAAAACATAAATGTGTCATTTAATTTGAATTAGTTGATATTTATGTATTATATCGTTTAAATTTGTATAATATTAAATATATGGATGCATTTTATGTGATATTTTGTATGACAATTCAGGTATATTATGTCATATAGAATATATATATTTACTAATTTGATTTTATAAAAAATTAAATATCTAATTATTTATAAACATTTAAATTTAAAAAATATATAAATAGTTAATACACATTTTTGTATGAAAAAAATATTTATATATTATGCTATTTTTTGTGTCTAATTATGACTACCCGTACGACTTCCTATGCATCATAAAGTACCAGACTTCATGAATTATTATTTACAGTATGTCCTAAATTAAGATCAATAATGGTATTATACTTGAGGTACATTTGTTATAAAATATTCGACTCCTCGTTAACAAGGCAGCTCAAATGTATTAGTGACCTAAAATAAAGATTAAACGTAGTCTTAGATTTAAATTATTAATAACTTTTATATAATTTATTTCTTCTAGTTTTCATATGATGATATAATCATTCTTATTTTAAATTATTTTTTATGAGATATAATATTCCAAATATTTCAAATTTCTTCTAGCAGTCCCTTCATTTTTCATGAAATGTTGACTTTTTCTATAGTACTATTCAATATTTGTTAAACAAATACTCACTTATAATCTATTATTATAAAAAATGAAGCCCCTTAAATTTAAGAGCCTAAGACACATTTTTTTTTAACACTGTCAAGCCATCACAGCTCATTAAATACAAGTCCTAGTAATATCAACAATGGGATTATACTTGAGGTATAGTTGTTATAAAAATATTCGACTCCTCATTAAATACAGTCCTAGTAATAAGCTGGATTATATTATTAAAAACCACACAATAATTGTAAAGTTATTCTATGTCTATTGTCAAAAATGCATAGTAGACAATAATTGTAGCATCCCCTTTTTACGATAATAATTTTTCTTTAAAAATTAATACACAATTAGACTATGAATTTATTTGTGGTTGAAAATAAGTTATATTGAAAATAGTTATATCATTATTTTTTATTAATTGTTTAATTTGTAATATTAAAAATATATAATTTTTAACAAGAAATTATTTGTTTACGAAAAGATATTCTACCTCTTCTTTTTTTTGTAGAAAAAAGAGTTGGATGAATTTCAGTTTATTTCTATCATTTTAATTATTTTATCATGAAATAACTAAATTTTGTATTTATTACTCAATCATTTGGATCGGAATAACATAATCTGAAAATTAATTATTAAGTTTGATATAATTTATTGCAGGATTAATAATTAAATTAAGAATAAAATAGTATTCTTATTAAGTATTTATTAAAATCTATCTTTGTGTAATAATTAAATTAAGAATAAAATAGTATTCCTCTTAAGTATTTATTGAAACCTATCTTTGTTTGTCCATCATATCAGACAATCCCTAGCACCTGGATGGTTTTTAGTCCTTGTTCGTTTAATATAATGTTTATTTTGATTGTTACTACAATAATATTATTGTATGAAAGTTGTTAATTCTATTGTAACGACAAAAAGATCTATTTTGTGTAACAATTGAGTTGATGTCATTGTGTCGTCAATTTAATATTTGTTTCATTTTATTATTTTTCTTATTTAATAATTGTATAACATTAACCTTATATTTTCATAGTAGCTTTACTTTGTACTCTACTTTTCTTGTTGGATTATTATTCAAATTATGAATCTTTGATATCATGCAATATCAAAGAATGATACAATCTATCCAAATATCGCGTTCATTATAATAATATGTCATTATACAATACAATATAATACGATATATTACGAACAAATACATAATAATCGTAACAAAGTGTAAGTGAATAAATTGTGATTCTGAATTTATAGCAGGAGATTTACTTTTCTATCAAATTTTAATTTGATGTCTTGATTTTGAGATTTGAGTATCAAAAAAATCATACTAGTGAGTGCTATTTTTTCAAATGAATCTAGATTTATTGAGCTTCATGACAAATATCAAATATCATATAGAAAAAGTAAAAATTTTAATAAGAAACGAATTTTAAGTAAAATTTAAAATACATATTTTTAAATTTTCCAATCAAATTTTAATTAAATTTTCTGATTATTTAACATTATCTTTTTAATAATTAGACTAAAATATTATTGTGTAGATAAAGTTCAAATGATGACAAATGCTGGTCATGTGAGACATGTTAATTAGTTGGCATGCGCACTGTAAGGTAAAAAGTTAATTTTACCATACACTTATTAATGTTCATTAATCCATCTTAATTCTTTATATTTTTTTCTCTAATTTTGATTATTAGATAAATACACCATAGTCCATAGGTTAGACCCACACACAGATTAGACTATTTATAATTTCCTACTTTTTTAAAACATAAGGTACCTTTTCATCTTGGCAAGAAGCCAAAATATTAATCTATATTGATTACTAACGTAGTTATAATTTTTTACTCACAAAATAAATTGGCATTGGAAAGTAGATTTAAATATCTTTAATTTAATTTATTATAACTTACACGTAAATCTTTATATTTTAAGAGATATGATCATTTGAAGTTGACCCAAGTAAAATCTTACATCAAAATTTAATCGATAGTAAAATTTATATGTCTAGCATCTACTTAAATTGTGAGAATATGAAGTTTTCTTTTATTAAATTGAAAGAATTATGTATTATGATTTTACAATTATAAAAAGATAAATCATTTTAATTAGGGGTGTTCACGGTTCGGTTTGGATCGGTTATTACTTAAAATCAAAATCAAATCAATCTAGTCGGTTTTTCAAATCTCTAAAATCAAACCAAACAAATGAAAAAAAATAACCATCGGTTTGGTTATTGACGATTTAGTTCGGTTTGGTTCAATTTTTCTGGTTTATTTCGATTTGAAAGTAATAAATCTTTTTGGACATACGTATCTTGATTAAAAAAACATCTAGTACATGAACAATCACAGAAAAACTATTGTTGGTTCAATTAAGTAATATTAGAGTTATCATTATACGAACAAAGTTATTAAATTAAAAGAAAGTGTGTGACTATCTTATGAAATGTATGATAAGTAATAAATTTGGATGGAATTGGAATTAGGATTGTAATTAGCCTAAGATTTAAGTGTTGGACTTGAGAAAATTGTAAAGTTAAAGCTTTAAATTACTTAAAGTTTAACAAAATATATATATTTATTTATAAATAATTATTAAAATTTATATATCTAATTTATCGGTTCGATTTGATTATTTTTGCAATTGTTTTTTAGTAAAATCAAACCCAAACCAAACAATATCAATTTTTAAACTTAACCAAATCAGATCAAATATTAATTTTTTTTATTGGTTTAATCCAAATTACAAATCAATTTGATTTTTTAACCATAACCCTGAACAACCGTAATTTTAACAATGTAATGTAATTTGGATGGCCATAAAGTAGCTTGGTCGGTAATATGAATAGAGTTGGAGGGAAACTTTGATTGGGAAAAAATGGTCACATCTCACTCTTCACATCACTAAATTGAATAATTTTCATATTTTTGTGGCTAATATCTGAAATTATTTCTCCAAATAAATTTATTATTTTAAAAGAAATTAAAAACACTAATATTTACTTACGCTCTTAATTTTTAGTTTGAAGAACAATAAATCTTTTGATGTTTAATTTATGCTAGAAATTAATTGAGTTTTTGTACGTATTTTATAAAATGTAAGAAATGACCCTCAATTAATATGAACTATATATAACATCAACTTTTTAAACTATTTTAAAAAGTAAAGCAATAGTATTGCTTTAGAAATTAAAATTAATTACCTCCCTTTTTAGTCCTTTAGTATTTTCTTTTGATTTTCAAAATATCATTTTGCTTCATTGAATTTTTATCATAGAGCTTCATTGTTTACCCATAAATTGATACAATCAAACTTATAGATATGGTTTAAGAATGCATGGATTGGGATTAACAGAATGTAAGTTGTTTGTAATTTGTATAGTGTGCTTTGCTTAATCAATATGAATATGACAAAACATAATAATAATAACAATAATAATAATAAAATAAGAAGATAGAATCTAGGGCGTACAAAATCGAATAGAAAATTGAATTAAGTCGCAAATCGAGAAAAAATATTTCGACTAGTGATTGGTATGACTTAGTTTGGTATTGAAAAAAAAACCCCGATTATATTTGGGTTGGTTTGATTTTAACTAAAAAAAATCAAACCAAGACCAAACCAACCCGACATTATATATATGATTTTAAAATTTTAATTTATACATAAAAATATTTACTTTGATATAATTTTAAAATATTTCTTATACTTTTTCATAGTTATCTATTCATATATTATTACAAGTTTGAAACTTAGGATTCGGAATGGTTCAATAAAGATTATAGTCCACGGATGTTGGTAATTATAATAAAACTTAAATCAAAATCAAATTAATACTAATGCAAAAAAGAAAATCAATTCAACACTAAGAATGACAATAATATTGAATATTTGTTCTTTGGTTTAATTACTTTGGTTTAGACAATTCAAATACATAATCTAATTTTAATTTTCTTTAATATTTAGTCATGTAACTAATACTTATTAAACTTATTTTAGCATGATTGAATACTTTTAAATTATGAACATTTTCATTATGACTTGTTAATTTGCATTATTTGTTTTACGCGATTCTATTATTATTATTTTGTTGTATATTTTAGCATCATTACTCATATCATATTTTGGGTTATTTTCGTAGAAAATACTTTAGGTAGTTGTATTTTGATAGGACCAAAGAAATATTTGAAGTACAAGTAAATTATATGATTGTATGAATACTTTACCGAAAAACAAGAAATCCGAAAAAACTCGAGGTTGAAAAACCCGAGTTTTATTGGTTGATTTTTAGATTTAAAAGTCCGACACAAATAGTTTGGTTTGATATTTGAAAATTTTGAACCAACCCTATCATGTACACCCCTAATAGAATTCAATAAAAACAACAAAATGCAGTCATTTGGAATAAAAAAAATAAGTTATTCATGTATTAATTTTTGTATAAATTTATACTGCGTTTAAATAGATAGATAAAAAATATGTTATTCATATATAAAATTAATACTGCTTTTGGTTGACAATTTAGATACTCACACACTAATACATACATAAGTTAGGAAGGTTTTTTGTGTATTATTTTTATATAGAATAGAAGGTGAAATTATATATATAACTAACCGATATATAAATAATGTATGTATAAAATAATATATAAATTTACTCATAATCAATTTTTATATTACTAATATCTAAATAACTCTAATAAACTATTGAATGACCACAATGTTTTGTGTGGCATAGGGTCGAGCTTTAAGGCATAAAGAAGAAAAATAAACTACAATTAAAAGTTTACTACTAATTAATATAATAAATATACAGATTGATCCATGTCATAGAGACCCAAAAAGAATTTGGTATCTTTTTGCAAACTAATATCATCTGTCTCTTAATTTGTAAGATCTAATTATCGTTAATTTATTCCTCTTTGACAACTATGTTTCAAGCTTTAACAATTATTCATACTTCTTAAAATATTATATTTGTAAATTTAGAGATTCCACGAAATAATCGTCGATTGAACAATATTTGGATTTTTTTAAAAAAAAATATTTTGAATTATTCATTTTTAAAAGTTTGTGGAAATTGAAAATGTAGTTCGACTAATTTTTTTCTTTTTTTAATTTTAAGATTTGTGAGTTTTTGTCGGATGCTTATTGGACTCCATTGTCAAATAATCCAAGAAGAATCAATTAGACATTTTTAAATTTTCTCATCTTTGGTTGACTAAAAACGTTTTCCTTAAAATATTTTGAAAAGCATTTTTCAAATCAACTTATTTTCCTCAAATTTAAGAAAAATGACTTACCTCCAAAAGTAAGAAAAATATTTTCCAAACTCTTTCTCAATCTCACACTTTAACTTTCCACCATAACTCAAGTTTCGGGGTACCAATTTTCGATACTAATCCAAGATTAAACTCCTGATTCTCGATTTGGGATCAGAATTGCGAATTTGATTCAAGACTTTACTCTCGAGTTCTAGATTGACTCGATGTCAAATCTCGTTTTAAGTATCAAATCTTGAATTCGAATTTGAGGTCGAATCTTGGATCAATTGTCGAGGTCAAGTGCCTAGTCAGGTGTTGGAGTTGGACTTTGGGTCAAAATTCAAAGTAAAAAACCATATCATATGTCAAGTTTGGTCCTGAATCAACCATCGAGGTCAGGGGTCGAGGTTCGATGTCTGAGTCAAATACCCCATTCAGAACTTGTGTTCCAATTAAAATGTTAGGGTGAGGTCTCAGATTGGAAGTTAGATCCCAAATTGAGAGTTAGGATCGGGTCCCCCATTCAAATTGATTCAGGGTTGAATCTCGAGTTAAGATTATAGCTAGAATTTCAAGTCAGTCGAATATCAAGTTAAGGTATCAATAGGATCTCGAACCGATCGCGATATCAGTTCTAATTTCAAAAGTTAAAATCTGAGTTAGGTGCCGAGTTGGGTCTCAATTTAGATGTTGGATCATGATTCAAATGTCGGGGCTAGATCAAGTTTGAGAAATCAGATGTATGGATTAATTGGGTCCAGATTCAGGAATCAGGATCGAATTTTTATTTGGAAGTCAAGACAGTGTCGGGAGTTAGGGTTGGGTTCAATATCAGAGTTAGGTCCCTAGTTGAATATCGAGATAGATTCTTAGTTCAACTGTTGAGTGTTGATTTAGGTGTTGGGGTCAGTTAGGTTCGAAAATCGGGTCGGATCGAGTGTTGGGGTCAAATCTTGAGATTTACAATTGAGCTTGGGTTGAATTAAGGTCTTGGTTGGAAGTCAGAATCAGAGCCTATTATGAAAGTCGGGACCTGGATCGAAATTCGGGATCAGATTGCAGATCTCGACATGAAATATTGGAGTTGAATCACGTATCGAAGAACAAATCAGGTCTCAATTTAGGTATTTAGGTCGGGAATTAGGTATTGGTTCAAGTGTCGGGATTAGATCAAATACTAGGTTGGAGTAGAGTCTCGAGTTAGATGTCGGAACTAGTTCCCGAATTAATTATCAAGGTTGGTTGTGGGTGTCGGGGTTAGGGTCTGGTCTAGTTAAAATATTGGGTCTCAGGCTGATAAGATCCATAATGAGTATTAGATTGAAGTTCTCTTAAAGAAGACCACCAACTCCTATTCTGAAGATACAAAGCGCCCGGTCCTCCTCTCTTGTGTCGAAGTGTAGTGTAGTGTGGTGAGGTTTTGCCTCACAGAAAGAGTGGGAAATTGGGATAAAAAAAGAAAGAACTTATGTAATAGGTCCCTAATCGAGTGTCGGGGTCGGATCTCAGATCAATCATCGGTGTCATGTCCAGATTCATATGTTAGGCTCGGGGTCAAATTCCAGTTTGAATGTTGGATCTCGGGTCGGGACTCGGGGTCAATATCCTATGTTAGGTCTCGGGGGTCGTGTCTTGGTTAGGGTATCGGGATTGGGTCCCAATTGAATGTTGGGTCCCGGGTTGGGATTCGAGAGTCGGGGCCAGGTGTCTAGATCAGGTCTCGGGTCGAGTGTCAAAATCGGATCATGAATCAATTATCAGGTTTGATTTTCAGGTAAAAAAGTAGTTTAATATTTTGAAAAACATTTTTCATTCGTCAACCATACACTAGAAAATGTTTTCCGATAAGTATTTTCTACTCATCAACCAAAATGAGAAAATAAGTTAGAAATCATCTTGTTTTCCGAGTAAACATTTTCTAGTCATTAAGACACTAACCATATACTTATAAAAAAATCTAGAAGCCAACACCCTTTTTTCAAATAAAATTTGCTTATTTTTCGCCAATTATTTTTCACATATCATCATTGTTGAATGTATACAAATTTGTGACAACAATAACTCAGCCAAAAATAATTGGTTTGAGTAAACTTATTTTAATATTGTGACCCAAAGTCCCAACTGACTATATATAAATGGGATATATTTATAGAAAAAACATTATTATATCAATATTACAACACAAAAGTTGACAACTTCATCATCTAAATCATTCCGATGATATCTTGTTACGTTTCAAGAAAATTTGTTAAAGCATGATCATGAATCATTTCATTTCATATTAAAAAAATCTTCTACAATTCAACGTAAATTGGTAAAATTATCATTAAACAATTCAAAATTAATGTTACAAATTAATTTTAATAATCCCAAACCAACTCAAAACGAAAAAAATCATTTGATGAGCATCAATTCATATCACTTGATTGTTTTAAAATTATTTAATATATAGTACACCAAATATGGTTTTAGTACCTCACACACCAGAGTCACATGCAATTGTAGGAAATAGACCCAACAGAAACATTATTTTCACAGAAAAAATAATTGTTTTATGTATAAAAATAAATAAATAAATGAGGAATATAGTTTAGGTACATTTTTTTGGAGAAGTAAATTTAATATAAAGATGCATTATTTAATTATATATTGAATCACACCTCAATTTACTAGGGAATCAATAATCGATATCCTTATGTTACAGTGTAATAGACTATAAATAATATATCAAAAATAAATACATAAGATAAATTTTCGTATCGTAAACTCGAAAAAAATAAATAAAAAATTTCAAACCTTATAACCACTTAAACCAACTCGATCACCCTTGTGGGTGCATAGCTCAATTTCATATAAATTATAATCATAACCTAATAATTTTAGTTATTTAATTATTTTTGTCGTGTTCATATAAATATTTGTTCATGATCCTCAAATCATAACCAAATGAATTTCTTTATTTACCATCATGTGCTTTTGAATCTGTCAAAACAAAATAAAATAAAATAAAATAAATTTTCAGTCAATAATTCTTAAACCAAAAATTATATGTCTTCCCGTTTCATATTGCTACCTGTTAATTTTTCTTTAGGAAAATTTGTCGTATTCCATTTAATAATAATGGTTTTGATTAATTAGGTGTAAATCAAGTAAGAAAATAATAAAAGAAATAGGAGGCCAAAAGTACAGGTCAGAAATAAATGAAAAATAAGTCACAAGTGATAAAAACAAAATGCAATAATACATATCAAAGATTAGAACTAAACAATTAATTAAGAGACTTGAAATAGGCCTATCATTTTGTTGCATTCTTAAGTAG
This sequence comes from Solanum pennellii, assembly GCF_001406875.1. Taxonomy (NCBI): domain Eukaryota; kingdom Viridiplantae; phylum Streptophyta; class Magnoliopsida; order Solanales; family Solanaceae; genus Solanum; species Solanum pennellii. Next base: position 70,654,240 of record NC_028641.1, read on the forward strand.
CAAAGTGAACAAACCTGTCCCTAAATTACAATACAACACTAAACTTCATAAAGGATGCGTTTATTTTTCATCATTTCAATTTATTTGATTTATTTTAATTTGATATAAAATTTTAAAAGTTTATTTTCTGATTTTAAATTAAAGATATGATAAATATATCAAAAGGTATTACTATAATTTTATACTCTTAAATATGTCATGCGAAAAATTATAAGTAAAGAGTTACTAATAATAAAAATAAGGAGCCAATATTAACTTTTAAATTAACTAAAAATAAAAATATGTCAAATAACTTAAAATGGAGGAAGTATATATTATATTTAACTTCATAGTATGCATATTTTATTCCACCTTCTATATTTGGAAAAATAATTATAAATGGTGTAATAAAATAATCTAAAGATTGAACAATTATCTTAAATAAAAAATGAGACAAAAAATTAATTCTAAAATTATTATCTTTAGCCTCTTTCCGTTTTAATACTCTATCCGAGAGTTCAACATTATTATATTCTTCTTATTTATTGCGAATTAATTATTTATATGATTATCAGCACAACATCTATATTTATAAAATTATAATATATAGTACGAAATCTACTTTTGAGTAAGAATCTAGAAAACTTACTTTCATACGAATTTGATTACAAAGTTCATATAGACATTACTCTTTTTACAAATTTAAAGCCTAATCAGCATTTTTAATTTCCATTTCAACTTTTAATTAGTCTTCAACATTAATTCTTATAAGCTCACAAAATGAATTCATAGTCTGTTAAAATGTGAAAAGATAGTCTACCTACTTTCTGAAGTCCAAATCTTACTCTCTCTCTCTCTCTCACACACACACATATATATATGAAAAAAGAATTATTTTCCAATGTCATATTTAATAATTAATAATGTGTTACTACAATCAACATGAGTTGTGATGTAGGGGTGAAAACGTTTCACCTTTAATCAGAAGTTTCAAGTTTGAACTCTACATCTGGAGAAAATTTTATTAGGAGCGTCACTCTAATGTGTGACCTGAATTTAATCGAAACTCTAATGCAGACTCTAAATATAAAGTGGAAAGAAACCGGGAAACCTTGTTACTATGACAATATTTGGAACAATAATTACATGAATTCCTGTTCTTAATCGACATAGCTCGCTCAACTAGAAAAGGTTAAGGCCTACAATAATCAAGAAGGGTGAGGTTCAAATCTTATCAAATAAGCAAGTGCCAATTATTTAATATTTATAACATATACATGTATATATATATACACCTATAGTATAATAATATTATGTACCCTCATTTTGGTTTTAAATTAGATGTATTGACTTTACATTTCCAATCTAATAAAACAAAGGCTTGGTTTTTTGTGTTACCAAGTGGACACATGATTCAATCACTTCAATTTTCAATTTTATGTGGTACAATAGTTTCTTTCTCATTATTTAATTGTTTATTTTATATTTCAAACAGAACCATGCATACATGGGCAAAGTACAATTTGACAGAGTTATTGTTAGAATTGTACACTAGCTAGTTACTATATTGTTAAAATTGTAAATTTGAAATGTGTAGTAGTTTCATATGCAAAATTTATACATTGTAAATATGTAATGGATTTTGAAATGCATAACTATCGGATAATAAAATTTATGTATATAATTTATTGACTTGATTTGATTGCTTCGATCTTTATTTAGTAGAATTAAAGTCAAGTAAGATATAAATATAAATCAAGCCAAACCCAATGCTAGTTCTTTTTACTAGGGTTGATTTGATTTTTCACCTAATCGTCAACACTTGTACTTTCCATATACTCACTCTTTTACTATTCCTTTGTTTAACTAGGTACATCCCTTAAAAAAATATTTATTAAGAGTTTGTTATTGTTAAATTACCCTTATCCATAGATATTAAAGTTGAAAGTCCAATATATTTCGAATGTACCTAGAGTATGGAAACTTGATCTTAACGTTATCATTAGTATTATGCAATGACCCGACTTTCTTATCAATATTTTTTTGTAGTGATCTTGAATGTTATAAAACCAACTTATAGCTGTTGAAGAAGATGAAAGCTGACGATTGGAACAGGTTCGACGACGTTGATTGACATGTTTGCAGACATGTTCCAATTGTCACTACAACAAACCTAGGACTCTACAATTCCATCCCTTTATAAGGAATATGTACTGGACATTATTTTTCATTAATATAATCCTTGATTTTTCTAATTCTATACGTGAGATTTCTACAATAACATAGAAAAATTATGAGCAAGTCAAGTAAGATCGTACGAATGAATTATCAAATATAGCACAATATGCTTAATTAAAATCAAAGGGGAACCTTCTAATATTACTTTAGTTAGTCTAATGTTTCCTCATAAGAGGGCTTGTTCTATCATCTACAAGAACATCCAAATTAAATTAGAGGTGGATTTACATAAAATGGGATAGGAAAAAATTGAATTTTCAATATAGTAATAATGTTAAATTAAACAACTAATTATTGAGTATTTGTAAGTTTATTTCATTTAACATGTTTGCCCCAAACAAGGTCATAATGTCTCCATAGAGGTGAACTAAAGTACTATAAATTAAACTATATAGCCATTTAGAAGATCCCATGTCTACTAGCAATTAATAAGGGGTATGTATGGTCACATTATGTGTTTTGTATAATTCAATAGAAATTCCAAATTAAATATAGTTCGAAAAAATTGATAGCAATTATTTTGCTTGTTATAAAGTTGAATTATGTGCATTAATTGTTTTCCTTTGCAACCACTTATTTGTTCATGATAAGTCTTATTCATTTAGATCTTATACATGTTACTCATATAATTTTAAAATTATTAACACATAATTCACACAGAGTGTATGAATATATCATTAAAAAAAATTTATTTTACCATTGTTCTCATGATAAATTTGTTAAACTTTTAAGTCGATAAAAATTATAATTTTATTATTCTAGACATTGGGTGAACAAATATTAATTATAATTAAGTAAAAAAAACTTTTATGTTGAAACATGACCGTACAATTTATCATCTAAGAAGAAGATGGAAAGAAATTAAACAAAAAGAAAAAAAGGCACGTAACACAATTAAAGGAATGAAATGTCATCTGGTTGGTAAGAGTTCAATTCTCTTCGTCTTGTAATTTTCTCTCTATTTACGAGACGTCGCTAGAATATATTTGTTGTAAAATGATAAGCCAAAAAACAGCATTAAATGCTCTAACTCTAATAATAATGTACTCTAATGTTTTTTAATATATGGATCCTACAAGCCAGCTCAATAGATAGAAATAATTCATAATCAAATAATGTATGTGTCACTTGATCTAACATAACTTCCCCCCACCTTCGTTTTTTGTAGGGTACCCTATATATAATGAAACTTTTCTTATAGGTTAAGTGTATCTTGTTTTTAATTATATTTGGTGTTTGGTTGTTATATTTAGGGAAATAATTTAAATATGTTTTCGAATTTTGTAAAAAGAATCTTATTAATGTCATTTTTTTTTTGAGAAAATGCTCATTTATGTCATTGTTTGTTAACTAAAAACACAAAATACAGTTCAGTTATGATTCAATCACGTCACTAATTAAATTATTTTTTAGAAGGGAAAAAGGTTCAAATTTGCCGTCAAACTTAAAGAAAAAACTCATTGATTTTATCTTGTTTTGAGCCTTTTCCCTTATATTGCAATTTTGATTACTTGAGATTTGTATTGCTTAAGTTTCATCGAAAAAAAGAAGTATTACTTATCAAGATTTTCATATTCAGAATAATGAATTCGAACTAGGGAAAATTGTATTTAATAGCAAACTAATAACCTAAATTAAATGGAATAGCTAGGGTTTGATTTAATTGTGCTCCATAGCAAACGTTGGCAAAAATTTGCCAGGCGTCTCTCTCCCAGAAGTCTCGCTCGCCACTCTCCCATTCTCGCCTCTCTCGCTTTATACACAGAAGTGTATAATTTCTGTTTCTGTTTTGTATAAAGCGAGAGAAAATTGTATATACACATGCAAAAATGTATATCTTCGTGTTATACACTTAATTATATAATTTACAAACATTTTACTTCAAATATTGCAGAAAAAAAGGCCAAAGAATTATACAATTGTGAATTATACAATTGCAGTGAAATACAATTTTTTCAAGCTTTATACAACAGAAGTGTATATATTGTGTTTCTGTTTTTGTATAAAGCGAGAAAAACATATATCTTCTTGCTATACACTTATAATTATGCAATATACATACATTTTAATTCGATTCAACTGTATGCAAAACTAATTATACAATTGCAGCGAAATAGGCCAGCGAATTATACAATTTAGGCCAGCGAATTATACACTTGTATATGTATAGCGAATTATACAGTTTTTATGTTTGCTATGGAGCGCAATTATGCAAAGGTTACTATAACATACAAATATGAATTTTTTGTTTGCTATATGTGAAAGTTGCCCTTCGAACTATGTAGTTGAGGGTGCAAAGTCCTTATGCATTCCACGATAACCTTTTGATGGTGTATCTTTTAACATGTTATTCCGACATAAAATAGATATTTGAAAGGGACAATAATGTCTACTCTCTTTCAAAAATTAGGGATTTCTTAAAACTTTGTAATTTGATTGATGATAGATACAACACTAATTGTAAACCAACATTTAGTCAAAGATATATACATAATATGTGGCACAAAATTAAGGATTTATATTGTCTTGATGGATCACATGGAAAAATGGAATAAAATAATGTCCTATGGGGGGTTATAATTTTAAGTAAAAGAAAATAATTCAATAAAAAAATTATATGTTTGATTATTTAATGATCAATAGTTCTTTTTTCTTACTTGTAAAAAAAAATAGGATAACTAAAATAACATATACATATACACTCTAAAAATCAAAAATCTAACTCTGCGATCAATTATTAAGAATTAATAAGTCTTTATATAAAATGAGACTATTCATATTGTACAATCATGATATTTCCAAAAAAAAACAAACTTGATCATTGAATGAACAAAAATTGTGACAACAAGGTCCATATAGAATTATTCATTTGAATATGTATATGTATATATATATATATATATATATA
>NC_028641.1:70659711-70713775 GCF_001406875.1 Solanum pennellii
TATATTTATATTTATTTATTTTTTTTAAAAAAGTCAATTGCTAGTCCTTTTGAGATACCTGCCTCATTACATGTCTCCACTGGATCCGTTTCCAAAAGTATCCTATAAAAAAAAAATTATTTTCTCTTCTTAGCCATTTCAGTTAAAAAAATATGTGAAAGCATACGTGTTTATCGATATACGTCTATAAGAAGGATGTGTTCCGAAGTGTGAAGTGAAAGAGAAGAGATGAAACAATTTTTCAATAATTTATTCTTATTTTATACTCTATTTTATATTGATTAAACAGCTTAACATAATGCATACATATAACATACGTACACTAAATTAATTTATATATATAATCCCAAAAATCGAAAATCAACTCTGCAATCAGGTATTAAGAATCAATAGATCTTTACATTATTCATTTGGATCTTAAGAAAATGAAACTTTTCGTATTATACGATCATAATATTTTCCGAAAAAAAGAATGATTTGATCAATGAATGAGAATTGTGACAAGAAGGTCCATATAGAATTAATTTGAGATGGGTGTGTAATGGTGATACAATAAATATTCCAATCCTATCGAATCATATAATGGTCCATAAGAGACAATGACAAAAATTAATGGGGTAGAAACATTTGTCCAAAAGTGTATTTTATGATACCTTTACTTAGAAAAGCATAGGTCTATGAAGTTCATAATTCAATAAAAGTTAATACTTTTCATTTTTCTTCCTAGTGATCCCTTAAAAGTGACTTTACAGTAAGAAAAGAATCAAAGATAAAGCCAAAGTTTTTAGGTTATGTTTTTTTTAAAAGAAAATTTCAGAAATAGCGGTACTTTAAATTTTAAAATATCAATTATAGTAATATAGTTTAATTAATTAGGAAATGCAGTTATAGTGTATTGATTTGTTATATTAGTTTAAAAATTGATTCTTGCTTTTATCTGTTGAAAAAGTTGGCATATGTGGTGTACACACACACAAAAAAGTCCAAATATCCTTTTTTTTATTTATCTTTTGGTCTATAAAATTTTAGACGTTAAAACGATTTTACTATCACAAAAAACTTATTTTTAATTTGGGTGATATGTTAAAAGCCACGCATGCATGAGTACATTTGAAGTTTTGAATCTTTTTAATTTGTTATATCTAAACTTTTTCAATTGTTCATATATATATATCGAATAATTTAACAACATAAAAAAGAAATTTGAATTTCATTTTTTATGTACGTGGTTCCATTATTATAAATGTCATTACCAATTAAATAGGATCGTTGTTCATTTAGTCTGTTTTTTGTTAAAGGCAATATTTAAGGCATCTATATTGTAATATACGTATTATTGACACCCTAAACTAAAATTTACAATTTAAAATCTAATTTTAGGGTCTCAGAGGGGTACATTAATTTTGATACCACTTTGAAGTAACGTTGAATGCATAATTGGTAATTGATAGAATCTCATGAAATGATTTTATAGAAATTCATTTATATCTTTTTTTTCTATAAAGCAGATTAATTTTGATTCTTGAATAGCCCACATCACTTTCACTTCTATCTGAAAATAATTTTCTTTCTTTTTGGTGAAAAAGATCTATGTCAATAATTCTAATTTTACGTATGGACAATTTCTCAGTTATCTTGTTCATTAGCAATAAAATATTTTATATAAGTATCGATAAAAAAACACACTTTTTAAAAGAAAGATATCATTTAATTTCACCAATCAAGTCACATGTATGTAGTATATATTCATACCTAACAAATTTCCACAAAATGATAGCAAAACGTAATTTCATACAAATCTTTTCAATTTTCAAATCGATTCGACTCATTCATTCCTTCGTAAAGCTATTTAGGACAAAACTAACGATATTAAAGATTAATAAAAAAATTCAGTTATTTATTAAAGTATTATTTAGAAATTTGAGAAATCACATTAGAAATTAAAGGAGATGCAAAATTTAATCATTTGACTTTGGAACAAAAGCAGTTTTACAGATAGATTTTACCTTGAATTAAAGTATCAAATTTAAATGATACAAAACTCAATATTAAGAATTAATTAAATTAAGTTTGAATGAGATAAGAATGAGTGAGCAAATTCCTGGAAAATGCTATCAAATCAAATCAGTTAGGCAGCATCTTAATCAAATGCAATTGACATAATATTCTATGAAATCGCATAACGTTTCCATGACTTTATATATATATAAGTTCTTTTTTATGTAACGCAAAATGAAATATAATTGTCGGTTGTGAATACATAATTATAAATTTTTCACAATAATTTTAGAAATCTCTTTTCAAATTTGCTCTATAATACTCATTGTCTTCATGATTTATGATATAATGCATAACTTCCTTTGAAATTTAGAACCATTCTTTAAATCTATTTAAAATAAATATAAATCAATTATGACTTGACAATTTATCCTATTTTATATTAATTTCTTCATATTTTTAAAAACATAAGTTATTTAATAAATACTTTAAAAATAACTCAACACAAATAAGTTAACACTATAATATATATATATATTACTAAACAAGTATACTCATTTCTTCATATTGATTTATCCTTAAGTATTTATTAAATAAGTCTTTTTTTAATATATGGATTAATATGAAATATTGATTTATCCTTATGTATTTGTTAAATAAGTCTTTTTTAAATATATGGATTAATATGAAATATTAATATAAAGATAAATTTATCAAATCATAATTATTTTGTATTTATTTTAAAACGGTTAAAAGAATGATTACAAAAATATTAAAGCAAAGAATATAGATGTAATATCGTAAACTATGAAAGAGATGAGTGCTATAGCGCAAAACCTCTAAAAAGATCTTTGAAACTATCTCAATTTTTTTAAAAAAATATATATTTTGTCAATGACAAAATAAATGTACCCTTATCATAATTATTATGGACTAGATTTTATCCTTATCGACTAAAATGATATTTCTCACAAGTTTTTAACATGTGAGATTTTTTTATTTTTAGAGTAAATGTCTCAAAAGATTAATCAACTATATGAAATTATTTAGTAAAGTGATTAAACTTATTTTTGAAATTATTTGATCCTGCTTTTTTGGTTAATAAGTAGTACTAACAATAATAATGATAGAAGCAATTATGTCTTTTTTAAAATTTATTCATCTAACTAAATTATTACGCGTGAAATTCCTAGCATGCTTCACTTTTCTATTATCAAAATAGTAATAATTCTCATCTTTAATAATATAAAAAGTTTAGTGCTCCATATGTTATATCTTGCCTCACCATATTAATCTTCTACCATAAAGTTTGATATTGTTATTCATTATCTATACCAATATACAAAATAACAGTTCAAGATGAAAAAAAAAAGGTATAAAGATGTTACTCTCGTTGTTATAAAATAGTTGTCACATTTCACTTTTTAAAAATTAATTTGACTGATTTTAAAAGTTTAAATTAGATAAATTCATTTTTTTAAAATTAAAATTTAATAACTACAAAAAAGTGTATTGTATACATTACAATTCTTAATTAAAACATTGGCTAATTTATATAATTTGACTTTCGAAAAAGTGAAACGTGACAACTTGTAGAAATAGTAGGGCGATTTTTTTCATCTGGCCTAACCTTGATGAATAGAGTTACCTAATACATGTTGCTGGCAGGAGATATCATATATCTCATGAAATTAATTGAGATATGTAAAAGCTGGTCTAAATACAACGGTTAAAAGTAACAGATCATAAAACTCAAAGTGACAATGTTACATAACGTAGTATTACAACATTTGACTTAAAAAGTAGGTTATCAAAATAAGACCTTAAACCCAATCAATAGTATTTTTATTAGCCTGAGAAATGTCATATTATATTGGCACAAGAAAGGTATGCCCAAATAGTCAATAAAGTGGAATTATATCATTATAAAGTTGTAAGTTTAAACTCTTAGCAAAAGCAAAAATATTACGTGATTTTTTCTTATCCATCCAAATTTTAATAGATTAAGTTATCAGATATCTATGTTTGTTAAAGATCCCATAAAATAATTAATGTGCATGTACTAATTCTATGATGCCTTTCTTTGCCAACTCTAATGTCAAATGTGTAATCAAAAGACCAAAGACTACATTTGGATCAAAACAAGTTTAGTTAAATAAGTGGATTGTTTGTTTGGGCTTGGACCAAAATAGGGCAACTCATTAGGTAAATATCCAAATTGAATTCAACCCAATATATTTAGGGAAATTTTTTAAAATGTCAATATTTTAACATTTAAGAGGGCTCATTAGCAACACTGTCAATATTTAGTAAAAATGTCAAATTTTAGTTTGTTATCTATCTTATTTATGTTTTTATTATTTGTTTTTATTTTAAAAAATTTATTTAATAACAAAAGGGAGAAAATTAAGGGAGAGAATGTTTCACAAAAAAAAAAAAAAGGAAAGGATCACTTACTTTTTTCTCATCAGTTACATTTTCAAATAAAATTTAAACTTTGTTCTTTTTTTTTCTCCAGAACTTTTACCTTTTTAAAATTATATTCATTCCACAATATATTCTATTTATATTTATTATAGTTTTTATTAGTTTGTATTCATTCCAATAGGTATGCCGAATGTATCTATATAGTCATTTAAGAAATATATTTGTATTCATATATTTTTTCCCAATGTAGTTATTTTTTTCTTCAAAAATCTTGTATGTATTCATTTCAATATGTATTTTATTTGTATTTCTATTTATTCTAGTTTTTATTTAGAATTTTGTATAATAATATATAAAATACAAAAAATTAGTATGATGAAAAAGTGAATGAAATATAAAATTGAAAGAAATAATTGAATATTTGGTGTACTCATTCTTAAATAAAATGCATAACTAGTTGACATACCTTTAGAATAAATACAAATTAGAAAAAAATGTCAAATTCAGAAACAATGCAACATAATTTTTGAATGAATACAATTATTAATTGTAAAAATACATACTGACTAAAACAATATCAAAATTCAATATATACTTTCAAATTTATGAATACAAAAAATAATAAAACTATGAAATACAAAAATAAACTGTAGTACATTGACATAACTATCACAAAAGAAAAACAGAATACAAAATGAATTAAATATATGAAATACAATTCCAAATTTATGGATACAAAATACAATAAAACAATGAAATACAAAAATACATACTGACTAAAACAGCAACAGAATTCAATATACACTTCCAAATCTATGAATACAAAAAATATTAAAACTATGAAATATACACAATCAAACTCATATAATGTGTTACATTGACATAACTAACACACACACACACACAAAAAAAAAAAACAGAACACAAGATACAATAAATATATGAATACAAAAATAAATACTAACTATAACATAATAAAAATTCCATATACACTTCCAAACGAATTGTAACATGAATTTTTTTGAATCTTAAAAATACTAAACAAATTAAACTAAACATGCAAGCACAGAACATGCAAAAAAAAAAAAACCTTTTCTCCAACAAATTGGTCTTCTTCAACTTCATGGTTATGAATTTGTGTGGGATTTTGCACATCGATAAATTCAGATATTTTTTCCCATCGTATATCCTCCTTAGATTTAGAAGCGGAACCTACATTGTTGTTTAATTCTTGAGTGAAAAAAAATTAAATGATGGGAAATCGGAAGAACTTTGATTATTTTGTCCAATACCTCTAGTAACTCTCTTGAAAACGTCCATTGAAGAGAGAATTATGTAGTCTGAAACCCTAACAAAAAATATTAAAAAAAACACTAAAATCAGTAAGTAAATAAATAAGGAATCTGAAAGACATAATACCCAAATCAATGTTAATCTTCAAATCAAATCTTGCAACGAAATTAACTGAGAATAATAGAAAATATTAATATATTGAATCGAAAATCTGTGGAATTGATCTGAAAAAATGTTAGAGAGAGAAGTTGAAAAGAAGAGTAAGAAAAGAGAGAAAAATTTGGGGATTTGATTAGGAAGAAAGTAAGAGAGAGAAATTGATAAGCTTAAGAAAAAAGAGAGAAAAATTAAAATGACATTAATACCTATCCAATTACATAAATATAGGAAAATGTGTAATCTATGAGAGAGAAAAAAGGGTGTAAAATAATGAGGGAGAAAATATTAATAATATCAGAATAATTATTTATTTTTAAAATAATGACATTTTTGACATGTTTACTAATATTATTAAAGTATGGATATTATTACTAAATAAGTTGATTTTTTTGACTAGTTAGCTAAATTTCCCATATATTTATCCTCATTGGACCCACGACTCAAACTATTTACCGAACTACCCTTGCTCTATGCACTGAGCCGTTGCTTCTTCATCATTAATACCATCGGAGTATATATATACTTTGATAATATTATAGTCTTTTCACTTAAACATTGTTTGTTCTTCCTTGATGCCATCAAAGTGTGTGTGTGTGTATATATATANATACCATCAGAGTATATATACACTTTGATGATATCAAGAGGTAGTGGTATGAAAGTAAAGAGGTAGTAAATGTTTTCCCTTTCTTGGATACAAGTGTTCTGTTCCCCTAATAAATTAGAACTCAATCTCTCAACACCTACTGAGTTTAATTTATTTATTTATTTTCTATAATTTATTTAACAACCTAACAAAAACTAATAAAAGTACATACACACCTGTCAAACAAAAGAAAATTAAAATTATTTTGATAAATTTTTTCTGATGGGTCACTGTAGGCTACATGCTTAACCCAAATTTTCTCTACTCTTAAGAAGAACTGAATTATGCAGAATCTTACATCACATGGACTAGAAACAGTCAGAATTTAGAACTATGTTTAACCTATTGCAGGGTAGGATTAAAAGAAGGGACAAGTACAATGACCCCAGGACATGATAAGAGTTCTAAAGTTGCAGATGAACAAAAGGAAGGGAAAAAGTAAGAAATGATCCAGAACACGCGATAAGAGTGTGTGTATAGCAAGCAGCAGCTAACAATATTCTACAACATTTTAATAGGGGCAAAGACACTCTAGTTTCAACTGACCATTGGAACAGGACTTGATGCAGACATAACATCCAGCAGGGAGTTCACGGGCTCTAGTTCTTCATGCCAAAGTTGAAGGCAATCACATGGATAAAAATTTTCTTGTAGCTCCATCTTTGTTAATCTGGTTATCAAAATTGTTCAAACAGACATGCTTATAAAATAAGAAATGAGAACCCTCTATCAATAAGATGAAGATAATACTTACAGTGTTCCAAAGCAAATCCAGGACACCACCATAATAAAATTAAAGTATTCCAAAGCAAAAACAATAGCCAGTAAAAAAATTACAGACTCCACCAATCCTAACAAAAACTGAAATTATGTTGGAGTTTCAAATGAGCAATACAGCACGTATCAGAGAGAAAATTATTTAAAACCTAGAGTGCAAGTAATTTGTTGCTCACAACATAACACTTGTTTCTATCGATAATTGGTCCAAACTCCAAAATTACAAGGTTTATATATAAGCATTATGAAGGGCTCTTAGACAAAGTGAAATGTGCTAAACATGTAGGTAAATTAAGAAGCAGAGTTTCATGAAGTTGATGCTACAAGCCTACAACTAATAATACCAACAGGTTTATCAAAGGTTCCGAATTGATAAAAGGAATAGGTGGGAAGGCAAATTCATTATTCTATTTCTTATAAGCGAAGACTGTCTATTTTAACTTGAATAATTTGCTATAAAGAGGCTAAGCAAGCAAATAAATTTCATTGAATCATATCATGCCACTTGAACAAGCATAAAGCAGATTCATTAACTCACAGTTACAGTCCGAACAACTCCATCGCTAGCACCATCTCGTGCAATGGCAAGAGACATTGCACTGACCACCAGTTTCTGCAGAAAAGGTGAAACAAACTTAAAAATCTTCAGAATTATCATTAAAGCAGATTAGTGAATAGAGAAGCAATACCAATACCGATGATTGATCAGAGCATCATCATGCCCACAAAGAAGCGGATTATGCCTAGTCAAAAAAGCTATCCCATCGAGGAGAATTTCAGAAAACTTTACCTAATTAAATAGCAGAGCTCATAGGAAAGATGCAAGTTCAAGATCTTATTCAATGACCAAGGTGGTTGGTTGTTGTGAACCAAACTATGCAGCCCCTTCTTTACTAACAGAAGTATTTTATTGGTTTGAAAGCTGTGTACCAAATTAATAAGAAATTTTCTACTTCTATACAAGTACATCTTTTTCAATAAATACTTGCATTATAAACTCTAAATCATGACAGATGAAGATAAACACATAGCTATGAAGATGAAGCCATCTTGATGGTTCAACAATGTCGTACAAATTAGACAGGTTGTAAATTCAAAATACATGAAACTAACCTCAGATTCTTCTTGAGTCATTCCCTCTTTCCATGCTTGGTCAAAGAAACCATACAAATAAGTAGAGCCCGATCCTGAAAGTAACAGTCAATAAATAGAATATTGTTTAGCCAACTGGCAACACCTGGAGCATCTTGCAGGGGAAACTAATCAACTAAACCAATTATCAGCTTTAAAGTTCAGCTCTCAATATACTTCAGTAAGCAACACCAAGGGCAACGTTCTAAAAATATTTCAGACAAGACACTAGGGTGTTAAATCAGCTTCTTATCTTCCCAGAAGGAGGGATTGCCATAGTCATATACAGCAACCAAAAATTATGACATCATATCTTAATTTCACTAGAGCACCAAAATGTATGGAGAACATATCATCCAAGAAAGCTAGAATCCAACCAAATAACCTATTAATCACATATAGGTTATTAAAAACCAAATACGTGAACCTTATAGCTCATGTCTAGTTTCGGTGTTCTTTTTATTTTGGTTTAGTTTAGTTCCAAAGTATTCTTTCTCATTCATTTTCATTTGTTTCCATTCTCATTATTCATTCCAGAAAAGAAAAGGACAAGGGCTGTGAAGAATATTTTTGGGTTCAAGAACGAATTCTAGGAAAATCCTCTACAAATAGATCCATCTCGAGAAACAGCTAAACGCACTTTACACTCCCGTTCAAAAGAGAAACGTGGGTTTCACTGAACCAGAACACCAGTTATAATGATGATAAATCGAAACCTATTGGAAACATACATATACTACCGTCACTCTTGTGATCTGGTTTCATCTAACTCTACATATTCTTCTTCTAGTCAACAATGCAGCTCCTCATCTCCTCTGCAAAGTGATGGGCACCCCCACCCCTGCCTCGGTCTCTCTTTCATACACCCATAGCCATTTATATGCAGCAACCAAAACAAGCAGTTTATTTGTTTAGTTTTCTTGAACTCTGCAATGAGATCTATGGCCTGGAGTATCTACTTGTCTCTTTCCAATTCCATCTTCTAACTTCTGTTGGATCTTGTTGTGTTCTCCAGTTTCCAGCTCTTTGCAGAGATCAATCCCCCCCAAATGGGGCTACTGAAGAGTCTGCTTAAATAGTTTCAGGAATAGGGGAAAAATTTTCTGTGATCTGAAAAGAACCTTCAAAAGCCAAGTATTTCTGGAAGTATACATGCACGAGATGACTAAGAAGTACAGATTAATAGCAAACCTCCAATAGCAAAAGGCTGCTCCAAGGCTGCGCCTTCAAGAGGGATTCCACAGATCTTTCCTCCTTCATATTTGTCCCAACCACCAACAATAAGTCCTGTTTGGAGCCTATCATGGACATACAGAGAGAAATGGATCAAATAAATATAAAAAGGTACATCATAAATTAACCTAGGTAGTGTATTATTTATGATGTAACAGGCTAGTGATTCCTCTCTACCTCACACTAGGTAGGTGTAAGGTATGCATACACCCCACCCTCACCAAATCCACTTGTGAAATCCGTTGGGTATGTTGTTGTTAGTATGTGTTGAAAATATAATTAAATAATAAAAGTGTGTTGTCTCTAATTCTCAACCGTATGTAACCTAGTGGTCAATGAAGTGGGTGTAAACCTTTGAGACCATGTTGAAATCTCAATTACGACAAAAAAGCACAAGGCGATTTCTTCCCATCTGCCTATGCCAAGCCTTGGCAGGCAAAGTTACCCTGTAACTGTGTTGGTGGGAGACAGCAGGTTCCCAGATGAACAATCGAGGTGCACGCAAGCTAGTCCAGCCATCATTTTTATCAAGTAAATATAACAGATGACGTACTTCTTAAAAATCATCCCTTTTTTATTGACAGTTAAAGATTCTGGAACACACTTGGTGGATCAATAGAACAGCACATGAGAACAGAGTGCAAATAAAGACAAGTTCACCCAAAATTCCTAGCAAGTATTTACATAATAACAACATAGTAGCAATGTAAGCTTGTGAACAAGAGTTGTAAAAGCTATTGTTTAAATCTTTTGGGCTAATTAATTTAAATACCGATTGGATATTTATGCACTACTTCATTTGGCATAAATATATCCATGAGAGGGAAAAAGAAAATGCATGTGTGGTGAAACTGCATACATGTCTACATATATTATAGTGGCACAATTACCAGGAAATAATTCATAATGATTTAACGGTTTAAGTTCACTAAATAAAACCACAAAAGCAAAAGTGATGTTATAACTTATAAGTCTGGAAAAAACATATATAATGAGATCAACTCAATACTCACCTTAATTTCCTGAGTAAGATATGAAGACTTCCTCTATTAAAGCTTTGCGTCTCTGTTTAGAAAATAATCACAGTTTGATATTCAAATCAATACTAAGTATCAGGGTTATATTGATCTTACAAAAAGTGCAGCTACTAGCCAAATTTTTACTACTATCAGATGGGTAAAGAGATTGCCGGTAATAAAGGAAAATGTCCAACTAGATGGTGAAAGGCTGACATCATATTTTATTGAACCATCAAAGATGCGCACGAAATATGGCACAAAATTACTAGAACACAGTTACCAGTTATCACTATTTGTTGAGACCCGTGAGTACACAACCCTGATCTATTCGTATTAGAGAGGAATTAAAGAGATAGAATATTTCAAGCTATAATGCAAAGATATTGGCATTACAAGTAACAGAGGAAAAATCAAGTGAAAAATAGCTAATAACAATATATATTAATGGGCGAGACTAATAAAGAGTATAATGGTTACAGAGTAAGCCTTCTTGTTGTAGGATAATAACCTTGCAAGGTTCGGAGCAACCTTGAGAGTAGCCGGCTGGCCCAGCTGTATCCTGCATTTACAAGAAGACCCAAGATAAGAAGTTCCTAAATTAACTCCGCATACTAAGTTGGATTATCCAGAAAAAAAACTTTGCATTCTAAGACGACAAACAATACTGCTAATCTATACATATACTTCCTTCCAAAAGTATATACACAAACAAGAGAGCCAATTCATGTCCCTAGTTATAGAGGATGTGATTCAAACATCAATAAAATATACAAAAAAAGTGAGAACCAATTTTATAATAAAGAAGATAGCTACGAAGAAGCTAACAATTATTATTGCGTCTTATAACCAGGCCAAAAGAAAGGAACACAACAGACACCATTACAAGAAGTTTTGGGCGGAGGGGTTGAGGGGCTGCAAGTTGTAAAAGGTGTGACCATAATAAGCACTTCAATATAAAAGATAAGAACAAATCCTAATCAAGGGAAGAACCCTTACGCGTGTTGGTGTAGGAAGTAGCGAACGTAGTCTGAAAAAGTTTGGGAGTATGTTGCATGCAAAAGCGAACATTGTATATAAGTCATAAAGAATTCCACTTTCTAGGATTTAGTATCAATCATCAAGGAACTTTTACTTCTCAGTACATTAAGACTGTCCAAATTTTTCTCTAAACCATCAAGTTCAAACAACAGGTTTCATTTCACGTGTAATTATGCCCCTGAAGCTAATATTGTTGGTAATGGAGTTCTATCTCAACCAAAAAGGTCATTGTGGACTAAGGATTAGAAATTTTGGTCTATAGATGAGCACAGTCTTATGCTTGATTCATTAGAGTAGGCAGATGTGAAGTATGATAATTAGAGCATCAACAACACTTCTGGGTTTGGCCAACACAATGGACAGTCATACAATAGTTCAATGCTTTAGTGTCATCAACAACAACTACATAACTAGTGAAATCTCATGAAGTGGAGATGAAAGCAAATGCACCAGTGAGGAATTCAACTCAAAAGCTTGTGGGGACTTAGCTATTGATGATAGATAGTGTAAAGAGGATAGGACGGTGGATTATTCAAGAGGGGTAATGGGACAAGGTTGAGGAATGCCATCCCAAAATCCACAAATCTACTTGAAAGGGGTATGGGGGGGGGGGGGGAAAAGATGATATGAAGGGGGTTAAGGCCGAAAATAACTCTAGGTAAGACTATTTAATATGAGCTACTACAAAGAGGCATAAGAAGGTAACAAGAAAAGAGTGACTTTTACAATTAGTGGCGGAAAAATCTTAGGAAAAGAAAAATTGTTATGAATTGCATATCTAAGAAGTACAGGGATGACAAAAACTACCTCAGGTTGTATTATAGCTTTACCTCACAAATATGGACTGTGGTTTGCTATGTCCAACATTTCATGGGTTTCACTAAGACTGTGGATGAAGCAATTCAAGTTCGAGACTAGAAAAGACAGGCAAAGAGTGGACGGGTAGCCTGGAGAACATCATTGTTGTGTCTATTTTGGCTTATTTGGATTGAAGAAACATGAGATTATTGTAGAATACTAAAACAACGTTAAGAGTATTAAAATACTTTTTGTTTCATTTGGCTATTGGTGTAAAGAGAGGATTCACACTTGTATTTCATAAATCAGATGACTTGTTAAATAATGGTGGTTGAGTCACTAAGCGTCCAGTGCCGAGTCAAGATGTAGACTAAAGAGGGATAAAAATATGAAAAGTGAATACATGATGAAGCCCAAGGAGGTGCAAATCTTTTCTCCTTGTTAGTAGTTCCTTGTCAAATAAAAAGGGAAAAAACAAAAAAATATATTTCTCCAGAATCAATAAAAGGAACCACAAACCAAGCATGATTACACATTTAACTCATAGATCGTCCAAATGTACAACAACATACCCAGTGAGATTCCACTAAGTGAGGTCTGGAAGGGTAGAGTGTGATACAGACCTTTATCACTACCTCATGGAGGTAAATAGTTTGTTTCCTAAAGACCGTTTAAATGTACAGTTGCATAAAAAATAACTTTGTGAATCAGCTCTATTCTGCTTATTCTAATTAAATTACGGTTACATGATAAACAAAAATCATATTACCATGGTCTATTTGCTAAAGCTTAATGCCCAGGTAACTGTTACTTAACCCAAACTTTTTAAACCAGATAATAAGAGATCAATATGGCATTTAGATACATCCTGAATATATATGTAAATATAAATGCACAAGGGAATAAAAATGATATCATACTGATCCAGAGCGGCAAACATAGACATTATCAGTGAGCTGAGTGATCTTATTAGAAGCCCTATTCGCAACATACATTCCTGAAAGAAGAAAAAAACACAAATTAATTTTTAAAAAATCTGAACAATGATGAATGAGTGAGATTTGAGTTACCAGTGCTGGTGCGAGAGTCAGCAGCAAGTACAACACCGCCATTGTAAGTAACGCCGATTATGGTGGTGCCCATGGAGTGGGGTTGGTTAATATCCACCGAAGCATTTCCCATCTTCAACAACATCGATCCAACTGGAAAGCCCTACAATTGAAGAAATGGTGAAAATACTAATTTGAATTAGCTTATACTATTACGTGAAGAGGAAGAAATACTTAGTAGCTCACAATTACTAGATCAGTACCCAAAAGAAAGTCGCTAAATTAGCCTCTTATTTTTGGAACTTCACTCTAAATGGCCCCCAATAGTGTTAGACTGTTTTAATATAATCGTTTTTCCTGTCTAAGCTAATAGAGTTAATTGTACCGCCCCGCAAGGCGTTATATTAAAATCCAACAATTTCAGCACCTTCGTTAACGTGGCCGAGTCATATGACAATACGGATGGTCAAGGACATATGCCAATCTTCAGACCAAGGGTCAAGAACACATGCCAATCTTCAGACCAACCATTGGGGGTTGCTTGTAGGATAAGATAAGCAATTAATTCTCACCTTGCCAAGACAAGGACGTCCCCCAAGGATGGGATAACACCTGATCGAGCAGTTTCCTCTTTTGGAAATAAAAAAGTCTGCTACCTTTTTGTAAAGTTTCCTTTTATAGCTTTTCTTTTTGGGTTTTGCTTCCCAACATTTTGACAGATTTAAAAAGGGGCTTGTATAGAGTTTTTAGGCAGATTACTCTTGTAAAGACTTGAAGAAATACATATTTGAAAATTGGCATTTGCCTTCCAACATAGCTTTCCGATTTGGCCCTTGCTTGGCTGTTTTTGTGGACTGTTTTTGGCTGTCTTGTTGATACACCTTTGGGTAATCGTTTGGTTGTTTGGAATGAGAATTTAAAGGGCTGTGCAAGCATTCATTTGCTGTCTCGCGAGGTTGAGAAAATAGCCCCATGACAAGTGGTATCAGAGATTTGGTGAAGCATGACGTTAAAGTCTCAACGAAACGAGGAGGCTGGCCAAGAGAAGGAGCTGGAAGTTCGAATGGACAATACCAAGAAACGTGACAAGAGTAAGGTAAGAGACCCATCTTGTAACCCTTCTATTAGTGGTAGAGTTTCTGGGGAAGAGGGGGAAGGGTCTGACACCAGCCAACTCGACGAAAAGATTATCGGAGTTGAGGTGGGGCTGTCGGCCCTAAATAGACGTATTGTTGTTGTTGAGAACAATTTTAGTTCTCTTAAAGCTGTAGCTCTTGAGGGTCTGGATTATGTGAAGAACAACCTGGTTGAGCTTGAGGAAGTTCACAAAGAGGGTTTGACCAACCTCGAACTCAAGCTCACCGAGGCTCTCTCCTCCCTTCAAAGAGAGTTCGAAGCACTGAAACAACAGGTTGATGAGGCTGCTGAAACGGGGGTTGCTGCTCTCGTGACTGTGCGTAAGACACGCATTGAGGCTCACAAACCCAAGGAATTTCGTGGGGAAAGGAGTGCTCAAGATGTTGAAAACTTTTTGTGGTAGATGGACGCCTACTTTAAGCACGAGAATATGCAAAGTGAGGCTGCCAAAATTAGAACGGCTGCCATGTACTTGACTGATACGGCCATCTTGTGGTGGCGGAGGAAGAAAGCGGACATGGACAGGGGGGTTTATTCTATTGATGACTGGGAGCAGTTCAAGGAAGAACTCAAGCGTTAATTTTATCCGCAGAATGTTGTCCATGAGGCCCTCGGAGGTTGAGGGAGTTGAAACAAACTTCCTCTATTCGGGACTATGTGAAATAGTTCACGAAATTGACACTCCAAATTCCGAGCTTGACAAGTGATGACTTGCTATTTTATTTCTTGGATGGTCTCCAAAACTGGGCTAAACAAGAACTCCAAAGGCGTCAAGTCCACGATGTGGACGAAGCGATAGTAGTAGCAGAATCGCTCAACGATTACCGAGCAGATGTGGCAAAGGGGAGGGATAATCGGAGCAAAAATGTTCCTCCCAAGGTTGACAACAGCAGGAACAAAGGTAGATCAATACCAAACCGAGGCAGCGACATGAGAGGCAACACCCGTAATCAACCCTCTAATTTTCGCAAGAACTATGAGGACCCCAAGAAATGCACTCCTTATCGTGAAGGTTGCTATATTTGTGGTGAAATAACACATGCGGCTCGTTATTGTCCATCTCTTAGTAAACTGAGTGCCATGGTGTCTGCCAAAAATAGCAAGAGAAGGCTGCGACGAAAATCCAAGGTTCGTCCGGGGAGCAAACGTGGACAGAACAGTGAGACGGACAAAGGGAAAAGTGTTGTTGTTGGTATGTTTAATCATATGACGTTGTTCAACCATATCGCACTTCCTGCTTTAGCTGCTCAGGCGGCTAGTGTAAAGTCGCGCGAATCACTATTCGTCAATGCCAAGTTGAATGGCAAGGACGTGCGAATTATGGTGGACACAGGTGCGACTCACAATTTCGTGATAGAGCAGAAGGCCAAGGACCTTGGCCTGACTTATGTTGCTAGAAACACGATGTTGAAGATGGTCAATGCCCTCCCCACTTTTGTCCATAGCTTCGCTCTTAAAGTCACCATTGATTTAGGAGGTTAGACGGGGTTGACCGACTTCACCATTGCGACTATGGATGTGTTCGATATTATTTTGGGTCTGGATTTTTGGTACGAGGTTAACACGTTTATTTCACCGCGTCACAACCAGCTGCACATCAGCGACACTGGAGGTTCATGCGTGGTACACCTTATTCGGGTACCATAAAACGGGATGCACTTGTCGGCAATGCAGATTGTTAAGGGTTTTAGGAGAGGTGAGCCAACCTTTCTTGATACCCTTGTTGGAGGCGTCGAAGGCTCTTCTGAGGCAGTACCTTTGCCTTCTTGCATTGAGCAGGTCCTTAGTGACAACAAGGACGTGATGCCGGAAGAACTTCCCCAACGGTTGCCACTCCAAAGGGAAGTTGATCAACAGATTGAGCTGATTCCTGGGGCAATGCCGCCTGCCATGAAGCCTTATCGTATGGCACCCCCGGAATTGGAGGAGCTGAGTAAACAACTTAAGGAGTTGCTTGATTTGGGACATATCAGGCCGTCCAAGGCGCCATTTGGTGCGCCTGTTTTGTTCCAAAAGAAGAAGGAAGGGACGCAGCGTTTGTGTATCGATTACCGAGCCCTCAACAAGGTCACGGTGAAGAAAAAATACCCTATTCCTTTGATTGCTACTTATTTGATCGATTGGGACAGGCCAAGGTGTTCACAAAGAGGGACATGACACTGTATGGGCTGGTCATCCTGCGCAGAAAAGGACTTTGGCTTTGTTAGTGGCTTGTTATTATTGGCCTCGGATGCGAGATGACATCGAGGTGTATGTGTGGACTTGTCTTATTTGTCAACAAGACAAGGTCGAGACGAAGGCGCCGGGTGGACTGCTTGAGCCGCTGCCCATCGCTGAAAAGCCTTGGGACAGCGTCACTATGGACTTCATTACATGCTTGCCAAACTCAGAAGGGTTCGGAACCATCATGGTTGTGGTTGATCGCTTCTCAAAGTCCGCGACTTTTACTGCCACGATGGCCACTTGCAAAGCCAAGGAGGCAGCCCGTATCTTTCTGCGCGACATCGTCAAATATTGGGGCATACCCAATCATATCATCAGTGATCGAGAACCTTGATTCACCGGCACGTTCTGTAGAGAATTTTTCAGTCTATTGGGGTCGGAGTTACATTTTTCGACCAGCTTTCATCCACAGACGGATGGGCAGACCGAGCGTATTAACACGCTCTTGGAATGCTACTTACGGCACTATGTAAATGCAAATCAAAAGGATTGGGCCAAGCTGCTTGACACTTCTTAGTTTTCATACAATTTGCAGCGGAGCGAAGCAACGGGAAGGAGCCCTTTTGAATTGGAAACGGGGCAGCAGCCTAACATACCCCAATCTTTGCCCATTGACGCCGGCTTGAAGAGTCCGGGTGCCTATCATATGGCGAAAGCCTGGGAGGAGCAGGTTGACCTTGCACGGTCATATCTTGATAAGGTAGCCCGGAAAATGAAGAAAATTGCTGATCGGAAGCGGCGCCCAGTCGACCATTGAATTGGGGATCGAGTTATCGTGAAACTCAATCCTGGACAGTTTAAATCGTTGCGGATTGTGAGTCAAAGTTTGATTCACAAGTATGAGGGCCCTTTCGAGATTATTACCAAGGCTGGCAAGACTTCATATCGAGTTGATATGCCCCACCACTAGAAAATCCATCATGTCTTCCATGCTAGCCAACTGAAACCATACTTTGAAGACATGGAAGACAAGGAGCGGGGGCAGTCCGGGACAACTCGAATTTTTATCACGCCGCCAACCGTGGACAAACAGATCGAAGCCATCATTGATCATCAACTTGTTCGTGGCAAAGGTTGGAACAACTCAAGTTCACAGTTCCTTGTTCATTGGAAAGGGACAACACCGGAGGAGGCAACATGGGAGAAGTATGAGGACTTGTGGCAATTTCGCGACAAGGTCCATAATTATTTGTAGCTGTGTGGCGTCGGGGTCGTCACCAAATCAGGTGGTGTAGCGTGTACCGCCCCGCAAGGCGTTACATCAAAATCCAACAATTTTAGCACCTTCGTCAACGTGGTTTTGTCATATTGCAATACGGAGGGTCAAGGACACATGCCAATCTTCAGACCAAGGGTAAAGAACACATGCCAATCTTCAGACCAACCATTGGGGGTTGTTTGTAGGCTAAGATGAGCAATTAATGCTCACCTTGCCAAGACAAGGACGTCCCCCAAGGATGGGACAACACCTGATGGAGCAATTTCCTCTTTTGGAAATAAAGCAGCCTGCTACTGATGTACCGTGGTTTCACGGTATTTTTAATGATTTTTTCTTAAGTTTAGTGTGTGTCCAAAAGCCTTTTTGTATTGATTTTTATGTAAGTTTGTCCTTATTTGCAGGAAATCTGTCCAAAGATGAACGCGGAAGTTTTTGAGCGAGAAATGCAGAAGAGACCACCTACGGAGCTTATGACGGTCCGTCGAGTCTGTGACGGTCCGTAGGTTGCATCGTAGTGAGGAGAGAAGCTGCTGAAGGAAGATGGGGAAGTCTGACCTAGTGTGAGATTACGGAAGTCCATGACGGACCGTCATAGCCACGACGGTCCTTCCTGCTGGTTTGTCGTAATGATCAGAGAGTAGTCCCAGTACCCAAATTCCAAGTAGTTAAAGTATTATGGAACAGAGACCCTCGACGGACCGTCGTGCTTGGAATGGTCCGTCATACTTGTTCGTTGAGAGTAATGAAGAAAGCAGCAAAAGAATTTGTGAAGTATGGGACGACGGAGGCCATGACGGCCCGTCGTGACCACTACGGTCCGTCACGAGGTCCGTCGACTCAGACGCGTTTGGACAGATTTTCAGTAATTAGAATCCTTCTTTTATTAGGTTTTTGTTTTTATTATAAATAGTTCGAAAAACCTCATTTTTGGGGTTAGACTTTTTGATATTTTTAGTTCTCTTGTTCAAGTATTGAAGAATTAATTTCAGTAATTGATACACTTTTTCTGGAATTGATTGTTGGTGTTTTTGTTGATTAATCAAGTGAATTTCTTGATTTTATTCTTTCTCATTAAAGTAAGTGCATGAATTCTTATATTAAATGTATGAATGGTGTGTTTATGACCATGGGTAACTAAACTCCATAACTAGGGTTGTGGGAACAATGGGTGAATAATGAGGTAAAATCTAACTAAAATAGCAATTCTAGAATAGTGTCTTGCATGTATTAATAATTCTTTTGTTTAGAAGTCTTTTTAACGGATGACCAATGTGAGAACTCGCCTTAATGCTACTTGCCGGACCAAGGAGGTAGATAATAGGAAAAGAATTATCAACATAGATTTAGTGTACACTATCTAATAGGCTAGTGTCGGTTGGTACGAGGTAATAACTTAGTCAAATATCGAATACAATGCTTAATATGAGGTAAAGGTAAGGGTTAGTATAGCAATACACGTAGCCGGACCAAGGTGCGGAGTGAAATTTTCTAGATGCCGGACCAAGGATTTAGAGATACATAACTTATCACTTTACATGCAAGATACTAGGAAAGAATTGTTATAGTTAGAATTATCAAGTTAGGAACATGTGGGGAACACTTAAACCCTAGTTACTTTTATTAATTGATTAAGCTCCGAGATTTGAATGTGTTAGTTGTTTACTTTAATTTAGTTAATTATTTTCATTAATTTAGAAATAAAACCCCCCCTTTTTTTTGTCTTTTGTTTTCTAGGGAAATAGTTGACTAATAATAGTAATAATAGAATAAAGTTAAGTCTAAACTATTTTTCTCGTGGGATCGATCCCAACCTCATTAGTTGGGTTATTTACTTGATACGACCGCTTTACTTCTTATTTGAGAAGTAAGTTTGAGCGTATCAACTACCTTTTTGTAAAGTTTCTTTTTATAGATTTTCTTTTTGGGTTTTGCTTCCCAACGTTTTGACTGATTTAAAAAGGGACTTGTATAGAGTTATTAGGCAGATTACTCTTGTAAAGACTTGAAGAAATACATATTGGAAAATTGACATTTGCCTCCCAACTTAGCTTCCGATTTGGCCCTTGCTTGGTTGTTTTTGTGGACTGTTTTTGGCCGTCTTGTTGATACACCTTTGGGTGATTGTTTGGTTGTTTGGACTGAGCATTTGAAGGGCTGTGCAAGCATTCATTTGCTGTCAATGAGGTTGAGAAAATAGCCCCGTGACATAATGCTCATGAATCTAAATATGGGTATGATGACAACAAAAATAAGAGAAAAGGAGTGTGTATCGGTCAGTTTGATTCGGAATTTCATGTATTATCAGTTCAATTTTTGATTTGTATATGTCTTCTCACTTCTTTAAATGCTTTGATATAGTGAAACAAGAAAGATAATAAAAAATTACATTAATAAGAGAAAATATATTACGAAGGCTATAATTACATGTTATCACCAAACTAGTATGAAATTTTTTATGTTAATCAAATTGCGGTCCTTTATAAACTTGTAAATGCTACAACCTACAATTACAAACTAACCCAATAATTTTTTTATAAACCACTAAAAACCCAATAACCCAACAACAATAATCCAATAATATTTTTTTCGATTCGATTTTTGCATACCCCTACTTCACTAGGATGAAATCTCTATATAACATCAATTATAATTCTTTTAGAGTCAAATAACTTTATGTAATAACGAAATATAAAATTTTGCTAAATTATATGTCAAGATATTTCAACATCTTGGCATATACACCACATTAACAACTTCTTCAAAAACCTCATAAGTTTCTGAAGTCTTCACAAGTAGTATATATCTTCCATGAAACTATACTTCTTTGTAGTATCATATTTATTAGATTTTTTGCATTTAATATGACTTGCATCTTTGTCCAACCCTTTTCCTTAACATTCTCCAGCGCTATACAAATTGATATTGCTTCAATAATGATGATTTTCTCAGGATATTCAGTTGGGGTACCAAAGGATTGAAGCAAGTTATCTTAATGTTATGAACAACGTGGTTAGTTATCTTAATACTTAAAGGTTTTATTCATATCCTAAGCTTCCATAATAAGGAGAAAACTACTCTTACGTAGAGAAAAGAAATCCTTAATTTTCACGAGGGACTCACAAATCATAGTCAATTCACTACACTAAATTTTAGGGAAAATTATAAGTATTCCCTCCATCTATGCCTGAAATCCCAGAGACATATTTATACTATACTAAGATACTATTACCCCCTAAATTATTTTATAAATAATTTTCTACCCCTTTTTGGCATACGTGACACTAGCTTGAAAAAATGTAAACACACACTGGGCCCACAAAATAGTGTCAGGTAGGCCGAAAAGGGATAGAAATTATTTATAAAATAAGTTCAGGGGTAATAGGACCTTAGTATATTATAAGTATGCTATGATATTTCGGACATAGGTTGAGGTGTACTTGTACATTTTTTCTAAATTTTACACTAAAAAGGAATATTCTCTTTATATTTTTTTCTCCCTTTTTAATATTATATTATTATTATTATTATTATTATTATTTTATCATTGTATAACTAATAGTAAAATAATCGAAAAGAAATTTGGTGTGATGAATAGTGTTATATCAAATTCGGTGTAACACTATTTATACACTAAAATGGTGTAAAAATTGGTGTTTGGTTTGAGCACTAAAACACCAAAGGTTATGCCACAATAAGAAGTGGCGTAAAAAATTTGATGTTGGGTTGGAGATGGTCCAAGATGTAAGAATTGACACTCCTTTCAAAATTTTCAACACCATTTCAATAAACAATTAAGGGTAGTTTGGTAGCGTGTTAGAGTTATTCGGGTATTAGTAATGTATGAAATAATTCTGAGTGAATATATGTTTTTTGTATTAATTATAGGTCTAACCCATCGGTGGCCCCCTAAAGTTGACACTAATTTTCAGTTAGACAT
Organism: Solanum pennellii; assembly: GCF_001406875.1. Taxonomy (NCBI): domain Eukaryota; kingdom Viridiplantae; phylum Streptophyta; class Magnoliopsida; order Solanales; family Solanaceae; genus Solanum; species Solanum pennellii. The sequence goes on from NC_028641.1 coordinate 70,681,796, forward strand.
TTCAACTAGACTTTGTTCATTTTAAACACTTCAAGTCATGTCCCGTTGTGTCATTTTGACACTTTTTGCTGACATGACATAGTGAGTGTGAAACACTCCGTACCAACGAGTGGAGAGCTTATATTTAATCTATTTTTATTTAATTTTTTCTTCTTCTTTCCCATTTTAGTCACCATTTTTCAAAATTTAAACTCCTTCCATGGAGAAATAGATCTAATAGTGCTACAACACCAAGAAATTCAAGCTTAAACAACTTTTCTTATTTGTTGCCATACTTCCTCCTTAAAATGTTTTTAAACAAATTGAAATATATTTTCTTAAAAGAAAATTTAGAAAATTCTTTTAGGGACTCTGAGTTCAAATTTGAAGAATTTGATTTATTTGAGTTATAAGTAAGAGGAATCAAATTTTGCAAAGAAATTGTGCTTTTGTAAATAATTCCTTTCAAATAGTTAAATTACTATAAAAATATATCGAAGAAAATTAAAACAATATAGGTAGGGGGTTGTGGAATGTGGAGAAGACAATTTGGTGGGGGGAGAGGTTGAGGATCAGGGATGGGGGTGGTGGAGAAGACAACATTAGGGCTTGTAAGTGGTTAATTCTTTTTAAAATTATTTGGAAAAAATTGACACATGTCATTAAGTCATTGGCCTTTTTAAAAAAAATCAAAATTCATTACTTAAAAATTATTTTCAATATATATGTCACGTGTCTTTGTTTAATTCGTCAATTTGACACGTCATCGACGAGTGTGTTACACAGACCTTACATATTTGATTGATTATAAAAAAGTGTCAAAATGACACACCAAAACATGACATGAGGTGTCTAAAATGGACAAAGCCTAGTTGAGGTGTTTAAGTGAAAGTTATTGCCAACTCTTTAGAAGGCTAACGATGGGTTAGGCCTTAATTATATAGTGATTAGTCATTTTACCTTATGTTCTGCATAGAATAATAGTGCGTACTTTTATATATATATATATATATATATATATATGCTAAATGCTAGATGGAAAAGGCCCATGGCAAGCACATGCCCAATAGTCAAATTAATATTGTCGAAATTTGTTCAGTGAAACACTTATGCACTTATTATGCTTATGAAAATATTAGTATTGATGACGCAAGGGTCATGACTTCTGCAAAAGAGCGTTAATAGCATATACTATTAAAAATATTCAGAATATGTACAACAGAGTGTCTACTTGAACGATCTGCAAATACTAACTAATGTTATACACCTAAAAAAATAGCAAACATTTCAATTTTGACATATAAGATGACGATTTCATTATGTATCATATACAAGTACGTTGGCGTTCGCTTTCTAATAGTTAATCTTTTGCATTTAGAAAATCATAGCATAGGGATCTGTAACGATTCCTAAAAGATTGTATAATTGATGAAAGTGAAACTGTCTGAAAAGTGGATATGACATTAAAATCTGGTATAATACGTTACCTGGAAAGCTAAATAATGAAGGCATCCCAAAAAGCTAAACAATTGATTCATTTCATTCTCCTTACTGAGCAAACTTATACTGAGATTTTTCAAAAACTTATCTTCATCATTAAGAAAAAGTCACAAAATCAAGTAAGGGACTTATTCTAATTAGACAGTGTAAAGTCTTTCAAAAATTGAAAATATAAAGTACATTTTTTATTATATTAGCAAATATTTGTTTATGTATATATCATTGTCGAAATGTCGGCTAGTCAGGGGCAGAGGTACACTATACCCAATTGGACACCGAAAAATTACATAGTATATATAAGTAAAAATTACACCTTAAATGCTTATATAACATATTTTGGACACCCTTAAACACACTAAAGTCTCCTAGCCCCGCGATATCTTGAGCCAACGCATATTAGAGACCAACAACTTTAAAATATAACAAAAAAAAGCAGTAAACATTAAATTTTAATCATTTTTTTCAATAAAATTTTAAATAAAATTTAAAAGTAATTATTTAATTTAAATTTAATTAGAAAATTCCATTTTTTTTCTATACCGCTACTAAAAGTGAAAAAGGCTCTATATAGAATTTCCTTTTCAGAAAAACTCGTTTGATTTGACTCTTTATTTTTAATATCTTGTTGTTAAGTCGCCAAAGGTTGGTGAAATCTTGAATTATAAAAGTAATTTGATCATAAATTGAATTTTCTCTTTCTCTTTTTTCTTTTTCGTTAACTTCCTATTAAATAAACATGAAAATTCAAGCTAAATCTTACGTGGTTTGATTTTTAAAAAATTTGTATATTTTTTCATTAAAAAAAATTTAATTGATAATGTTACATGGTTCGATTTCAAAATTTTAGTGCACCCATCGTCAATTTTTATACCTATGCGATTCTTGGACATTCTTTATGAAATTTCTGGCTACGCCACTGTTGCTAGTGACATTAAAAGTTGAGAAGTTCGATAGGTACTTTCTATCTTCACTTCTAAATCTAATTAAGAAAATATCAACACTCTCATGATCTTTTCAGAATGCTTATATCCATGATGATTGATATCCCGTTGTAGAAGTACACAACTTTTTTATCGACAACTCTTCACTTACATTTACATTTCATGGATATACACTATTTGTTAGAATATATATATAAAAAAGATAGTCTAGTGAACTAAGTTATCGCTATGGAGTACAAAAAAGGGACAAACCATAAGATATGGCAACACATAGCAAAACAATTTATTCTTCCTTAGCATTTCTCCGAACAGTCTAATTGCTACAGCTAAAAAACATAATAACCACAATGTATTCCCCGTATTATATTCAGAGGCGGAGTCAAAATTTTCAATAAGGGGTTCAAAATTTGTAGAAATAGACACATGAACTAGCCAAAGGGGGTTCGAAATAAATTATATACTAGATTTCATGTGTCTGCGCCAGCGCATGCCGAACGTATGTTAGTTTTTTTCCTTCCAATTTATGTGACAAATGAAATTTGAAAAGGTGAACTAAATTTTTTATGTTTTTTCTAAAAAAATATTTTAAATTGTTAACTTATGGAGTACCTTTTATGTTATTTTCGAATAATATATGTTACTCCATCTGTTTTATTTTATGTGATACAAGTGATTTTAGGAAAGTAAACGAAATTTCTTATATGATTCTCACATATTTTTAGTTGTCATTTTACTGTGATTAATAATACTTTTTAGTTCTTACGTTATTTTCAAACAATATGGAACTTTTTTTGTTTCAATAAAAATAAGGGAGTCAACCAGATTTCATTATGTTTATTAACTATGTTTTTTCTAAAAATATCTTAAATTGTTACATTGCGTTTTTAAGCTTTTTTTTTAATGTAATTTTCAAATATGTATCAAATTAGAAATTAAAACGAAGAATTAAAGTTTTCAAACCATTACATTTCTATATTAAAATGTTGAAATCTTTAAAACTCCACATATATGCACAAACTAATAGAAGGAAGCCAAACAATTTCTTTTTAAAATAATAGTATATGAAAGATCATTTCAATAATAACACATATATATTTAATTTTTAATATATGACTCCTTCCTTTTTGATTTATATAAACTTATTTTTTATTTCATTTCAAAAAGAAAATAACTTCTGAATTTTAATTTTTTTTATATAGCATATTAAAGATCACAAAATTAAAAAAGTATTTCGATGCACAAAATTTAATATACATATAAATTTTAATTTTAATTTCGATTGGTTCCACCTAATATTATACTTGATATATAATTATTAAGAGTTAAGCGTAATCATTATTAATAACTTTTATATAATAATAGATATCACAATAACTCATAAAAAATGAAGAAATAACAAAAATGAGGTAATATTAATAATAATACCTAAAGATGTTTCTAGAACTAATTAATTTTCTTGTTATCATTCTTGGTAGATTTTTGCTTGCATGAGTTATATTTTTACCTTTGATCATCATTCACTTCATATATAGAAAAATGATTCTAAAATTATTTATTCTTGATAGATTTTTGTTAGAATGAAATTATATTTTTATTCTTGGTCATCTTTAATACAAATATGTCATCCTATTCATTTTTATTTGTAAAGTTACTTTTAACATCTTTTTCTTTAATTTCAATCTAATATATATTATTAATTTTATCACACTAATTTATTTTCAAGTATATTCATTAGAGCCAAAATAAAGATTGAAATAATTAATTCATGATATTTTTTATAAAAAGTAGGCTTTTTTTATAAGCATAATGAATAGAAAACATATTAAGAATTAAATTAAAGTAATAACAAAATAGAGTAATAATAAAATGGATATTACAATAACTCACAAAAGAAATAAAAAGGAAATGAAGTAATAACAAAATAAGTTAATGGTAATAATAATAACTTAAGATGTATCTAGAACTATTTAATTTTTTATCATCATTCTCAGTAGATTTTTGTTAGCGTGAAATTACATTTTTGCCCTTGATCATTATTCACTTCATATATAGAAAGATAATTCTAGAATTATTTATTATATTTCTTCATAGATTTTTGTTAGAGTGACATTACATTTTTGCCCTTGGTCGTCCTCCCACTTCACTCTTCTATAGTAATAGAAATACGTATAAAATTATTTAAACTATGACAAACAATATAATTTTTGGACGAATGAGGTTCAGATGAACCCCCCTCATACAAGTAGCTTAGCCCGTGATTGTATTGGCAATTTGGCAGCATATAAGACATTTCCCAGAGAAATCATAACTTTTATGTTAAGAGATATAAAATAGGGGATAAAAAAAATTAAAATATGAAGGGAAAAAATGTATTGTCAAAGTAAACTAATTGGGTTACAAATGCTGCCAATAATTCATCATATATCTTGTTAGAAATTTGGATCTCTTTCTAAGAACTCTTTTCCTTTTGGGTGGTAGCAAATATTTGAATCATATTTATGTATGTCTTTTGGCTGGATTGTGTTGTTTTATGGTGATTTTTCACCGAAATTCTTGATGTATACATAACTTGTTTTTGTAGTTTGAATAGGTTACAGAAAAATTTATTGTAAAAATTAATGTGAAAGTCAGATGTAGATTGACCTTTTATATCTTTTTTTATTCTAGATGATGATTTCCTTAATTGAATTTGAAATAGTTTGTTCGAAAATATCTCATGATTAACATGCAACAATTGCTTCTGTAAATGTAAAAAGTCATGAGAATTTTTTTAGGAATATGCTAAACTGTAGATTGATGGTGTTGCGACAATAGACGTGTACGAGTACCCAACATAAAAAAAATATGCAAAGTATGAATCATATATAAATGAGAGATCACATTAACGCAGGTTATGTCAAATATGTCTTTCGTCGTCACAAAGAGTAATTTTTCTCCCAATTCACCAGAGATAGATGTTGTGGTTGTAGCGCTATCAATGCAGCTACTCACTTAGCTTCTTTGTGTAGAAAAATGTTTATGGGATTCATAAAAAAATATATATCAATGAACCTTGAAAGGAAAATATCTTTGATGGTATCAGATAATCAAGTAGAAGCCATGATGTATAAAATAAAGAGAGTAAATATGATTGATTAGATTTGATCAGAAGGTTCAAATTTGAATCTAGAGCGAGTTACGGGGTCCTACTTAAGCATGTAGAGAGGACTACAATGGATTTTGAAAGTAACAAAGTGCTCTGTTACATCATCGACATTTAAGATTTTAAATATCAACTCTATTCAAACAGAATTCCCTCTACAAGTAGGGAACTTGTTGTATATATAAAGACACAACAATACATGTTTTTTATTACTTTGGTACAAAGATGCATACCTCTATACGTTCTCCTCTACTTGAAGTAACTGGTAGGTTTGTATCTGAGAAACTTCAACTATAAAATGAGTAAAATAACTCTTGTAAGAGTAGGTGAGCTGAGGCGTCTAACTATAGCCCTCTCTCTCTCTCTCTCTTTATATATATATATATATATATATATATATATATATAGGTCATGTGAGTATCAAAATTACAAATCTTAGATGAATAATTTACCTCTTAATCAACTACCAAATATAGTATTATTTATGCAGAATCTAATACTTGCATAACTCATATTTAAATGAGCTACCAAATGATCTCATTAAGGGTTGTTTGGTAGTTGATAAATAGAGTTATGCATGTATTAGTAATGTAGGAATTAGTTGAGTGCATATATCGATTACTATATGCAAGTACTAGGAACGAAGATATTCGACCTCCGTGGTGAATAACATGAGAGAATCGAGGTTGAGATGATTTGAACATGTGAAGATAAGATGCACATGTGCCTTAGTGAGGAGGTGTGAAAGGTTGACTATGGTGGATCTAAGAAGAGGTAAAGCTAGGTCAAAAAAATATTGTCGAAATGTGATTAGACAAGACATGAAATACTTAAAGCTTATCGCAGAGAAAATCCTAGATAGGAGGATATGAAAGTCGAGATTAGCTTACCTAGGATATGATCCATTTTTCCTTAAAAGTATTATTATTATTACTCTCTTGCTACATTATTCTTTGATTTTATCATTACATTTTATTTCTTTTGCTTCGGTTATCATACTATTGTTTTATTGTATTGTCCTTTTCTCCATTGTTTCAACATAATTTCTTTACTAGTCATTTATTTTCTTTTCATACCTAATTTTATATATTTTACTTGAATCTATGATTTATATATATAAAAAAAAATATTCACCTTTTACAAGATCAAAGGGGTAAGGTTATATGTAACTATCCTCTCAAACCCCATTTATCAAATTACACTGAAAAATTGTTTTTATTGTATTATGTTCGGACTCATATTTAAATTCTTTCTTTCTTTTCTTTTTAATGTTGGATAACAGGATGCAATACCTTGTTCCTAATTTTTTTTTTCAATTTTCATTTTCACATCACTATTTATCACTATTATATGACTCCTCTTGTTTAAATTAATAACATGACATTGTTTGATAGGATATTGAATTTTTTAAAAAGATATAATTTAAAAAGTCTAAAACAAATTATAAATTTGTTATAAGACCCCAAAAATTTTTAAGTTAAGACTCGACCCATTCTTCATTTGTGAATATGATCTTACTGGGTGATTCTTAAATTCCTCATATGTGCAAAGGTCAATTCTTTAGTTTGAGAATAAATTTAGTAATGAATTAAGATCACTAGAATCATCTAACACAAAGTTAAGTCAAAAGCTTCCATACCGATTAAGTTTTGATGTAAGATTCTACTTGGGTCAACTTCAAACGACCATATCTCTTAGAATATAATACATGACCCATAACCTATCAAATTTAATATATTTGAATCCTTTTAATTTCCAACGCCACCAATTTTGCATCATTCCGAGTTACGAGTAAATAATTATGACCATTTTAATAACCCAATACAGTGCAGTGATAAATTAGCCGGTGGAAAAACATTGAAAATGGTCATTTTGACTTTTTACCTCTAAAAAAATCTTAAATGAATTTCTTGACTAATTAAAGACCCAAACCAATCACATTTTCATCTCTTAATCCCTCATTCTCTTCTCTCTCAAACCCCAAGGCAAAATCCTAAGGAAAAATCTAAGTGTAGAAGACTTCATTTTAGATTCTTCCATTCTTTTTTCAAGATTCTTCTTTGAGGTAAATCCTTCTCCAAGAATTTCAGTTTTTCCAACTTAAATTTCTTCATACAATTATGAATCATTAATGAGAATCCTAATTCTTGGCCATAGAGTTTCAAGAAACTAATGCAAAATGGCAAGAAAAGGTTTTCTTGATTGTTCTTCTTCAAGCTAGGGTTTCAAGGCTTCTAATCAAATTATTCTTAAGTATTCTTCAAGAACCTTGTTCTTCCGGGTAGTAAGGCTATCATAGTGTTGGACTAGTTCGTCCTCACGCCTACGTCTACTTTTAAATCAGTAAAAAAAAGTACTCTAGGAATCTATCCTTAGATATGATTATACTTGAGATGAGTTGATTTTAAGTTCTTAAGTTCCTGATTGTTTTTGAAATTCTATTCATAATTATTGAATTGCTATATGTTATGCATTGAGATTCTTGTCGTTCATGTCTACATTTCAGCATGAGCCCTATGAATTAAGTATTCTTGATATGAGTAGTATCGTTGAGTTCTTGAGTTCTGAGTATTGAGTTTTTTATATTATTATTGAGATCCTTGAGTTGATTTGTCCATGTTTATATTTCAGCATGAATCCTATTTTGAGTTATAAAATTTGAGAATCTTTTAAATCCAACATTTGTGTTTTAAACTGATTTTCTGATAAAGCAAAGATGAGTGAGAAAGAGTTTTAAAACATGACTAATATGATAGTTGAGTTGTCATCAATGTTTAATCAGTATGACTTTCTGAGTCATCAATGATCGTATTACAATATGATTTTTGATATTGTTTTGACAAAGAGTTTTCAAATATGAATTCAGTAAGAGTATAAAGGAGCTAAGTATCCTCAAAGGTATCAACTTTTACATTGAGAAAAGAGAAACTTTGATATCTAAATGAGTTAATGAGTTTAAAGATATTTTTAGAGCATTTAATTCTTTTAAGAGATTATTTTGAGTAAAATCCCCATAAACCATGTATGCCAACATGGGTAAAGGAACATACTTTTTAAATGAATTATTAGTGCCTTCGGGTAGAGCTTAGTGGATTCACTTAGAGGTGTCCTATATCCCAACAAGGTATAGGACAGTTCTGGTTTCGTGGGCGAGATGTTATATCATCACGTAGCTCATATTGATGGTTATTGATTAGAGAATCTCCCAATTAGTGTTAAAAGTATATTTTTATTATATCACTTAATAAGTTGGTATTTTTGTAAAGTTTTAATGATTTCACTTATTTATTTCTTTACATTTAGTTGAGTATATATCTATATTGCAAACCTTTCATTCAATTATTTATTATTCAGTTATTTTATATTCTCATACATTCGATAAAATGATGTCATTCGACCTGCATCTGATATGGGGATGAGTTCAGACAACTCAAAATCCGCATAAACCATGTATGCCAACATGGGCAAGTGTACATACTTTTTAGATGAATCCTTAGTGCCTTTGGGGAGAGCTTAGTGGATCCACTTAGAGGTGTTCAATATCCCAGCAAGGTGTAGGACAGTTCTAGCAGCATGGGTATCGTTGTATCATCATGTATCTCATATTGATGGTTATAAGTTAGAGCATCTTCCAAATAGAGTTAAAAGTATATTTTTATTATATCACTTAATATGTTGAGCTCAGAGATGAGTAAGTATGTTTGTAAAGTTTTAATGATTTCACTTCTTTATTTCTTTACATTCAATTGAGTATATATCTATATCTGTTGTAGACCTTTCATTAAGTTATTTTTTATTCAGATATATTACATTCTCATACATTTGATGTAATGATGTCATTCGACCTGTATCTTTTAAGGATGTAGATACAGGTTCTTAGGATCATCAACAAGAGTCTATTGAGATCACTCCATCCGCTCGTTAGCTTTTGAGTGAGACCTCCTTACTTTCGGAGGACTCCAATTTTTAAGAGTTGTTAGTAGTAGCTTTTGAGGTGTCTTGGGTCTTGCCCGGACACTCATCTTTATACAGTAAAGGTTTCATAGATAGATATTTTGGAGAGTCTTTCTGTTTCAGATATTTTATTTAAAATATATGTTTTATACTTAATATATTCAACAAAGTTTTGAGATTCAGTATAGTGTTTTTCAATTTGATGCTTATGTATGCTCGAGTTAGTCTTTCGCTTGTAGTCAATCAAATAAAGGGTTCACTAGGGGGTCAACAATGATTCTCGAGTGCCGACCATATCTAGGGTATAGGCTCGAGTGTGACATTTGTATAGGATAACAAATCACCTCTTTAAAGAGAAATTCTTTTTGCACTCACAAAAACATAACATGAAGTGTGATATGGATCACTAATTATTGTAACACTCATGTTATTAACACCACTCTTGAGTCTGCATAAAGTATAATAAGAAAAGTAAATTAAAAGTTTCTAATAAAAAGACATGAAAAACGTAAAGTAGAGAGCTCATATGTAACGATCCGTTTGGTTGTTTTGAGTATCAGAGCTTTTGATTTTATAAAAGACTCTTTTGATAGATTGAAAATAGATATTTTAGACTAATCGTAACTACAATTATGAAATTAGTGGGACAATTTTAATAATTAATTTAATTGATGATTAAAGAAGATAACATTAAAAGTTAATATTGATCCACTTTTATAATTAGTCTTTTAATAATTAGGATAATAAATAATCAGCAAAAGAAAAGAGAGTAGGGCGGTGACAATTAGAAGGCGTGGAAAATTCATGAGGTACAATCTCGCCAGACCTTTGTTCTTGTGAAATTGGATAAAATGTAAGTGTTATTTACTAGTATTATATGTTGGGTTGGAAGAAGTGGATTTCAATTAATTTTGGGGCAAGGGATTAATTAAGTGAATGTGGGGGAAAACTTTAATGGCCATTAATTTAATAATGGTTGGATAACGATTAAGGAGATGATTAACAATTTTATGATATCACTCTCTTCATTCCTTTTTGCTTGTCCATTTTTTAATTGACACACATATTAAGAAAATAATTAATGATATAGTGAATTTATCATTTTATCCCTATTAATTATGAAGTTGATGAAAAGTTTTATATTTTTCAAAGTAATTAATCATTTAATTGAAGATATAATAGGTAAAAATTTGTCCTTTCTTGATTTGTCAAATGGACAAGTAATTAGAGACAACTATAAATGGAAAAAGGAACGGAGGGAGTATTAAGGTGTTATTGAAATTGAGAAAGAAAGATGGAATTAGAAGTGCAATGTTAAGCCTTCTAATTGGTCCTTATGCCTAATTATGGTTGATTATTATAGGTACTGCTTATAGTTTTAAACATTAGACAGATGTTAGTTCTTTCACTTGTTTTCGTAGTACCCATAGTTTTGCTAATTAACTAGGTTTGATATTAATTATTTTATTTTGTTATCATATTATAAAATAAGTTTTGATATATTGTGATATGTAATTAAATATTAAGTATATAATATTATATGAATTCCATTAAAGTTATGCTGATTGGAGAAATTAAGATTTATCCTTAGGCTTGAACTTTAGGAAAATTGATTATAGAATTGGGTGAATTTTCAGGTCTAAGCTAGACATATAGAAACGGGGGTGTCTATAGACTCGTTAACTTAAAAATTATGCATACTTGATACATTGGAAAGGTTCGGAGGCATTGAGGAACAGAAAAGTATTTAAAAAGTAGCTTGTTTGACTTCGATTCTTCGATGGAGATAGGTTATGGTTTATTCTATTTGATAGATAGACTCTTGATAGTGATGGATATGCATTGAGTGATATTGTGAAGTTCTCTATGTACTTGATTATGTGGTTGTGTGGTTTGTGATTGGTCTGAAATCCTGAGACCGTGAAATTTCTAATCTGAAACCATCTCTATCAAAGTGATGCCTTGAATAAATAAGACTTGATGAAATATTGTTAATGAAGTGAAAAATGGTGATAATAAATGGTAAACTAACGATAGATTGGATCGGGTGCCACGTTTCGGTATGGTATTATTGGATCGGGTGCCACGTTCCGGCATTGTATTACTGGGTCAGGTGTCACGTTCCGGCATAGTATTGGATTGGGTTCCACATTGCGTCATGGTATTATTGGATTGAGTGTCACGTTCCGACATGATATTATTGAATGGGGTGTCACATTCTCGCATGGTATTATTGGATCGAGTGTCGCGTTCCGACACGATAACATTAAAGGAAAATATATTGAATTAACTTAATGTACTCAATCTCAAAGAAATTCATTTCCTAAATGAGAGTGGTGTGGAGGCATGAGTCCTCGTGTGTGTATTTGGTATTGTGACAGATATACGTACTTGCTTCAGTGGTATTGTCACTTGTTCATGTTGTTGTGTTATAGTTGATTTATGTTATTACTTTATGCATATTAGTTTCTATTTTGAGTCGGGCGATAATATCAACTCGATACATGTTGTCTTGTACTGAGCCCTACTTGTGTTTTTCTTTATTTTGCTTGTGTGGAGTGCAAAGTGTACCATCGACTTCAAAAATCGCCCTCAACTCTAGAAAGCTTCTGGCACATCAAGTTTTAGGGTGAGCTATTTATTTTTAGCTCGTGTTGGATTCTCTCGGTCATGACATGATGTCCTTAATTTTTGGGTACAAACTACTTTTTTATTTATTTGGTGTCTTTGATATTCTTAGACTTAGTATTTGAGGGTTTAGATGTTCTTGATGTGATGACTTTCAGATTTTGGGGAAACAATATTTAATAGACATTGGTGGATTTGTGTTTATTATATTAATAAGATTTAACCGCATTATGGTTTGTAAGTTGAACAATAAATATCAGTTGAGTTTGAATTCATTGGTTCGCCCATCTAGGAGGTTAAGCCTGAGTGTCACCATGGCTCATTTTTTATCATGACATCACATGTAGTGTAACTAAATATTATGTGAATAATAAGTGTATTTATGCATATCTATGTTATATAAATCTCAAACTTGAAAAAAAGACACTCAATTCAAAACACTGGTAACATCTCAAAGTTCTCCTACCAAATATTCACAAGAGGACCTAAGCAGGGGCGGATCTACTTAGGCTCGTGGGGGTGTCACGCCACCCACGAGCTTGGGTCGAAACACGATGTATGTATAGGTGTATATATGTACCATTTGTATAAATAAACAAATGGCACCCACAAAACCAAAAGGCGCTGTGGTGCCACTGGTAGAGGGTGGTACTCCCGCCTCTCAGACCCCGGATCAAAATCTAGATAACAATATTTTTTTAAAAAAAAACCCTCGAAAGATGGGGAATTCAGCTTCAACAATTCATATTTTGAAGATTATATTTCCTTTTTTCTTTTAAATTCTAGTTGACTTATTTTTAATTAGTAATTATTGTTGACTAATTTAATTTATTAATCTTTAATTTTTTATAATTTGATATTAGTTATTTGTTTGATGGAGACGTGTTAAAAATACCTTTAAACCATGTCACATTAAATGAAGATATTCTGTATTAATAATTTTATTTAAAATGTCCATACGGTTAATAATTTATTCTAAAAATGTCTCCACTATTGATATTTGACCCTAAAAATGTCTATGTTGTTATTTTATTATGTCAAAAATACACCTTTTCTAATGAACATAATTTTTTTTCTAATAAAATTATTGTTTTTAAAGAATCCCTGTCTTGTTTCTTTTCTTTTGAAACCTTTTAGTTAAAGAAAATGGAAATAGTAATATTTTTATTAATCTCATATTGTAATTTAAATAGAATAATGTCATGTACTTTGTAAATAATATCATAGTAACTTCATCTTTAATTTTTATTTAGATATAATAAAATCCTTTTTCCTAATAAAATAAAAAAAAATCTATTTCTTAATCTTTTTAGAATTGATTAAGTAAATATTTAAAATATCACTTTCTGCCATGAAGTAGATAAAAAATGAAATATGAAATAAGAGTGGTGATTAATATTAAAGTGATTTGTTTAGTTTGTTAGCAAGGGACATATTTACAAATATAAGTAATTTAAAATATGTAAACTCGTCGAGAACTATTATAAATGAATAACATATATTTATAATATTAGTAAAATTATTTTAAAAAAAGTTACGCTTTATGGATTTTGTGTGGAATCGAAACCTAAGGTTGATTTAGTGATCTAAGCAATGTGTGTACTTGGCACCCACGAAATTCAAATCCTGGATACGCCTCTGGACCTAAGTCAATAGTGTAAGAAATTTCTCTCTACCCTAACTAAAGAAAAAGGATGGATAAAATCATTTATCTACAATTATGAAGGTTTTTGGTTATCATTAAGAGCAATTCAAGCTGTGATTGCATGTCAACAACAATTTGAAGCTCAAAATAGTGATACCATTCTTGTTACAACTTCAAAATCAGGAATTGTTTGGTTAAAATCACTTTTATTTGCATTAGTGAATCAAAAAAACCATCTTATTTTCGAAAAAGATCACCCTTTACTTTTAAAGAACCCTCATGATCTCACTTTGTTTTTGGAACTTGATATGTATGTTGATGGTCAAGTCCTTGATTTTTCATCGTTAACTTCACCTAGACTCTTGGAACCTCATGCGCCCTTTGCTTCATTGCCAAAATCAATCCAAGATTCTAGAACCAAACCTATTTACTTATGTAGGAATTCAAGAGACACTTTTATTTCTATGAAGCATTTTACAAATAACTTAGGACTTGATGATCACAAAGATACCAATTCCATTGGAGAAATGTTTAATCATTTTTTAAAGGTATATGAGTCGTTGTGATCCATTTTGGAATAATGTACCTAATTATTGGAAAGAGAGTATAGAAAAGCTTGATAAAGTACTTTTTTTGATGTATGAAGAAATTAAAAAGCAACTTAAAATTCAGTTTAAACGCTTGGCTAAATTGTTGAAATGTTCATTTTCCATTGAAGAAGAAAATCGTGGAGTTGTGGATGAAATATTAAGAATGTGTAGCTTTGGAAATTTGAGGAATTTGGAGGTGAATACAAAAGGAAAAATGTTATTTGGAGTGAAAAATAAAAATTACTTTCATCAAGGGGAAGTTGAGATTGGACGAATTATTTTACTGTCGAGATGAATGATAAACTCAATCATATCATTGAACAAAGTTTCAAGAATCGAGATTAAAATTTTCATATATTTGATTAGGTATTTATATGATATATGTGAATTGAATGTAGTTTATTTATTTTTAAAATCAATAATGTACGAGTTTTGAGAGTAATTTAGCAAGAACATACAAAAAAAAGTTGTATTGTAGCACTAATATATATTATTTTAAATGTTCATTACTCAAATTGTTGTAAATTATGTATTAATTAAAATGAATTGTACTTCTAGCATGTTTTTCTTATCATTGATTGTTTGCAAAATATAAAAATGTGTCAAGTTTAACTATGAATGGATGGTGCACTTTTGTTACACTATATTACACCGAATTCATTATATTCGATCATATGTAAAAATATTCACGTCATATGTGCTTTTTAAAAATAATATAAAATTTATCAGGAATAAGTAAAAATAAATGGAGAAAATATATGGATAAATTAGATTATTCTTTTTGTTATTTAAAGTAGATTTTTTCATGGTTATAAGTCAAAGAAAAGTGATATAAATAAACTCCAAAGAATTAGTCTTGAAATTAAAATTATTATTTGACAAAGATGATAAAACATTACATGAATTTTGCTAAACATTCTGACATCACTATAAGAAAACTGTTAATTTCATGGGGATTTTCTCCCATTTCCCTGGGGATTAGTATGAAAATTACGCAGAAAACTTATTTTCCTGCAAATTTTCATATAAATTTCCAAAAAAATCCCCATATAATTAACAGTTTTCTTATAATGCATACTCTCATTAATAACACTTCCTTAATAAATTAAATAAGTTATATCAAAGTAATTATCACTAATAGAAAGACATGAAAAATGTGAAGTAGTGAGCTCACATGAAGTGCATGACTAAACGTTCACATGAATAATAAGTGTATTCATGAATATTTGTTATAAAAAACCCAAACTTGAAGAAAATACTCAATTGTTAAATCATGACACCTTCTCCTCCAAGATATTTACAAGAGGATAACCTAAGTGAAGAGTGTAAGAAATTGCTCCCTATCTTACCAAAAGAAAAAGGATGGATTGGATCATATATTTACAATTATCAAGGTTGTTGGATACCACCAAGATTGCTTCAAGGTATGATTGCATGTCAACAACGATTTCAAGCCGAAGATAGTGATATCATTCTTGTTACTACTCCAAAATCAGGAACTACTTGGTTAAAATCACTTTTATTCGCTCTAATTTATCGAGTGAAACATCCTATTTTTGAACCTAATCACCCTTTACTTGTTAAAAGTCCTCATGTGCTTGTTCCATTCTTGGAGCATACACTCTATGTTGATGGTCAAGTTCCTGATTTTTCAACTTTCACTTCACCTAGACTTTTCGCAACTCATGTGCCCTTTGCTTCATTGCCAAAATCAGTCCTGGATTCAAAAACCAAACTTGTTTACTTGTGTAGGAATCCTAAGGACACTTTTATTTCTATGTGGCATTTTGCAAACAATTTAAGACTTCACCACAAAGATACCAGTTCCATTCATGAAATGTTTGATCTTTTTTGTGAGGGGTTGAGCATTTATGGTCCGTTTTGGAATCACGTGTTGGATTATTGGAAACAAAGCATAGAAAATCCTAACAAAGTGTTTTTCTTGATGTACGAAGAAATTAAAGAGAAACCAAAAATTCAGCTTAAACGTTTGGCTGAATTTTTGAAAATTCCATTTTCTATAGAGGAAGAAAATTGTGGAGTGGTAGATGAAATATTAAGAGTGTGCAGCTTTGAGAATTTGAGAAGTTTAGAGGTGAATACAAATGGAAAGTTGTCAACTGGAGAGGGAAATAAAGCGTTCTTTCGTCGAGGGGAAATTGGAGATTGGAGGAATTATTTTACTACAGAGATGAATTATAAACTCAATCATATCATTGAAGAAAAGTTTCAAGGATCTGGATTGAAATTTTCATATGTTTAATTAAGTATTAGTATGCTATAGTTTCAATTGAATGCAATTACATACTTTGAAAATAAATGTTGAACTAGTTGTGTTTGAGAGTAATTTAACAAGAATAGACAACAAAAGTTCTATTGTTGTATCAATACTATCTTAAATGTTCATTACTCAAATTTGTTATAAATTTAATAGTAAACTTATTCGCGCTTCGCACAGTTATTCACAAAACTAAAAAAATATATGAAATTAATCTTATTGCAAGTAAGTTTAAAATGTTAAATATTATTGAATTTATAAAATAATATTTTGATGATTTTGATATATATGAATTAAGAAATAAATAAAAGCAACTTCTTGCAAATAATGGACCAAGAAGTTACGTTGTAAAACTCAAACTATTCAAAAATCCAAAAGTCTAATCATATCATCACATATATATTTTTAAGGAAAAGAAGTAAAAATAAAAATAACTACAACAATATTTCAACACAAAAACTAAATAATTTTTTTTAAAAAGATACACTCTAACAAATATATTCTTGAAAGTATAGTATAATTAACCTTCGGTGTCGTGAGGTTATCTAATTAAGAAACTTGATGTGACATTAAATTTCGTAGAAATATGTATAATTAGTTTGAAAGTGTTATAAATTCATTGAATGAGGGGATAGTCCATAAAGTTGGTACATGAACAACCATCCATATTCACTAGGTTTCATGAACCTTTTTGGATAAGAATATATCTATTTATTATGATACTTAATATGGTGACTTTTGGAGTGATTTCTCACTCTATAAATAGGGTTTTACATTCACTATTGTATGATATACAGATGACACTTAAATACACTTGAATAAGAAGAAAATTTTCCTTCTTCTATCTACTTCTCTTGTCTTCTTTCTCTTTATGATTATATTCTTATGAGCTTGATTTTATAACACGTTATCAGCACGAGTCTCTATCTAATTGAGAGTGAGTTCTTGTTTTTCTTTAGCTCATATCTTGGTTGATATCGTTATGAAGATCAAAGTATTATATGCATAAAATTAGGTATGTATTTTCTAAAATATTTTATGATTTAGAATAAAATAGTGTTCAGTCACTAACAATTATCAGGAACCGAAGACATATACTACTATTAGTTGAATATGACATGCTATACAAAACTTCTTAAATGGAAGAGCATGAGTTTGAATATTATTTTGATTGTTTTGAGAGACTCAAAGGATAAATCACGTTGTACTTCGGTTTATTATACCGTTGGTTAAGGGTAAGACGATGGATTCAAGTTTAATCGCACCAAAAGGGTAAGACATCAGGTTAAAGTCCGGATGCACCATAATGAAAAATATTTGAGGATAAGACGAGAGATTCAAGTTCTATCGCACCAAAAGGGTAAGACATCAATTAGGATTTTGATGCACCGTGATTGTGTTCAAGTCCCATAGAATTATGGCGTAACACGTCTTATATGGGTAAGACATTGAGTTTGAGCCAATGCACCATAGCGATGATAAAATGATGACTAAGAAAAATAATATATTTTTGATGAAATGTCTTGAAATTCATTATATTGAATTTGCTCCATTTCTTGAAAAGAATGTGGTAGCAACATGTGATAACTCTGAAATCCGTCTGTTGACTTGCTCCATTTAATCATATGAATGTGGTAGCAGTGAATGATTAGTCTGAAAGATGACAAATAATTAATGATATGAATAAGGGCGTGGAGGGACAGAATTATAATAGTCATCATTGTGGTAATGATAAAAGGAAGAACACTATGAGTTCTTCAAATAGTCCTTCAAAACGTGAAGGCAATTTTTATTATCAAAATGGTACGAAAGGCCATTAGACTTGTGAATGTTGTCAACCCAATAATTTGACAAGTTTATAAATCCTCTATCATGATACAAGAAGATAAAGTGATGGTACACTTGATCTTTCAAAATGGTGTTGAGGTGTGTCATGGAAATATGATGATTTTTAAAGCCATGACAATGTGCTTATAATGCAAATTTATGAAGTACATATAAATAATTAGTTCATTCCTTGAAGAGAATGTGACTTGTGATGAGTATCGTGAATGCTTGACCATTCTATAAGAGAATGGGTCCAGATGTGATAAAATCATTATAGGTTGAATATATGCCACAACTCACCTCTATGGAAGGTTTGAGAAAAATTGATCTATGTCACTTCTCATCTCTACGGGAGATTTGAGAGGAAATAAATTTTATTTGGCAGAAATGGCTAATTGTATTGTACGTTTTATACGTCACTATGGTATGAACTACCGAAAGGGCAAAAGAAAGAAATAGTTCTTGCCTATAAGGGTTGTGGTCATTATTGTGTGGCAATACAAATTTGTCATTGGTTGTGTACCTATGGTACAACAAAAGTAAAGCAAGAAAGACGTCTTGCTCGTAATGATTTTGACCATGACAATAATAATATAATTTCCTCCTTGAAGGAGATGCTCACCATAGGGATGGTGTCATGCAATATGTGATAGTACACAAAATTAATTGCAAGCTCTAACGAGTTGTGCTATTATCAGAGGAATAATATTGGGGTTGTAGTAAGTCTCAAAAGAAACTTTTTAAGTTTCGGATGAATTGAAAATAAATATTGAGACTATAAATCACTACAACCGAAGAGGGTTATAAATGTTTATGTAAAAGATTACCCCACTTTTCCTCTTGTTTGTTCCATACAAACATGTACATGCTGATGAAATCACATGTAAAAGTAAATTATAAGTGTACTAAAATAAAGATCAGTTGGCATGACTGGTTGACCATTCCGATTAAATGTGATGCAAACGTGATTGAGAATTCAGGTGATTTATATGATGAAGAAATAAAGATTCTTCAAGAATTCTCTTGTGTTGCTTGTTCTCTTGATAAAATGATCATTGTACCAGCTAAGGTTGGGATTGTAATCCCCTAAAATTTTTGGAACATATAAAAGGGTGAATATGGGCCCGTTCACCTGTCATGTGGATCATTTGCAACTATATGATTGATGCATCTATGCGATGGTCACATGTATTTTGTTGTCAACTTACAAATTGGTTTTTGTAAGGTTGTTTGCTCGAATTGTTAAAATTAAGAGCACAGTTCCAAACTATGAAATTATATTGATAATGCTGGTTGATTTAGCAGAAATTGTATGCCTCCAATTATAGCTAAATCATGGTTATGAGAACAAAACTCCCAAATAAGATTTGGTATGAGATAATTTTATTTAACATGTAGCAACACATGTATGCATCAAACCAACAAGGTTTCCCCCTTAAAATTGGTTCAGGGTCAGGAACCATATAATTTTCATCTAAAATGTTGAATGTGCGGTTATGATTTTAATTGCTCCACCACGCACAAAGATGAACTTCCAAATAAGGTTGGAATGAATGTTAGATTTTCTAACATTAGGGGGAGAGATGATTGACAGCTGAAAATTATGTGTGAGGTTAATTATGAATTATCTAGATCCTCGTTAAATAAATATGTGAACTTAAAGTTCAAGGGATAATTCAGTTGCATAATGTTGCAAATCAGTTGCCAGATGAATGCACTGACCCTATGATATAATTCAGCTGCAAATGCTCCAATGTGAAGTCCTTGAAGGACAGAGTCTATGATACGCCGGAAGCGTAATAGACCAATCGATTCCAAATATAAAATTCCTTGAAGAAGGAAGGAGCAAATGATCAATATGGTCATGGTAATGAGGCAAGTGCTATAAAAAAGCACATTGACATAACACTTCATAAAATCTTGAAAAAGGTTCAGGTACCTAAAATAATGAAAAATGAAGAGATCTCGATAAGTATGTCTTGTTGGAATCGATATCAAATAACCGTCGACGGTATCTTTGATATGAGGTAGCGCTCAATGATATAAATTGTGACGAGGATCTTGAATTCAAATCTGTCATATAGTGTGGACAGATAAATGGTTGGCCAAGTAAAATGCACAATTCAAGTATATTTTGTTTCACTAAGAAAAGTGACATTTTGGACTAGCAGTCCATAAATCAAGATATAATGTCAGTGGAGTACAAATAAATTATTATGCGATAGTATAACCGTAAGATATCAAATACGATTTGTGCCTTGGGGCATAAAGGTTTATCGCAGAAATCCTGACATTATTGGAGATATTTTCTCCTTTGGTGGATGCAATGAGGTTTGGTTTGATCTGGAAACATATGAAAAACTTGAATGCATGTAATGAATAATTGTAATGTCTAGCTAGACAATGAAGGTTATATAAAAATCCTTGAAACAATTGAGGTGTCTGAAGCATATAAGAGTTTGAAAGAATTTCAATAAAGCTTCAAGAATCCTTATATGGATTGAAATAGTCAAGGAAGAAAAAAGGTACAAAAGAATGACCCTAATTGTCCTTGTATTTTTATGAAAAGGTCTTGGTAAGACAAAATTTTGTATTGACCTACAGATTGATAATTTGACAAATGAAATATTTGTCTAACAATGCACATACACTGAAAAGTTTTGATGCAATTTTATATGGACAAATCGCATTCATTGAGTACCCCAATGATTATGAGATCACTTGACATAAATGATGATTCAGTTTGATCTCAAAAGAAGGATGAAGAGTTCCTTGGTGATGAAACTTTATCTTGGTGCAATCAGGGCACTAGTGTATCTTACTAACAATATTTGACCAGATATTTGTTTTGCAGTAAATTTACTGGCAAGATTCAGTTTCTCCGCGATAAAAGGACATTGAAATGGTGTTGAACACATGATTGAATATCCTCGAAGGACCATAGTTATGGATTTATTCTATTCCGAGGAATCCAAGACAAAATTGATTGATTACGCAGATGCAGAATATTTATCTGATCCGCATAAAGCTCTATCTCAAGCACGCTATGTGTTTGCATGTGGAAGCACAATAATATTCTGGCGATCAATGAAGCAAATGTTGCTATGCATAAATACAAGTCCTCCATGAAGCAAGTCAAAAGTGCGTCTGATTGAGATAAATGACACACCATATTCAAGAAATATGTGATTTTTCTTTGAAAAAGAATATACCAACCACAATGTACGAAGATTGGAGACAACATCACAAGAAATTAAGTGATGTTTTAATCAGGGGGAGTATAATACGTGTTGCACTCTTTTTCCCTTGACCGAGGTTTTTTCCCACTAGGTTTTCTTGGCAAGGTTTTTAACGAGGCAAAAAATAGTGCGTAACAAAAGATATGTGTACTCTTTTTCTTTCACTAGAATTTTTTCCCACAGGATTTTTCCTAGTAAGGTTTTAACGAGGCACATTATCTATGGACATCCAAGGGGGAGTGTTATAAATCCATTGAATGAGTGGATAGTCCATAAAGTTGGTACATGAACAACCATCAATATTCACTAGGTTTCATGAACCTTTTTGAATAAGAATGTATCTATTTATTATGATACTTAATATGATGACTTTTGGAGTGATTTCTCACTCTTTAAATAGGGTTTTTCATTCACTATTGTATGATATACAGATGAGACTTAAATACACTTGAATAAGAAGAAAATTCCCCTTCTTCTATCTACTTCTCTTGTCTTCTTCTCTTTATGATTATATTTTTATGAGCTTGATTTTATAACAGAAAGTTATTGTTAAATAATGGAACAAATGAAACAATTTATGATTTCAAATTAGTGGATGAAGTAATAAGATACATATTAATTTTTAAGAAAATTAAGATAACTAAAATCATTGACTAAAAATGGGGAAAAATTACTGAAATATACGTCATATATTTTCTTTATTTCTAATATCTCATTCTATTTCTAAAACCTCTAAACTTCCTTCTTTAATGTATCCGAGCTACACATTTATGTATCTGACCTAGTATTTAATTTATCCGAGCTATATTTTATGTGTCCAATTTATTTTATTATGTATCCGAGCTAGTTTTTAATGTATCCGAGCTACATATTATGTATACGAGCTAGTTTTTAGTGTATCCGAGCTACATATTATGTATCCAGTTTATGTTATAATGCATATGAGATACTCTTCAATTTATGTCGAGCTAGTTTTAAATGTATATGAACTACGTATTATGTATTCAGTTTGTGTTACTTTTAAAGAGATTAATGTAATTACAAACTAAAGAGAGATAGATTGTAATTTAATATTAAAATTATGAAATTTATGTAAGTTAAAAAGATGGCACATTACTTCTTAGATTTTGGTTGACTTTGTGCTCCTCTAACATAATCCTTTGTTTATATAACAAACTCCATATACAAGAAGAAAAAAAAGAAACATAAAAACAAAAATAGTTTAACAATAATACGGTAAATCCTTGAGACAACACAAATTAATTCCTTAATTAAATAGGAAAAAAAACTAATAAGCAGTGTACCATATTTCATGTCTCATGGATTAGCAAATATTTGTGTACTTATGATTGAAAAAGAAGCTCTCAAAATATTATATAGAGACAGGTCCTTGCAATGAGAATTAAATCACAAGGAAGATGAAAAGCTAATTTTATTTTGTAGAGTAGACATTTATGTGGAGTTAGAAAATTGATATTATTATTATTATTATTATTATTATTATTATTATTATTATTCATAATCTATACATGTATTAGTTATATGAATTTCTAAATTGTCAATCAAACGTCATATTACTTTTATAAATGCATAACTTATTTTCGATCGATATACCATGTGTCGTGCATGTAAATTATATGAAAGCTGATACATGAAAGGTGCGTTGGGTAGAAAAATTGTATTGAATTTTTTAAATTGAAATAATAATACATTTATGTAGGTGAAATGTATGTGCAGTGGCGCAGTCAGAAATTTCACGAAGGGTGTCCAAGAATCCATAGGTAAAAAAAATAATTGACGATGGGTGCACTAATATTTTGAAATCAAACTATGTAACATTAACAATTAATTTTTTTACTTAACAAATATACTAAAATTATTAAAATCAAACCACGTAAAATTTAGCTTGAATTTTCATGTTTATTTAAAAGGAAGTGAATGAAAAAGAAAAAAGAGAAAGAGAAAATTCAGTTTATAATGAAATCACTTTTGTACTTCAAAATTTCACCAATATTTGGTGACTTAATAACAAGATTGTCACAACCCAGACCGTCGTGATTGACACGCACACTAACCACTCGGTGGGAGAACCGTTATTACCACCCAACCAAAGCAAGAGATCTAAAACTAAGGCATTTAAATTACGAAAGCAAGTTAAATAACTAAGTTAAGTTCCATTACTAACTAAAGATCTAATAAGTAACTGATAATGCAGAAGATAAACCTACAATCTGAAAGTCAATGTACCGACACTAGAAACAATAATCAAGTCTAACAAAGAATTCTGTTGAACTATCTAAAATAATAGTCTAAATCCAGAAAGATTGGACATAAACAAGGAGAATTCCATGGAAGCCCGAACGAAGTGGCTCACCGTTGAACTCGAAGCGATCAATGATCTCCAAAGAGAGGTCTGTCAACAGTCGCGTGAAGATGTCATGTACTCAACAAAATAAGAGCAAGTGCAGAATCAATATACAACCACAATGTACTGGAAGGATCGCACGGCTATCCCACTAGTATAACAAAAACAAGTCAAACAACATTATAATAACATGCATATATATCAACATATTCAATATCATTATAAGGCGTCAATAACACTCTTCACATGCTTAATAACACTCTGCACATGCTTAATTACATAGTTGATCTTCTCACGGAACTCAAATCAAATTATTAGCATGTCGAAATGTGGCAATTCGATCCAAAAATTAGCATGCCGACACGTGACAATCTGATCCAACTGTTAGCATGGCGGTACGTGGCAATCCGATCTTAATCACACATCACAATAGCACATCAAGATCACACATTTAAGTCATGATTTTATTTTACAACATGTATGATTAATACTGCAACATGCATACATGTACAAGTATCACAATAAGACAAGAACAAGTATATATCACACACTCATAGAATCACGACCATCACCTACCTCGAAACAAGTTTGAAATCCTAAGAAACTTGACTCTTTCCTTTCGAATTTGTTTCGCTTGTTCTTTGTCTACAAACAATCACAATAACACGGGAATCAACAACAATCACTAATTACCTGAAATACTAAAATTTTTATAAACCCTAAATCAAACTCATGACCCCAACTAAGTCAATTAGGGTTAATTACACCACAGAATTTATCAAGAAACCCTTTGCCATCAACATTGACCCATTCTATTGCGTTCTACGGATCAAAAAGTGAATGGGGAATTAAAAGCTTACCTTTAGCTTCAAAAATGATGAAAATTAAATTGAAATAGCCCGGAGGTCGTTTCTTAGCTCTAAAAGTCAAAAATTGTCCAATAAGATCGTTTTGGGGTTTCATTTACGACTTATTTTGTGTCTGTCCTGCTACAACGACACTCATCCCTGATACGCTCAAACTTACTTCTCAAATAAGAAGTAAAGAGGCCGTGTCAAGTAAATAACCCAACTAATGAGGTTGGGATCGTTCCCATGAGGAAAATAGTTTAGACTTAACTTCAATCTATTATTACTATTGTTCAGTAAATTACTTCCTTGGAAAGCAAAAATGATAAAAGGGGGTTTTCTATTTCTAAATAAATGAAAATAACTAGCGAAATTAAAGGAGACAACTAACAGCTTCGAATGTTGGAGTTTAATCAATTAATCAAAGTAACTAGGGTTTACGTGTTCCCACAGGTTCATAACTTGATAATTCTAACTATAACAATTCTGTCCTCGTATCTTGCATGCAAAGTGATAAGTTATGTACTTCTAAATCCTTGGTCCGGCATCTAGAAAATTTCACTCCGCACCGTGGTCCGTCTACGTGTGTTGCTATCCTAACCCTTACATTTACCTCATATTAAGCATCGTATTCGATATTTGACTAAGTTATTACCTCGTACCAATCAATACTAGCCTATTAGATAGTATACACTAAATCTATGTTGATAGTTCTTTTCCTATTATCTACCTCCTTGGTCCGGCAAGTAGCATTAAGGCGAGTTCTAACGTTGGGCCATCCGTTAAAAAAGACTTCTAAGCGAAAGAATTATCAATACATGCAAGACACTATTTTAGAATTGTTATTTTAATTAGGTTTTACCTCATTATTAGCCTATGGTTCCCACAACCCTAGTTATGGAGTTTAGTTACCCATAGTCATAATCACAATATTAAAATATATGATATAATAATTCATGCACTTACTTCAATGAGAAAAAGTAAAATCTGAAAGTTCGCTTGATTAATCAACAAAAATCACCAACAATCAATTACTGAAATTAATTGAAGAACAAAGAGTCTAACAAAGAGTCTTAAAATAATCAAGGGTCTAACCTCAAAAACGAGGTTTTTAAAACTATTTATAAAAAATAAAAACCTAATTAAATAAGGACTCTATTTGCTGGAAATCTGTCAAAACGCGGCTGGATCGACGGACCTCGCGACGGATCGTCGTGGTCCCAAGTTTATAGGACCCCCCTTTTTACGTCCCCATGTTCCCCCCGTGTGGCGACATGGGGCGAAAAAAAGAAAGAGAGGGATGGAGTTTCTCTCGCTTTTGGCATAGCGGACGACGGACCGTCATGGATTCCGTCATCCCATACTTGTGCAATTTCTTCTGCTGCTCTGTTCCTTACCCTCGACGGCAGGTATGACGGATCGTCGCAGACACAACGGTCCGTCAAGGGTCTCCGTTCCAAAACACTTGAACTCTTGGAATTTGGGTACTGGGACTACTTCTCTGATCTTCATGACGAACCAGCAGGACGGACCGTCATGGCTACGACGGTCCGTCACGCAGTCCGTAACCCCACACTTGGTCAGACTTCCCCATCTTCCTTCAGCAGCTGCACTATGATGCCACCTATGGACCGTCACGGGCACGACGAACCGTCACAAGCTCCGTAAGTGGTACTTTTCTGTATTTCTCGCTCAAAGACCTCCGCATTCATCTTTTAGACAGATTTCCTGCAAATAAAGAGAAACTTACATAAAAATTAGCACAAAAAGGCTTTTGGACACACTACACTTAAGGAAAAAGTATTAATAATACCGTGAAACCACGATATATCAACACCCTCAACTTAAATTCGTTGTTTGTCCTCAAGCGACGCACTATGACTCAATACCAAATCTTTGTACAATAGTATCCATGTTTTATCCTTCGCAATCATTTGGCTATCAATTCCGATCAATCTCATCATATTTATGCATGCTATCACTATTAGGCTTGAATTATGTGGAATCAGACCATGACACAGACTCACCATGCACTAACACCTATCCTCTTCAATTTCTCACCGAGGTGCTAAAATTTCCGGTATTGCAACTAGTGTCCTCACTTCAAAACAAAATCCTCATTTTTCACACAATGATTTCAGTTAGAGTATAGAGATTACTTTTCAACACTCACTCTCAGAACAAATTCACACTCATTCATACATATTGCCATAAGCTTGCCCTTATTTTCACTGCTTTAAGTTCGCTATACAACTCTTAGGATCACGATAGGACTTTTTTAGCTCGTAACATAGGCTCAGGGTCAGGTAGGATATATTTAGGTATACTTTAGTGACTTTTTGCCCTCCTTGACATATCGGCTAAACATACCATTTTCTATCATTTTATTTGCCCAGTTTCTCATATTCTTTCACCTTGCTATTTTCCCTTCTTTCTTCATTTGTGTAAGTGACTCTCTTCTTTTCTTGCTTGTATTTCTTGTATATTTTTTTTATTTTTTTTATTATTATTTATTTTTCTTTCAACTGACTAACCAGACAAGTTCTAGCTCTATACAAATAGTGGACTATTCAAATCTTCCTCACACTCACTTGACATCTCATTACTCTACCAGATTATCAGACACCTAGTTCGAATTTTAGACTTAGGGTCATACAGTGGTGTACCTCTATGTTATGCTTAGAGCCACATATTTATCAATTACGATGCCTAGTCATGCATCATTTTCATTTTATCAGGATATCATTTTAGCCATCATGCTTCAGAATTAAACTATGTACACAAGATATAGACATGCCGGTTCAACAGAAAAAATAATTAGTCTCTTGGGGAAAAAGAACACAGGCAAGAAAACCCCAAAAGAGGATAGTGAATTGGGCTACTCAGACTTCACCCTAGCACTCACTTTCCATTTACCCCACCCCCAACAAAAAGACATGCAATTGTCCCCAATGCATAAAAAAAGTTGAACTACAAGAGTGGTAGGTGAAGCAAACCTGGGGCGCAAAGCGCCGACGATCAGCAAGCTGGTGGGTCCGGTTCCCCGGAACCCACTACCTCTGTAATCTGGACACCCTCAATAGTGTCCTCAGCATCAACAGCAATATCAGCAGTGCCTCCCGCTATCTCCACATTTCTGGAGCTAGACGTCCCAGCAGCTAACCTACTGCTCTCATCTGACGCGTCTCCTCATCAGCAAGCGAGACTCTCCTCGCAGCCTCCATTTCACGGCGCTCCTTCTTCCGTGCTCGAGCTTCATCCTCCACTCGACCCCTACGCCTCTTGGCATTCTCCCGAGGGGGAGGTGGTGGAATCTCTGATGTGGCGAATAGGGCCGCCATCACTGTGTCTTCAGCAGGCTCTGCAGAAGGGGCCTCAGACTCAGGCACCCTAGCCTCTAAGATCATATCAATGTCTGCGCGAAGACTGTCGACCGCAGCCTAAAGGGTCGACACATCCACCTGAGGAGCTGGACGGGCTAGCACCCGCAACTCAAAAGCTTCCAAGCGCTGATGAACCTCAGCGATCTTCCGCTCTGTGTGCTGGACCATTCTCCGCTCCAAGTGCTCTTCAGCCTCAGCAATAGACCTCTGCATCCAAGGCTGGATATGATGCAGAAGTGTAGCCATTTGTGCCTCTAATTTCTTGACCCTAGCAAGCGGGACCAGAGCGGGTAAAGGGGCTGAGCGAGAAAAGCTCGGGGCAGTGCTACTACCCGGGATAGACTCGACCGGGGTAGTGTCAGTAGAAGCCGCCTGCGTAGCCGTGCGGGCTTGTGCTACCGTATCAGCCAGATTATCACCAAGTGGAGGATACTCTGACGGGGCCCTCTGCGTGGAGCCAACTCATTGGCCTCATCCCTGATAAGGCCAATATCAACAGTGCCCAACGGGGTCTTGAGCTGATCAACGTGCCATATAGGCACACCTGCGGACCTGCATAGAGAAAATATCATGCACGGGAAAGGGTAATTAGTTGTGACCTTAAAAGCCCTCTCGTGCATGACTGCCTGTGGAAGCTAAGCAAAATCCACCTCAAACTCGGCTATCATCGCCGCCATCAGTACTTCTGGATCCCATGTGACTATATTATCAGCGGCTGTGGGAGAAAGGCAGTGGCGGACAATCAACCACAAAAACTTCGCCATGAAGGTCAGGTTAGCCTTCTTGATGGCTCCCTTCGGCTCGGTCACCCAGTCAGCATCCTCTCCATTAACGGACAAGTGCAGGGCCATCCACTAGGAATTGGCCATCTTTGACAATCTGCCATCGGTAGTCAAACTCGGCGGTGAGAGGGGTTCGGTTGGCATCAACATTCTCGCTGTATAGATACCGGCGGATGGCAGGCAGGGAGATATCAACCGGAATGCCACGTACTCGAACCTGCTCCAGTGGGGCCTGTTTGGCGGGGGCAGCCCACCTATCAATCTGTGATCTAAGAGTCGCTACGTAGGAGGCTTAGAACTCTCGGACCAACTCTTCACTATAACGTCCCAACGGACGCGCTGTCCACTCCAGTCGATGTCTGGTGAACAGATTGTGGATCTCTGGCATCGTCGGGAGACTTCCCGTAAGGACCCGCCGCTCCAATGTAAGTGTCCGAGTCATGACTCCTTTGTCATTCAAGAACTTTGCATGGGAATAGACTTGATACTGCCCGTCGACACACCACCGGTTGGGCTATTCGGTAACCGAGGTGAGAGCACGAGTCGGTGAACCGGGTGTGGATTCCGAACTGTAAGCCTCATCAGACGAGGCAGACTGTGCAGCGGTGGCGGGTGCAGGGACCTCAGCAGATCCGGAGGCTTCCTCCGACCACGAAACTCCTAAGGAGCCAGACGCTCCTTCTTCATTAGTATCTGACCCAGAAGGTGTGCCGGTCAGTGTGCGCTCCTCATCAGACTGGGAGGCAGTGACTACGTTGGACGCCACCTTTTTGGGTGTGACTCTGGCAGCACGTGCAGCTCAGGATGGGGTGGAAGTGTCTGGGGGCACGTACTCGGGGTCACGCTTATCATTAGAGCCAATGACCAGGAGGGCAGACGGGGCGAGAGACTTCGATCGCCCGCGTGCGTAGACTTGATCTTGTTTTGGTGCCATAACAGATAGTACCTGTAAAGAATCAATATTAGTACTAAAAGGAGCAAACAAGACAAGAAAAACCACACAAAATAAATAAAAGAGTTAAGAAGTAATGACATTTCTATAGTAACAGTGAAACACGACAAACCTGGTGACGGCTCGTCGTGAGTACGATGGACCGTCATGGGGTCCGTCATGTCTTACTTAGACTATGTTTATATGGAGAAACCTGAAGGAAAGTCTCTGACAAGTATGACGGTATATGAAGGATGGACCATCACAGGTATGACGGTCCGTCGTAGGTGTTCGTCAGAGGACACTTGAAAAAAAATATGGAGACCCTTAGGAGAGGGGTCTCTGACCGTCATAACGGTCATGCAGGATGGACCGTCGAGGGTATGACGGTCCATCGTAGTTGTCCGTAAGAGGACACTTGGAAAAAGTATGCAGACCCTTAAGAGAGGGGTCTCTGACCGTCATAATGGTTATGCAGGACGGACCGTCATGGGAACGACGGTCCGTCCCATGTGTCCATTGGTGGACACTTGGAGAAAATTGGTCAGTGGGGTGTTAGGGTTGTTGGAACGGACCCAATGACGGTCCGTCGTGGGCACGACGGTCCGTCATCGGGGTCTCGTTCTGTCATTTAGTGACAGAACTGGGGATGCCCCATTCATCCCCTATGACCCAAATGGAATTGTTAGTGTTTTAACCTACATTTATCTGACCCAACTACCTTGTAAACTAGCAATGCTAAAGCACCTATTTCTAGAGTTTTAACACGGCAATTTCGAGGATTCTCAACCTAGGTCAGACAGAATTTTATTAAAGAATGAACCTATCAATAAGAACTAGGCTAATACTAATTGATAAACAAAAATGCAGTGTAAATGAGTAGAAATTAGAGACACATACCTGAGAATTGGAGAAAAAAACAAGAGAGAAAGGTACTTGGTGATCAAGTAGAGACCCACAGCGGCAGCTCCGACTAGTAGATAGTGAATTTAGGAATTTGGAGAATTTGGGGAAAATGATCGGTTGTAAGAGAGGGGGGTTATGATCTTTGGAAGTTGAAAAGGGAGGGAAATGGGAGAAAGAGGGAAGGAATGGGGTGAAATGAAGGAGGTGGGGTTTTTAACTGTTAAGAATTTTTAAAAACCCCAGCCGAGTCGGGTCGGGTCGGGTATGCTTCATTAATGACGCGACGAGTCCCTGACGACGGTTCGTTGCATGTGCGCTGGTCCGTCACTAGTTCCGTCGCGTGTGCCCTAGTTTGAAAATAATCAGAAAAACGTACGTGGCACGACGGATTCATGTGACGGTCCGTCTCAAGCACAACGGTCCGTCGATGTATCCGTCAGTGACTGCTGCAGAGTGATTTTCTGCAGAATTTCCTGGTGATGTGCCTGCAAATTTAAAAACCCATTTGTAGAAAATGCTACCATTAATAGAAAGAAAAACTATAAGTATTGGGTTGCCTCCCAACAAGCGCCTGATTTAACGTCGCGGCACGACTGAGGGCACTTGATTACTCAGCCTTCATCAAGATGGTATGCCTCTATCACTTCATTCACCGATGCAGTATGCCCAAAATAGAGTTTTATTCTTTCTCTATTCACCTTAAACCGCACTCCCTCCTTGGTTTCTAACTCAACTGCTTCATGAGGGAATACTTGGGTAATCAAGTAAGGGCCAGTCCGTTTGGACTTGAGCTTGCCCGGAAGCAAACGCAACCTAGAACTGTCTAAAAGCACCAAATCCCCAACCATAAACTCTCGTTTTTCACTTTTTAGTTCATTATCCTTCTTCATCTTTTCTTTGTGGGATATGGCAGATACCGATTGGAGCTCACCACTCTGCCTCATGGACCTACAAATGTTGAAGGTCGCTTCTTCATTGTTCAATCGAAATTTCATCTGCCCCTTTTCCATATCAACTAAGGCTCTACCTGTAGCAAGGAATG